>NC_092343.1:318273195-318623820 GCF_046630445.1 Rutidosis leptorrhynchoides
AATATTATTATTACAAATTAAATATAAAAGATATAAATAATTTAAGGTATAATATATAAATTTGTTCGATTACAATTATATGTTTTAATAAATATATGAATAATATAGGTTCGTGAATCCGAGGCCAACCTTACACTTGTTCAATGATGTTATATGGATTTTTACTACGAAATACATTATGGTGAGTTTCATTTAATCCCTTTTTACTCATTACATTTTTGGGACTGAGAATACATGCGTTGTTTTTATAACTGTTTTACGAAATAGACACAAGTAATTGAAACTACATTCTATGGTTGGATTATTAAACCGAATATGCCCTTTTTATTAAGTCTGGTAATCTAAGAATTAGGGAACAGACACCCTAATTGACGCGAACTCTAAAGATAGATCTATCGGGCCCAACAAGCCCCATCCAAAGTACCGGATGCTTTAGTACTTCAAAATTTATATCATGTCCGAAGGAGGATCCCGGAATGATGGGGATATTCTTATATGTACATTGTGAATGTCGATTACTAGGTGTTCAATCCATATGAATGATATTTTTGTCTCTATGCATGGGACATATGTTATGAGAGATGGAAATATGAAATCTTGTGGTCTATTAAAATTATGAAATAATTATTTATGCTAAACTAATGAACTCACCAACCTTTTGGTTGACACTTGAAAGCATGTTTATTCTCATGTACGAAAGAAATCTTCCGCTGTGCATTTGATCATTTTAAAGATATTACTTGGAGTCATTCATGACATATTTCAAAAGACGTTACATTCGAGTCGTTGAGTTTATCAAGATCATTATTAAGTCAATTATAGTTGGATATATTATGAAATGGTATGCATGTCTGTCAACCTTAGATGTAATGAAAGATTGTCTTTTCAAAATGAATGCAATGTTTGTAAAATGTATCATATAGAGGTCAAGTACCTCGCGATGTAATCAACTGTTGTGAATCGTTTATAATCGATATGGACTTCGTCCGGATGGATTAGGACGGGTCTTCACAGGGATCACCAAGACTTACACCTTCCAACTTCATCATAACCCTTACACGGTTACCTACACCCATCCAAAATAGTCAACAACCATGACTCTACTCGTACACGTACGTGTTCGATGAAAGCGCCTACCGAACGGTACTACCACGCATACGCACGGGAAAAGTGGTCAACAAAGAGTGCACATCACTCACCACATAACTCACACGCAAAAGTAGAAAATGAAGAGTGAACAACACTCGCCACACCACCTCACATCGTAATTGTGGTTAACGAAGAGTGAAATCTCACAGGATCACTCACCATACTACATCATGTGGCCAACAAAAGTGAATCCTTACGCCAGGATGTCACTCGCCACCTTACTCACAACGAGCATCAAAACACAACAATCTAGATAAGACAATCACAGGTCACATACCCTCTCTTGGTGATATAACACCCGGTACATACTAATCCAAATAACACGCACACACAAGGGAATGGTACTCGCACAATGACTGCTGGTACGTACGCCTTGTAACACTAACCCCTAGGTGGTATCGAACCCGCGAACTTAAACCTACCTAACACACCCTCGTACACACGATGATATGGTATCAAACGCTCGAACTTTAAACCCACATCACATCCACGCTCTTTCGGCCTAGATTACTCAACGAGTAGTGCAACATCGCACACTGCTACACTATAGTGAATCCTGACAGATATCACTAATCTACACACGCTCTTTTAGCCTCGATCACAAAAAGTAGTGTAACATTGCGCTCTGCTACACTATAGTGAATCCTAACAGATAACACTAACCATCAACACACGCTCTTTTGGCCTCGCTCACAACGAGTAGCATAACATCGCGCCCTGCTACACTATAGTGAATCCTAACGGATAACACTAACTGTGACGCCCCGTACAAAATCAACGTGTACGGATCATCAACAACAGGTCCATTACACGGTACAATACTACATGCTGTTTTAAAACAAGTTTTGCATTCATGAAAAGGTGACATCTTTACCAACGTCAAATTTTTTACCAAGATAACGTGCTTCTACGAATAGAAAGCATTAACATAAGTACATGACACAAAGGACATTACAAAGTTATTGTTCAAATGTAACATAACTTGTGAATGCAAAGTAAAAGTTCCATGATTGAGACATATCTAAGTAATGCAGCGGAAGTGTCACACAACGAGTCTGTAACAGCAAGTCTATAACATCAAGAGTATAACAGCAAGTCTAACAGCGGAAGCAACAACGTCTAAGCACCTGAGAAATTAATGTGAGCACCGAAGGTGTACGAAATACTTTTATTTTTATTACGAAATATGAAGAAATATTACCCAAGTTTTATTTAATTTATTTACATATGAGATATACCTAAACCTTGCTATAACACTATAGGCAGTGTACCTAATCGTAGAGTAGTATAGTTTTTAGTAAGTCCGGTTCGTTCCACAGGGAAACGACTTATTTTACACTATATTTTTATATAACTATATTTGTACAAAATATAAATATATATATTACAATTATTATTATTATAAAAAGGAGATTTTACCATTTAATGACTGGTTTGTCAATTTTATATTTTAAGCGAAGCGTAAAGTAAATGACGATATTTAACTAACGATAAAATAAATAACAATAATTAAAATAACAATAAATAAAAGTACGAGGAAATATGAAATAAAATATATTATGCTTATTTAAACTTCCGTACTCATGATGTTTGACGTTTTAATTTTAATTTATTACCCTGGGTTAATTGTTCTTTGTCCTGGATTATTTGATAAGTCTATCTAGTTTTATCCATAATAGTCCATCGGTCATAATTATAAAGTGCGACGGTCTTCGCCAAATTAACCTTATAGCCGAAGTCAAATATTCCAACTAATTGGCGACTTAAACTGTAATAAGGTTTTAATACATTGTTAATGATTACACCAGGTTATCGACTGCGTGTAATCTAAGGTTTTAATACTTTATTAACAATTACACCAATTACCATTGAATGTAATCCACCCCTGTGTTAATGAGTCCATTGACTATTAATCCATCCCCGTGTCCGGTCAAATGAACAATTAATAGTATTTATAAATATCCCGCCTACCATACCCGACCAAGCGTATGTGGTTATATATAAATATGTCAAGTTGTAAATCTCTATATTAAATTAACAAGATATCATTTTGTTAACCAAATATAAAGCCCATTAATAGCCCATTGTTCAAACTCCAATTATGGTCCAAAGCCCAATAACCTCGTCTTAATATTTAGCCCAACATCACGATTACTTCGGCTCAAATAAGCATAATAATAACTTAAGTACGATACATAATTAAAAAGGGAGAATTTAGCTTACAGTGATTATTAATCGCGTAGTGTTATAAGGACAGATTTCCGAATTTAAAACCCGTAAAATAACTTTTACCTTACCCAAACTAACCTATATAAAACTAAACTATATTATATATATATATATATATATATATATATATATATATATATATATATATATATATATATATATATATATATATATATTAATTATACAGAGGGAAAGATATATGATATATGTGTGTGTAATTCGTCTGAATTCCTGCGCCTTTTATAGACCTGACCATCAATTGGGAGCCATGCGATCCCATGGCTTTCCTTTGTTATACCCTTGTTATACCCATGCGATCGCATGGCCAGGCTGGCATGCACCCATCTTTCATTTAAAACGTGGGCTGCTAAATTTATTTAATATATAATATAATATATATAATTTTATATATATTATATTATATTCTTGTGCATAGTAGACTTGTAATTTTAGGTCCGTTGTCTCGCACGTTGATGCTCGGTTTATGTCTCTATTCCGGATTTTCGAACGTCCTTTCGTACGCATAGATATCTTGTACTTTGCGTTTTGCAATTTGTAATTTACACAAAAAATTATTTTCCTTAACTCCCAAAATCCGCGCAAGTCTTTAACTCACTTTTAGTGGCACTTTTGAGTGCACTATCGCTTTAGTGGCACTTTTTCATCAATTCTTTAATCTTCGTGCTTCGTCTTCACATTTATTTATTTAAACGATTACAACTTTAAAATAGAATAATTCCAACTATATGTTCATATTGGGATGATATTGCAACTAAATATATGTTCATTTGGAGCACTATCAGATATCCCCACACTTGAACGTTGCTTGTCCTCAAGCAATACAGAACTTGAAATTAAATCACACTTCAATCGAATCGCTTTTTTATTCTCACACTTTATACATCAGTGATTTTGATACGGCGGTATAAACAATGATAGTAACGATGTGGTTTACAGTCCCACATGACTATGAAAATTTAGATCCATTAAGGAAATTGGATCTTTATGAAAACATTTGATCTTTTGAAAATTCATTCTAGCTTTTACCCTAGATAAGTTTTCCGGAATAACCCTTCACCGGTGTTTGCAAAATGTTTTTGTGGGTTTTGTGGGTTTCAGATTTAAAAATTTTAGCTCAAAACTTACGGTTTTGTGTCACCCACTTGCTAACCTTGTATTAGGAAAGCACACATCCAGTTTACTTGTCTCGTATATTACCTTTTGGTAAACTACCATCCGGTTGTAAAGGAAAGTGATGAACAAGCAACTATTAAGGCAATGTCAAATGACATGCAGATGTTCATGGTCTAAAACGTGTCGGATGCAATTACTATCCTTTGTAGGAGAAATAGTAAAGATCACCCTATAATTTTTTGGTCTGGCACAAGGTCCTGACTTCGACCATGCTATGCAACCACCATTCTTACGGTTGACACCCGATTTGGTTCAGGTGACCTAATGAAATTCGGTGAATTCTTAGGATTTTAAGTTCAACAGTAATGAACGCATTGAAAATAGGTTTTCAGAAAACAAATCGGTTTTAGTTTTGATCAAAATATTTTGTCGTTCAAGCTCGAGTTTAGATATTATCGAATTCCATGAGTTTGTAATTCTCAATCTTTTAAAGTCAATCTCAAGGATTGAGTAATATCAGGCTTAAAAGTTGATTTTTAATCTTTAAGGAGATTATCCTTTTCTGGAGGTCTGATTCATTAGTCTTATCAAGCTAATTTGCACGGCGTCCTCCCCATTTTACGAGACAGATCCTCTCATGGTTAGGATAAGTCTGACCACATGGCGACCCTGTTTGATGCTGAGCTCCGTGGATTTCCTGCTGATTTTAGAGATGACTTTTCTAGATTTTTCGTCAACCTACAGCTGGTCTGGACGACAACTTTCTGACCTAAATCCAGAAGCGCGTGTCTTTTTCGAAAGACTTTACTTCATTTTAATGATGGAATTGATTTATCGTGTAGATCCATCTTTTCTTTCAAATGTATTACAATAAACCGGGTAAAATAGTTAATTTAGTCCAAAACAAAAGCACCTGCAACAATTTTACAGAAACATGTGATATATAGTTTTTAATTGAATAACTTGGTATATTCTCCCCACACTTGGCTTTTATTTATTTATTTCTTTGCCTTTTTATTCTCCTCTTTTCCATTTTAAATGAAATCAAGCATTTTAGGTTGTTTCTCAATTTATGTCCTTTCCAAGGTAACGATAATTTCGGTATTATCGCCTAGTTTTATCGTTCATAAATAGGTATAAACATGATTTTAAATTCATTTAATTGAAAAATTTTCAAAATTTCACAAAATTTGGCAATTAAACTAAGTGTAAACCCGAGAGAATTTATAACCCTTCCCCACACTTGAGATCATGCAATGCCCTCATTTGCATGAAATCGGACTATAATTAGAAATTTGTGAGGGTGATTAGTGTAGAAAAGTGATTAATAATACCCAGTTTGTAATTACAAAGCTCGTCGAATGATAGATGACGTCTCATCATTCATTACTTTCGTTATTTTATCACACATGTTTTTCTTTAAAAATGGTTGCTTTTCTGAACTGTTTGCTAATTTTTGAAAATGCGTCTTTTACCCTTACTCATTGTGCATGTTTATTAACGAGTTATGCACTAACTCGAACTCCGAATTTAACGTTAAGTGAGGTTAAACTTCCCCACACTTAGCTGACGACATGTGAAGTCGGTAGAATAAGTTCCACGAATTAAAATAGTGAGCCAGTTATTTACATCTCGGGTGATGTATAATATATCAATGGGTTTAAAGTTTAGACGCACCCGATCGTCACTACTTAATTCTTTTTTAAGTGTAGCTTTTAGTAAATGAATATGTCTCTTTTCTGGTTCTTGGTCAAATGGATCGTTATACACCGACATACATATTTCTTTAGGGTGGACAATTCCTAACATTTTCTTCCTTTTATTTTCAGGATCAAAGGTTTCACCTCTATTACCCAATTGGGTGGAATTCGAGGCGTCAATATCTATTACAGCTCGTAGTTCATCTTCGGTAGATGACTCGTCTATTGAGAATATTGGGTTGGAAGGTTGTGGGATGGTGAATTTCGGGATCGAAGCAAATTCTTCTTCTTTAACGGTCCTTATCGGTCCCTCCACTTTGTTCTTGGGGGTAAAATTTTCAACGTTATCGTTTTCCCAAGAGTACCAATTTGTCACCCTTACTTCTTCTTCATCCATTGATGGATCGATGATTTCTTCGGTAGAGGCTAATGTGCGATATGTTGTGAAATTGGTCACTGAATAAAAAGTATCATCGGGATAATTGGTGATTTCGGAGCTCTCGAATTCATCAAAATTCGATGATATGAGATTTTCTTGCACACGACTCCTCAGATCAACAGGTGTGTAGTATGATAGAGTTTCAGCTTGCCAATTTGCAAACTCTCTCATTTGTTCATTTTGAGCGTCAAATTCTTCGAGTTTGATTTTCATATAATCTAATAACTTTTCAGACACATAATTTTCCTCGTCCTCTGGTTGTTGAGTTTGGATATATTCTTGGGAATAATCCCAATTTGAATTGTATTCCTCATAATCATTCCATTCAAGTTCCATGGGTGCATAATTTTCCATAGGAACGTAATAATAACATTCCCATGTTGAGTGATAATCTCCACAGATTTCACAACCAGTTATTGTTTCGTCATTCGTGATCGAAGATTGACCGAATGAATTTTCATCAACACTCGTTTGAGGGTATTGATTTAATTGATTTCGCATGTCAGAAAGAGTTTCCAACATATTCTCGAAATTTTCCACTATACACTTTTTACCAAATTTTAGCTACAATGTGGTGCATTTACTAATTATTCTATTAGTTATAAAAACTAAAAATTATATAAGTTATCAAATTAATAGACTTTCCTGCTTTTGCCCACGTTTCGAATAGCCAAAAGATGCAGCAGGGAGCCAGGATCCTTTAAGTCGGAAAATCCACAACTCAGCCACTAACAAATCCAACTATTACTACGAAGCAGAAATTTTTTGGATGTCTATTAATTTAATCGCATAAAATAATTTTTCCGTCGAAGTTTAAAGAAGATAAAAATCTATGTCCTAAAAACTAGAGCGTAGAAATGAGAAAGAAAAAGCACGTCGAAAAACAAAAGGTCGAAAAATAAAAAGTAAGAAAGTAAAGCGTCAAAACTTAAAAAGTCTAAAAACTACAAATTAAAAATTGCGTCTAAAGGTATTAAAGCTTAAAAGGAATTCTAAAGGAAAAACGACAATTACTTAAAAAGTACTAAAATTTATAAACTGCGTCGCAAAATTCTAAAGCGCCTAAATCTTAATCTAAAGAAAAAGCACTTAAGGGATTTTACGGCAAAGCCTAAAAACTAGAAATATAACAAAAACTACGGCAAAATACTAAACTTAAAACTATATAACGTACGATACGATTAAAAACAACGAACTAAATAACAAAAAGATAAAAATTATAAAAATATATAAACTAAAATGATAAAAATAAAATTTATATAAAAATATTATTTTTGTATTATTATTATATAAAAATATTAATCTATATAATTAATAATAATACTTAAACTTAATATTACAAATTATAAAACTACAAAAAAAAATATTGTTATTAAATTAAACCCTAATGAAATAATAATAATTAACTTAACCTAATGATTAAATAATATTAATTAAACTATAAACCCTAATTCTGAATGCCTGATTTTAAAGCCTCATGCTCATGCGATCACATGGGCTTACAGGTTCAGTTTTCATGCAGGCTCAAAATTGCAGTTTCAGAATTCCTTTTTTTAACACTTTTTCTTATTTTAATTTATAGAAAATATAATTTAAATAAAACTTATATTTTTTTTAAAAAAAAATTTCTTATTAGTTTTTGTAGCCTAAAAATAAAAACTTTTTAATTTAAACATTTAAAAATATAGAAATATATATATATATATATATTATGTTTTTATATTTTTTTAACACTTATAATAAATACAAAATATTTTTAGAGATAAAAATATAGCGTTTCGCCGAGTCCCTAGCAGCGGCGCCAAAAATACTTGATGTGTGAAGTGGAGGTGTACGAAATACTATTATTTTTATTACGAAATATGAAGAAATATTACCCAAGTTTTATTTAATTTATTTACAGATGGGATATTCCTGAACCTTGCTACAACACTATAGGCAATGTACCTAATCGTAGAGTAGTATAGTTTTTAGTAAGTCCGGTTCGTTCCACAGGGAGACGGCTTATTTTACACTATATTTTTATATAACTATATTTGTACAAAATATAAATATATATATTACAATTATTATTATTATAAAAAGGGGATTTTACCGTTTAATGACTGGTTTGTCGATTTTATATTTTAAGCGAAGCGTAAAGTAAATGACGATATTTAACTAACGATAAAATAAATAACAATAATTAAAATAATAAATAAAAAAATTACGAGGAAATATGAAATAAAATATATTATGCTTATTTAAACTTCCGTACTCATGATGTTTGACTTTTTGATTTTAATTTATTACCCCGGGTTAATTGTTCTTTGTCCTGGATTATTTGATAAGTCTATCTGGTTTTATTCATAATAGTCCATCGGTCATAATTATAAAGTGCGAGAGTCTTCGCCAAATTAACCTTATATCTGAAGTCAAATATTCTAACTAATTGGAGACTTAAACTGTAATAAGGTTTTAATACATTGTTAATGATTACACCAGGTTATCGACTGCGTGTAATCCAAGGTTTTAATACTTTATTAATAATTACACCAATTACCCTTGAATGTAATCCACCCCTGTGTTAATGAGTCCATTGACTATTAATCCATCCCCGTGTCTGGTCAAATGAACAATTATTAGTATTTATAAATATCCCGCCTACCGTACCCGATCAAGCGTATGTGGTTATATATAAATATGACAAGTTGTAAATCTCTATATTAAATTAACAAGATATCATTTAGTTAACCAAATATAAAGCCCATTAATAGCCCATAGTCCAATTTCCACAAGTGTCGGTCTTTTGTTCAAACCCCAATTATGGTCCAAAGCCCAATAACCCCGTCTTAATATTTAGCCCAACATCATGATTACTTCGGCTCAAATAACCATAATAATAACTTAAGTACGATACATAATTAAAAAGGGAGAATTTAGCTTACAGTGATTATTAATCGCGTACTGTTATAGGGACAGAGTTCCGACTTTAAAACCCATAAAATAACTTTTACATTACCCAAACTAACTAATAAAAAACTAAACTATATTATATATATATATATATATATATATATATATATATATATATATATATATATATATATATATATATATATATATATATATATATATATATATATATATATATATATATATATTAATTATACAGAGGGAAAGATATATGATATAGTTGGAATTCGTCTGAATTCTGGCGCCTTTTATAGACCTGACCATCAATTGGGAGCCATGCGATTGCATGGCTTCCCTTTGTTATACACATGCGATCTTATGGCCAGGCTGGTATGCACCCATCTTTCATTTAAAACGTGGGCTGCTTGATTTATTTAATATATAATATAATATATATAATTATATATATATATTATATTATATTCTTGTGCATAGTAGACTTGTAATTTTAGGTCCGTTGTCTCGCGCGTTGATGCTCGGTTTATATCTCGGTTCCGGATTTTCGAACGTCCTTTCGTACGCGTAGATATCTTGTACTTTGCGTTTTGCTATTTGTAATTTGCACAAAAAATTATTTTTCTTAACTCCCAAAATCCGCGCAAGTCTTTAACTCACTTTTAGTGGCACTTTTGAGTGCACTATGGCTTTAATGGCACTTTTTTAGCTTTAGTGGCACTTTTTCTTCAATTCTTTAATCTTCATGCTTCGTATTCACATTTATTTATTTAAACAATTACAACTTAAAAATAGAATAATTACAACTAAAAACTTTACATATTGGGATGATATTGCGACTAAATATATGTTCAATTGGAGCACTATCAGAAATACACGCTTAAAAGTCAACACGAATGTTGGTGAGCTATAGTTTGTTTGTAATCAGTAATGTAATGTAGACCACGAGATTTTGTTTTTAAAATAGTATCTCAAATCCGTATGATTAAGTATATGCTTATCCGTGGGCACCCGGTAACTAACTTAACAAGTAATATCACCCCCTAAAAGTACACCTGGAAAGTGCGTAAGTTTACGAAGTATTAAACACCCGTTGAATGCTAGCGGAACTAGCCCGAGTGGGAATGTCAAACCCTATGGATCCATATCTAAGATTCGCTTCTACCGGTTCATAAACCAATAGTTAAACGTTACCGAGCTAAGGGGAATATTTGTACCGTTATGTCACCCACACATATATAAAGTTTAAGTACTCGTGTCTAGTATGTAAAACATAAAAAGCGCATGTATTCTCAGTCCCAAAAATAGTATAAGTAAAAAGGGAGCTATAACTCACAGTGAATGTGCGGTAAAAGTCGCTATGAAAAGTATGCAAGTAGTAAGTCGGTCCGAGAGGTCCTCAACCTAAGTCAAAGGTTACTAGGTCAGCAAATTGTCCCCAAAAGTTTAAAAGTGAATAAATTAAGTTTAAGTATCATCATCATCATCATCATCATTCGTAAAAGATAAAGTAAGTTTTCAACAAGAATAGAGATCGAAACAAAGGCTGACTTCGGACAGCTGCTACGACCTCTATACAAACTGATATGTAACAACCCAACCCAATATACAATCGAACACGCATAAAATAAAAAAAAAAATTTTACAGGGGAGTGTGCCACGCGCACCACCTCAGGGTGCGCGGCGCGCACAGGCCTATTTTCAGTTATGTCCGAATTTTCAATTTTTCGAATAAAGATCTCCCACTTCCCGACATATTTAGACGAAACGCTTTTCACAACATGTTCTAATATGAAAAACTCATACGATTCAAACATAAAATGAGTTTCACAAAACGGGGCCCACATCAGCCGTTTTACGAGTTTCATACGAAAGTCCGAGTTTCGACCACACTAGTTTCAATTCTAAATGACACTATGAGCATGGTGTTTGGGGTTAAACTACCCATATCTTGGTCATACTCCAAAAGCTATCACATCCCAAAAGCGTCCCCTAAACAACAAGCGGGATCTCTAATCCAATCGAAGGCCCTTACCTTTGTCGATGCCGGAGCCTATAAAAAGATAAACAACGAGAGGGTAAGCAAAGCTTAGTGAATGCAATAATTATACCCATATATATATAACATACCTACTTGCAATCACTTACACATATACCGCATACACGCTAGCAATACAATTAGCATACCATCACAAGTACAAAGCTAATAATCTCCAACAAATCGCTACTAGCGTAATCAATAACATATAATTGACGTAATATAATATGCTACAAAACAAAATACACAACCATGGTTAACCATTCTCGCGTCATGGTGCTATCGGCTCTTTGGTTCACACCATACGCATTTGTCATGATGCTACCTGATAATGCTAAAAACGAATATATATTTCATAGCATTATTCCTCAAGAAAGACAAGCTTTTAGTTGCAATTGTTCTATTTACAAGTGATATTCGTTTAAATAATAAAAGGTGAAGACAAAAGACAGATTCGACGAATTGAAGACACAAACGACCAAAAAGCTCAAAAGTACAAAATACAATCAAAGAGGTTCCAATTATTGATAAGAAACGTCTCAAAATTACAAGAGTACAAGATTCAAAACGCAAAGTACAAGATATTAAATTGTACGCAAGGACGTTCGAAAATCCGGAACCGGGACCAGAGTCAACTCTCAACGCTCGACGCAACGGACTAAAAATTACAAGTCAACTATGCACATAAATATAATATAATATTTAAATAATTACTAAAATTATTTATATATTATATTTATTTATATAATCCGTCGAAAAGCTAGGAGCCAAGGTTTGGTGAGCTGTAAAAATAAACTCCGCGACTCGCGGAGTTTGAAGAAGGAAAGGGCCGCGAGTCGCGGAGATTCCCTGGACTCAAATCCCTATAAAAGGCAACGCAGTTTGATCGTTTTTAATATCAATATATCCATCCTCTCTATATCTATACATAAATATTTATATTTATATTTTAATTTTAATTTTAATTTTAATTTTAATCCTAATAATAAGGGTATGTTAGCGAATGTTTTAAGGGTGTAAGTCGAAATTCTGTCCGTGTAACGTTACGCTATTTTTAATCATTGTAAGTTATGTTCAACCTTTTTAATTTAATGTCTCGTAGCTAAGTTATTATTATGCTTATTTAAAACGAAGTAATCATGATGTTGGGCTAATTACTAAAATTGAGTAATTGGGCTTTGTACCATAATTGGGGTTTGGACAAAAGAACGACACTTGTGGAAATTAGACTATGGGCTATTAATGGGCTTTATATTTGTTTAACTAAATGATAGTTTGTTAATTTTAATATAAAGATTTACAATTGGACGTCCCTATAAATAACCATATACACTCAATCGGACACGATGGGCGGGATATTTACATGTATGAATAATCGTTCATTTAACCGGACACGGGAATGGATTAATAGCCACTAGAATTATTAAAACAGGGGTGAAATTATGTACAAGGACACTTGGCATAATTGTTAACAAAGTATTAAAACCTTGGGTTACACGCAGTCGATAACCTGGTGTAATTATTAAACAAAGTATTAAAATCTTGTTACAGTTTAAGTCCCCAATTAGTTGGAATATTTAACCGCGGGTATAAGGATAATTTGACGAGGACACTCGCACTTTATATTTATGACTGATGGACTGTTATGGACAAAAACCAGACGGACATATTAAATAATCCAGGACAAAGGACAATTAACCCATGGGCATAAAACTAAAATCAACACGTCAAATATCATGATTACAGAAGTTTAAATAAGCATAATTCTTTTATTTCATATTTAATTTCCTTTATTTTATATTTAATTGCACTTCTAATTATCGCACTTTTATTTATTGTTATTGTATTTAATTGCACTTTTAATTATCGTACTTTTTAATTATCGCAATTTTATTTTATCGCACTTTTATTTATCGCAATTTCATTATCGTTATTTACTTTACGCTTTAAATTAAGTCTTTTATTTATTTAATATTTTACATTTTGTTTTAACTGCGACTAAGGTTTTAAAAATCGACAAACCGGTCATTAAACGGTAAAAACCCCCCTTTATAATAATAATATTACTTATATATATATTTGTATTTTTATAATTTAAAACTAATATAGCGTTAAGCTTTGATTAAAAGATTCCCTGTGGAACGAACCGGACTTACTGAAAACTACACTACTGTACGATTAGGTACACTGCCTATAAGTGTTGTAGCAAGGTTTAAGTATATCCATTCTATAAATAAATAAATAAATATCTTGTGTAAAAATTGTATCGTATTTAATAGTATTTTCCTGCTAAAATTTATAAGCTATTTTATATACACCTCGCATAACATCAAGTATTTTTGGCGCCGCTGCCGGGGATCTCAATTTCTTGTTTAAAAGCCGGAAGCGCAACGCTAATATAAAAAAAAATTATTTTTAGTTTACTTTTATAAAAATACGTTTTTGTAAAAATACGTTTTAAAAATTCGAAAATATAAAAAGACAAACAAAAATATAAATATTTTTTTTAAGAGTTTGTTAAATATTTAAGTTTTATAAAGTTTCTTTATTTTTATTTTATAAAAATATAAGTTTTATTTAAATATTTTGTGTTTATTTAAAACAATAATAAAAAAAAACCAAAAAAAAATAAATATATAAATCTAGTTTTAATATTTTTATTATAAAGTATTTCTATTTTTATTTTAGTTTTTAAAACATAAGTTTTTATTTAATTTATATAAATATTTTATATAATTATTTAAAATAGAAAAATAAAAAATATAATTAAAATATTAAAAACTGAAACGAACGATTTTTAGCCTGCACAAAAACTGAAATTCCAATCCCCGCGACTTGCGGAGTTTTCCAACTGGGAGTACCGCGACTCGCGGAGCCGTCTGACACGGGTTACACAGAACCCTAATCCTGCATTAATTACGGGTTTTTATTATTATTATTTAAATTAAACCCTAATTAGGGTATTTTTATTATATAATTTAGTTTTTATTTTTATTTTGTATTTTTATTTAAATTAGTGTAATTAGTTTATAAAATTAATAGTTTTATAAAATAAATATTATAAAAATAATATTTTTATAAAAATTGTACTTTTAGTATATTTTTATATTTTGTACCTTTTTAATTGTTTTAGCGTAATATTTGTGTTTTTCGCTCGTATTTAGTTTTAAACTTAGTTTTTTCCATAGTTATTTTTATTTCTAGATTTTTAGGCTTTGCCGTAAAATCCCTTAAGTGCTTTTTCTTTAGACTAAGATTTAGGTACTTTAGAATTTTGCGACGCCTTTTTAAGTTTTAGTACCTTTTTAAGTTATTACCATTTGGGATATAGTTTTTCTTTTAAGCTTTTATATTTTTAGACGCAACCTTTAATTTTTAGTTTTTAGTTCCTTTTTAAGTTTCAACGCGCTACTTTTTTATTTTTATTTTTCGACGCCTTTTACCTATGTATCAATTATCACTCCAATTAGTAATCTCAATTTGCGATTATAATTTTAAGTTAGTGATAGTAATAAGGTTGGGTTAGTCAAGTGTTTTTAAGTTCTATAAATCATTTTTTTTATTTCTTATTTTTCGACGCCTTTTATTTTTCGATCTTTTATTTTTCTAGTTTTAGGACATAGATTTTTATTCTACTTCTTATATAAATTTCTTAAAATTACGAAAATTTATTTTAAGTGGTTAAATTGATAGACATCAAAATTTTCTGGTTCGTAGTAATAGTTGGATTTGTACGTGGACCGGGTTATTGGAGCCAAACAGTCCTCAATTATATTGAGACCAAACGAATCATACCCCTCTGCTGCATCTTTTGGCTATTCGAAACGTGGGCAAAATCAGAAAAGTCTATTAATTGGATAACTTATATAATTTTTCTTTCCTTTTAAAAACTAATAGGATATTCAGTGAATGCACCGAGCAAGACGTTCACCACCTTTTGTACGTTCACCACCTGTAACTCGATCAAGACATCTAGCTAATATTGTCGCCGTTGATTTTTCTTTAGAATCGTCATCCAGTCAACCAAGTACTCCAATTCAAATTTCCGATAATCCATTTTTTTAACCCGACCTCACAATTGAGAATCCGGAGAATATTCAGGGACGATTCATAGATCCTGAACCATTAATTTTTCCTCCGGAACCACCAGTCATTCAAACAGATATTGTTGAGGAACGAACCATTAAATCAGAATCCTCTAGTGATTCAGATTCAACAAATTCAATTATGGAAAATTTGGAACCTTTAAGTATGGAAGACCGAATGAGAGCTAAACGCACTGGCCAAGGTCACGCAATTACTCATCCTGACATTAATGCGCCAGATTATGAAATTAAAGGACAAATTCTACACATGGTGACTAATCAATGCCAATTTAGTGGTGCACCGAAGGAAGATCCAAACGAACATCTTCGTACCTTTAATAGGATCTGCACACTATTTAAAATAAGAGAAGTGGAGGATGAACAAATATATCTCATGTTATTTCCCTGGACTTTAAAGGGAGAAGCCAAAGATTGGTTGGAATCGTTACCTGAAGGGGCGATTGATACATGGGACGTTTTAGTTGAAAAATTTCTTAAACAATTCTTTCCTGCATCTAAAGCCGTAAGACTTCAAGGAGAAATTGTTACGTTCACACAGAAACCAAATGAAACTCTATATGTGGCGTGGACAAGATTTGGAAAGTTATTGAGAGGATGTCCGCAACATGGTTTAGACATCTGTCAAATAGTACAAATATTCTACCAAGGATGCGACATCACTACAAGGAAAGACATCGATATAGTAGCTGGTGGTTCTATTATGAAGAAAACCGAAATTGATGCTTATAAAATTATTGATAACACTGCTTCCCACTCACATGAGTGGCACCAAGAAAAAGATATCGTTAGATCATCTAAAGCAGCTAGAGCCGATTCTAGTCATGACTTAGATTCCATTTCAGCAAAAATAGATGCTGTCGAGAGACGAATGGAAAAGATGACTAAAGATATCCACTCAATACGAATTAGTTGTGAGCAGTGTGGAGGACCACATTTGACAAAAGATTGTCTTAGTATTGAGCTAACGATGGAATAAAGAGAGAATATTTCATACATAAACCAAAGGCCTGGAATTAATTATCAGAATAATTATCAACCGCCAAGACCGATTTACAATCAAAACCAGAATTATAATCAAAATGTTCCATACAACAACCAACAAGGTCCTAGTAATCAACAAGTATCCAACAATACTTACAATCAGCAAAGACCTAATTTTCAAAACAAACCACAACCCGATGATAAAAAGCCAAATTTAGAAGATATGATGACGAAGCTAGTTGAAACTCAAACGCAGTTTTTCACATCTCAAAAACAAACTAATGAACAAAATGCTCAAGCATTTAGAAATCAACAAGCTTCTATTCAAAATTTGGAACAAGAAGTAAGTAACCTAGCAAGGTTAATAGGTGAAAGAAAACCAGGAAGTTTACCTAGTGATACAAATGCTAACCTCCGGAATGAAACAGCTAAAGCTATTACCACAAGAAGTGGTACAACACTTAAACCACCTGAAATACCTGTAACTTCTGATGAAGCTATTCCTACTCCACAAGAACCACAACCTGAACAAGATAAGGAAAAAGAACTGGGAGTTGAAAAGGTTAATGAAGATAACACAGTTAAGGCTAAACCTTATGTTAAACCATACCAACCACCACTTCCTTACCCGAGTAAAGTGAAAAAAGAAAAACTTGAAGCCGAGCAATCCAAATTCTTAGATATGTTTAAACAGATAAATGTAAATCTTCCTTTCATTGATGTGATTTCAGGAATGCCTAGATATGCTAAATTCTTGAAAGATCTAATCTCAAATAGAAAGAAAATGGAAGAACTCTCGGCTGTTACTATAAATGCTAATTGTTCTGCAGTACTGTTGAATAAGATACCAGAAAAATTATCTGATCCAGGAAGTTTCACAATTCCATGTTTTCTGGGTAGTCTTAGTTCAATAGAAGCATTGGCAGACTTAGGAGCTAGTATAAATTTAATGCCGTATTCACTATACACTAAACTAGACCTTGGAGAATTGAAACCAACAAGAATAAGTATACAACTAGCCGATCGATCAATAAAATATCCTAGAGGAATAATGGAAAACATGCTAGTTAAAGTTGGTACTTTAGTATTTCCAGTAGATTTTGTTGTTCTGGACATGGAAGAAGATTCTCAAGTTCCTCTCATATTAGGAAGACCATTCTTAAACACGGCTAAAGCAATGATAGACGTGTTTGGTAAAAAATTGACCCTAAGTATAGAGGACGAGAGTGTTACCTTTTCAGTTGATAGAGCAATGCAACAACCGCAATCTGCAGATGATACATGCTATTATATTCAAACTATAGACTCACATGCAGAATTGTTAGAAGAATTTCCAGAATTACAAGGAACAGGAGAATGTTCTTTCAGAGAAGGAACTAAACCAATTGATGAAGCTGAAATGTTAGCTACACTAATAGCTAAAGGATATGAACCAACAACAGAAGAAATTTAAATGCTAAAAGAAGAAGACAGATATCGATATAAATCATCGATAGAAGAACCTCCGAAATTAGAGTTAAAGCCACTTCCAAACCATTTGGAATACGCTTATTTACATGGTGAATCTAAATTACCTGTAATAATATCGTCTTCTCTTACTGAAAATGAGAAATCACAACTCATTTCTGTGTTGAAAGCTCATAAACCAGCCATTGCATGGAAGATTCATGATATTAAAGGAATAAGTCCTTCGTATTGCACACATAAAATCCTTATGGAAGAAGGTCATAAAACGTATGTGCAACGCCAACGAAGACTAAATCCAAATATGCAAGATGTTGTTAAAAAAGAAATAATTAAACTGCTAGATGCAAGTTTAATTTATCTGATCTCTGATAGTCCATGGGTAAGCCCAGTTCAATGCGTGCCTAAGAAAGGTGGCATGACTGTCATTACAAATGAAAAAATGAGCTTATTCCTACTAGGACTGTAACAGGATGGCGTGTGTGTATTGATTATGGAAAATTAAATGACGCCACCAGAAAAGATCACTTTCCCTTACCTTTCATTGATCAAATGTTGGAAAGGTTAGCCAGAAACAGTTACTATTGTTTTCTAGATGGTTTTTCCGGATACTTTCAAATTCCAATAGCACCCGAAGACCAAGAGAAAACCACATTCACATGCTCTTATGTTACTTTTGCTTACAAACGCATGCAATTTGGACTTTGCAACGCCCCTGCAACCTTTCAAAGATGCATGATGGCGATTTTTCACGACATGATAGAAGAATGCATGGAAGTTTTCATGGATGACTTTTCAGTCTTCGGTGATACATTTGAATCATGTTTAGTTAATCTTGAACGAATGCTTATTAGATGTGAACAATCAAATCTAGTACTTAATTGGGAGAAATGCCATTTCATGGTTAAAGAAGGCATTGTTCTTGGACATAAAATTTCAAAGGAAGGAATTGAAGTGGATAGAGCTAAAGTAGATGTAATTGCTAAACTTTCATATCCCACCAATCTTAGAGGAGTTAGGAGTTTTCTAGGGCATGCCGGTTTTTACCGACGTTTCATTAAAGATTTTTCTAAAATTGCCACTCCTATGAATAAACTCCTAGAAAAGGATGCTCCATTCAACTTTTCAGATGAATGTATCGAATCTTTTAATATTCTTAAAGAGAAACTCACTAATGCGCCGATCATGATAACACCAAATTGGAATCTACCGTTTGAACTTATGTGCAATGCAAGTGATTTTGCAATGGGAGCCGTTTTAGGACAAATGATTGAAAAAAGATTTCAACCTATATATTATGCTAGTAAGACATTACAAGGAGCACAAACAAATTACATAACTACTGAAAAAGAACTCCTTGCTATTGTCTTTGCTTTTGACAAATTTCGTTCATATCTCGTTCTAGCTAAAACGGTGGTCTATACCGACCATTCTGCTCTTAGATATTTATTTTCGAAACAAGATGCCAAACCAAGATTAATCCGTTGGATCTTACTCTTACAAGAGTTCGATATTGAAATCCGAGATAAAAGAGGAGCAGAAAATCTCGCTGCTGATCATCTTTCTCGTCTTGAAAATCCCGAATTAGAAGTTCTAAATGAATCGGCCATACAAGACAACTTTCCTGATGAATATCTATTGAAGATAGATTATAATGAAATTCCATGGTTTGCAGACTATGCAAACTACTTAGTTTGTGGATTCCTTGAAAAAGGATTATCGTACCAAAAACGAAAGAAATTCTTTAGTGATATAAAACACTATTTCTGGGAAGATCCACATCTATTTAAAAGTTGTCCAGATGGAATAATACGCCGATGTGTATTCAGAGATAAAGCTAGTAAAATCTTAAACCATTGTCACACAGGACCAACAAGAGGGCATTATGGGTCTCAACTAACAGCAAGAAAAGTTTATGATGCTGGATTCTATTGGCCTACAATTTACAAAGACGTGCACCTTCTTTGCAAATCCTGTGATGCTTGTCAAAGGGCCGGAACAATAAGTCAACGTGATGAAATGCCACAAAATGTCATTCAAGTATGTGAAGTATTTGACATTTGGGGTATTGACTTTATGGGTCAATTTCCAAAATCTCATAATAATCTCTATATTCTCGTAGCCATTGATTATGTATCTAAATCGGCAGAAGCACAAGCTCTCCCAACTAACGATGCACGAGTTGTAGTCAATTTTTTAAAACGTCTTTTTGCAAGGTTTGGAACACCGAAAGCTTTAACAAGTGATCGGGGAACTCATTTCTGTAATAATCAACTTGAGAAAGTTCTTAAAAGATATGGAGTAACTCATAAAATCTCCACCGCATATCATCCACAAACGAGTGGGCAAGTTGAAAATACCAACCGAGCTTTAAAACGTATTCTAGAGAAAATCGTAGGATCAAATCCGAAGGAATGGTCCGTTAAATTGGAGGATGCACTCTGGGCTTTTAGAACAGCCTACAAAACTCCAATTGGAACCACACCTTTTAGACTTGTTTACGGAAAAGCATGTCATCTTCCAGTAGAAATTGAACACAAAGCATTTTGGGCTTTGAAGGCATGTAATCTTGATTTACATGAAGCTGGACGTCTACGGTTAAGTCAACTAAACGAATTAGAAGAATTAAGATATGAAGCATACAAAAATTCATTAATCTATAAAGAAAGAACGAAGAAATGGCATGATAAAAGAATCAGAAGTTCAAAAGAATTTAAAGAAGGCGACAGAGTTCTTCTTTTTAATTCACGATTCAAGCTATTTCCTGAAAATTGAAATCAAGATGGTCTGGATCATTCATAGTCAAAAGAGTTTTCCCATACGGAACAGTAGAATTAATAAATTCAAATGGGATTGAATTTAAGGTTAATGGTCACAGAGTTAAACACTACATAGATAGTCCAATGGAAGTCGACAACGAAGTTAATCACAATTTCGATACCACAGCTAACTAAGTGTGGGGAGAATCAAGTCTTTTAAGGATTTTATGTATTTCTGTTAGAGTTAGATTGTCTGTTTTCTTGTAGTTCTCGAAAATGGAACCCGAATGGTCTTTCCCTAGCAGACCCTAAAGAACTAGTCTTCTCCCCCCATTCTGAATTTTTTGTTTTTAGGATTTTACGAAATGAAGACTTCCTGTGAATTAAACCATGGTCTAATGCTACACGCTTTGATCACTAAACGTAATAATGACACACTTCTGAGTGAACTAGTATCAGTAATCAGAGAAAGATTGGACGGACTAAGAAAAGAATCCAGATGCGAAGATAATAAGTTACAATTTGGTAAAGGAAAATCAAAATCCGCAGCGAAAAGAAGAGCACGACACCTTGAAAAATGTAACAAATGCGGAAAATGGTCACATGGAGTTAAATGTTCAAATAATCAAACCTATTCAAACACCGAATTTGTTACTTTATGCAGAGATGGACCGTTCATATGTTTAGAAGAAAAAACACTGAATGCTCGAGGTTACGCCTATGTAGCCATGGAAAATCAATTAAACCGACTATCTTATGAATGGGATAGATCATATCACTAAGAATACTATCTCACAGGTAAGTTTGTACAGTTTTTATTTTTATTTTTATTTTTAACCTTTTGATAATAAACGCTAATTTGTTCGCTATAAAGTATTAAATTGGTATTAAATAAAATTAGGTTTGGCGACCGAAATTATTGATATCATTCAAAAATTTATTACATCACTGCGAACGTTTATTCTTAAGGTATAAATATCTTTAATCAATCAAACCAAAATATTTCAAAAATTCGTCATGAGTTAAATTAGGTCATGGAACCGAAATTACTTTACCGAAAAGAGGGGTGCATATTTTTGATAATATTTGATTGATTAAAGTGGGATAAAAGCCAAAAAGATTTTTAATTTTTACCATGTTTTTAAAATTAATATATATTTAAAATTGTAAATATTTAAAAAAATTAATATTTTTAATATAAGTTTGTATGTATAAAAACAAAAATATAATATAAGTTTGGTGTGAATTTTTAATATTATGCATTTTTAATTAAGTTTGGTGTAAATTTTTAATTTTATGCATTTTTAAATTTAAGTTGTGTGAATTTAAAAACAAAAATTTACTTTATGTCGCTAAGTTAAAAATATGATTTTTAAAATTCGTCGTAAGTTGAAGACTAGGTCTTTGAACCGAAATTGCTTTACCCGAGGGAGGGACAAGAACTTTTATTATCATTATTTTTAATCTTATTGAATTAAAGTATGCCAAAAACATTTAAAAAATCCAAAAATCTTAGCTTTTAAAACAATCGCTACAAAAAGACAAATTTTAAAATTTTGTCGAGGGACGGACTAGGACATCGATCCGAAACGACCTCGTCCTAAAACAAAGGAAAACAAAATTTTAAATTTATTTTATATTTGTTTTATAAGTTAAGTATTAAAAAAAAAAACACCGCGACTCGCGGAGTTTGTAAGGGTCAAACACCACAATCGAAATTTTTCACCAAAAATCATCACATTTTTTACTAAAATCATGTTGAGAAGGATGCTATCAAGGAATTACTCAAGGAAAACGGTAAATTTCTACACCTAAACACCATTTAATCCGAAAATTAGTGTTCTTGAGCAATTTTATACCCAATTCGATTTTGATGCTTTTTAGTGTAATTATGCTTAAATTGTTTATGTATTATGCTTGTATAACCTAGATTGATGCTATTTAACATGATTAGAAGCTTTAAACTTCAAATTTTGAGTAATCTAGGGTTTGTGTTCTTGAGCAATTTGGGGCTTTTTAATATAAACAGGTTATGGCCGATTTTTGTCATGAATTGTTGCTAAATTAAGTAGTGTAACATGTTTAGGTAGTTAAATGATCCAAACTTTGAGCTAAACATGATTTTGAGAATTAAAGTGGACTTTTTCAAGCCTAAAATTCATGAACTTGATTTTTGAGAGATAATGCCATTTGAAACTTGTTTAATTGCTAATAATGATTATTTTGACATGTTATTTGAGTTGAATGCTTATGAACTTGGCGAACATTTTCGTATATGCTTATTTAAAAAAGTGTAGATTTGATAAAAATATGAAAATGAGCATAAGTTTGATATAAATTGGACATGTCATTGTAATTATTTTGATTGATGATTTTGCTGACACTAATGCATATTTGGATGCACAAAAATTGTGTTTGATGTGTTTTGCAGACTGAAAGGGGTGAATCTTCATCCCAAGCTCGCAATGTTCCTCCTGAGAATGCGGAACAACAGGATGTTGATAGCTATTATAAACAAGATATACCTCATCCAGTTATGACATTTTCAGATATGCACTTGGAAGATTTGCACCCGAACTTGAGATTTGACAGACGTTGGATAGATTATCCAAAATACCAAAGGGGCTTGCATACTCTTCATTCTAAAGCTGTTGAAGTACCTAGGGTAATAGAATGGGCACCATTAGAAGCTGTAGAATTGGCCGAGCCAATTAGAGAATTACTTACACGGAGGTATGGTAATTCTACTTTTAATGATTGGGTACAATTATTCAACATGCGTAGGCCTGTATATAAAGTATGGTGTGAAGAATTATTGTGTAGTATAGAAATAAATGATCGGGTAGCTGGTTTAACCGATCGATCTTTTATTAGATTTTTGTTAGGAGGTTCGATGCGCCACATGTCTCTACTAGACATGGCTCAGGCCTTACGTATATATACGCCTGAGGAGCTAGCATCTGCCGATTGTAGAGGGTTGATATTAAATGGTAGGAAAATTGATGAAAATTTTGATACGCATGGTGTATGGAGTCAAATGACTAGCCATCACCGATTTAAAGGAGGAAATTACTCTTATTTGGATATAGATAGAGCTGAATTAAGAGTAATTCATAGGTTTCTAGCGAATCCGATTACACAGAAAGGTAAAAATAAGGAAAAGGTAAATGAGCAAGATTTATTTTACCACATATGTATTCGGGACCCACAAAGCGCTGTAAGTATACCTTATTGTGTTGGTTATTATTTATCAGCTATGGTTAGGGGGATGAGACCGCATAGCATAATAGGAGGTGGTATATTTATTACATTAATTGCTGAGTATCTCAATGTGGATATAAGTAGGGGGATTATTAATCGAAGAACCAGAACCCCACGATACAATTGGTTTAAATGTATACCATGGTGCTAAAGTTTTGAAGAGGCGAAATAACACCGCAGTACGATATAATGGTAGACATCCACAGGTTGAGAGAAACCAACAGCCAGGTAATGTGGGAGGGGAAAATGAAATGACAGAAATGGAAAGGTTTATAGCTTCACAAGAGTATGAAAATGCTAGACATAGAGCATTTGAAGATTGGCAAGTTCATCAAAACCAAATCATAGCTCATTGCCAACATATAGGTAGAAACTATATTCCTACTCCAACGCCCGTATTCCCTCCCTGGTCTATAGAGATGCAACCACCGTATCCTACGTATAACCCAACCGAAGCATTCTATAACACATACGGTTATGCATGGAACCCCTACTGGTATCAGTATCATCCCTAGTCTACTTAGTTTTATTTATTTTATAATTTGTAATGTTGATACATTTAATACTTATGTTAATATTGTAATAGTTTTTATAATTTTCTAACTTTTATTATTAGATTTTAATAATTTTTGAATGTGGGGTAATATAACAAACTTCAAAAATATGTATATATGTTTGCAGTTTATCTTATGTACACAACAGGGTAAAACAATGCATTTTCAAAGACTGGCATTAAGTTCAGCAAAAGCAACTAATTTTGACGACAAGATGCAAAATATATGTGAAATAACAACAAGACGGAATGAACAAATGATGTGCACCATTTATCATTCAACACAAACAACAATATGTTTGGAAACTTTGGTAAAATTTAATCATTTCTACGCTAATCACCCTCAATAATTTAAATTGTTACTGATTTCTTGCAAATGAGGGCATTGCAAGATCTTAAGTGTGGGAAGGGGTTAAATTCTTTCGGATTTTTAAAATTTTTATCTTAAACACTTGGTTACCATTAAAAATACTAGTAAAGCAGTAGTTGTATTAGAATCTAGTGCTCTCTGATAACAAAGAACAGCCCTAGTCTTATATACTGACTACCCAATTCTAGAAAAAAAATTTCAAAATTTTCAATTAAATGAATTCAAAATCATGTTTATACATATTTATGAACGATAAAACTAGGTTTTAACACCGAAATTATTGTTACCTTGGAAAGGACATAAATTGAGAAACAAACCAAAATGTTAGAATTCATTTAAAATGGAATAGAGGAGAACAAAAAGGAAAAATAAAAGCCAAGTGTGGGAAAATTTACCAAGTTATTTTAAACATATGTCACATATTTCTGTAACAAATAATTGAAAATACTTTTGTTTTGAACGATAATTAACTGTTTTACCCGATTTACTGTAAGAAAGATGGATCTACACGATGAATCAATTCCATCATTAAAAGGAAGTAAAGTCTTCCGAAAAAGAAACGCGCTTCCTGATTTAGGTCATGAAGTTGTCGTCCAGACCAGCTGTAGGTTGACGAAAAACCTAGAAAAGTCATCACTAAAATCAGCAGAAAATCCACGGACCACAGCATCAAACAGGGTCGCCAAGTGGTCAGACTTATCCTAACCATGAGAGAATCTGTCTTGTAAAATGGGGAGGCGCCGTGCAAATTAGCTGGATAAGACTAATGAATCAGATCCCCAGAAAGGATAATCTCCTTAAAGATCAAAAATCAGCTTTTAAGACTGATATTACCCAATCCTAGAGATTGACCTTAAAGATTGAGAATTCAAACTCATGGAATTCAATGATATCTAAACTCGAGCTTGAAAGAGAAAATATTTTGATCAAAAATTACAAACCGATTTGTTTTCTGAAAACCTATTTTCAATGCGTTCATTACCATTGAACGTAAAATCCTAGGAATTCACCTGGAATTCATTAGGTCTCCTGAACCAAATCGGGTGTCAACCGTAAGAACGGTGGTTGCATAGCATGGTCGAAGACAGGACCTTGTGCCAGACCGAAAAATTATAAGGGTGAGCTTTACTATTGCTCCTACAAAGGATAGTAATTGCGTCCGACACGTTATAGACCATAATTAAAAGCATATCAGGGGACATTGCCTTAACAGTTGCTTGTTCAATGCTTTCCTTTACAACCGGACGGTAGTTTACCGAATATATTGGATGTGTTGCTTTCCCAATACAAGGTTAGCAAGTGGGTGACACAAAACCGAAAGTTTTGAGCTAAAATTTTCAAATCTAAAACCCACCAAACCCACAAAAAGAATTTGCAAACACCGGTGAAGGGTTATTCCGGAAAACTTATCTAGGGTAAAAGCTAGATTTAATTTTCAAAAGATCAAATGTTTTCATAAAGATCCAATTTCCTTAATGGATCTAAATTTTTATAGTCATGTGGGACTGTAAACCATATCGTTACTACCATTGTTTATATCGCCGTATAGAAATCACTGATGTACAAAGTGTGAAGAATAAAGAAGCGATTCTAGTATTTCAAGACTATATTGCTTGAGGACAAGCAACACTCAAGTGTGGGAATATTTGATAATGCTAAAAACGAACATATATTTTATAGCATTATTCCTCAAGAAAGACAAGCTTTTAGTTGCAATTGTTCTATTTACAAGTGATATTCGTTTAAATAATAAAAGGTGAAGACAAAAGACAGATTCGACGAATTGAAGACACAAACGACCAAAAAGCTCAAAAGTACAAAATACAATCAAAGAGGTTCCAATTATTGATAAGAAACGTCTCAAAATTACAAGAGTACAAGATTCAAAACGCAAAGTACAAGATATTAAATTGTACGCAAGGACGTTCGAAAATCCGGAATCGGGACCAGAGTCAACTCTCAACGCTCGACGCAACGGACTAAAAATTACAAGTCAACTATGCACATAAATATAATATAATATTTAAATAATTACTAAAATTATTTATATATTATATTTATTTATATAATCCGTCGAAAAGCTAGGAGCCAAAGTTTGGTGAGCTGTAAAAATAAACTCCGCGACTCGCGGAGTTTGAAGAAGGAAAGGGCCGCGAGTCGCGGAGATTCCCTGGACTCAAATCCCTATAAAAGGCAACGCAGTTTGATCGTTTTTAATATCAATATATCCATCCTCTCTATATCTATACATAAATATTTATATTTATATTTTAATTTTAATTTTAATTTTAATTTTAATCCTAATAATAAGGGTATGTTAGCGAATGTTTTAAGGGTGTAAGTCGAAATTCTGTCCTTGTAACGTTACGCTATTTTTAATCATTGTAAGATATGTTCAACCTTTTTAATTTAATGTCTCGTAGCTAAGTTATTATTATGCTTATTTAAAACGAAGTAATCATGATGTTGGGCTAATTACTAAAATTGGGTAATTGGGCTTTGTACCATAATTGGGGTTTGGACAAAAGAACGACACTTGTGGAAATTAGACTATGGGCTATTAATGGGCTTTATATTTGTTTAACTAAATGATAGTTTTTTAATTTTAATATAAAGATTTACAATTGGACGTCCCTATAAATAACCATATACACTCAATCGGACACGATGGGCGGGATATTTATATGTACGAATAATCGTTCATTTAACCGGACACGGGAATGGATTAATAGCCACTAGAATTATTAAAACAGGGGTGAAATTATGTACAAGGACACTTGGCATAATTGTTAACAAAGTATTAAAACCTTGGGTTACACGCAGTCGATAACCTGGTGTAATTATTAAACAAAGTATTAAAATCTTGTTACAGTTTAAGTCCCCAATTAGTTGGAATATTTAACTTCGGGTATAAGGATAATTTGACGAGGACACTCGCACTTTATATTTATGACTGATGGACTGTTATGGACAAAAACCAGACGAACATATTAAATAATCCAGGACAAAGGACAATTAACCCATGGGCATAAAACTAAAATCAACACGTCAAATATCATGATTACGGAAGTTTAAATAAGCATAATTCTTTTATTTCATATTTAATTTCCTTTATTTTATATTTAATTGCACTTCTAATTATCGCACTTTTATTTATTGTTATTGTATTTAATTGCACTTTTAATTATCGTACTTTTTAATTATCGCAATTTTATTTTATCGCACTTTTATTTATCGCAATTTCATTATCGTTATTTACTTTACGCTTTAAATTAAGTCTTTTATTTATTTAATATTTTACATTTTTTTTAACTGCGACTAAAGTTTTAAAAATCGACAAACCGGTCATTAAACGGTAAAAACCCCCCTTTATAATAATAATATTACTTATATATATATATATATATATATATATTTGTATTTTTATAATTTAAAACTAATATAGCATTAAGCTTTGATTAAAAGATTCCCCGTGGAACGAACCGGACTTGCTAAAAACTACACTACTGTACGATTAGGTACACTGCCTATAAGTGTTGTAGCAAGGTTTAAATATATCCATTCTATAAATAAATAAATATCTTGTGTAAAAATTGTATCGTATTTAATAGTATTTTCCTGCTAAAATTTATAAGCTATTTTATATACACCTCACATAACATCACTACCGGCTCTTTGGTTCACATCACAACTCGAGTCATACTCACGCTAGAGTGCTACCGGCTCTTTGGTTCACACTCTAACAACGCTAAGGTGCTACCGGCTCTTTGGTTCACACCCTACCAAATCGTGCTATAGCGCTACCGGCTCTTTGGTTCACACTATAACACACGTACTATGATGCTACCGGCTCTTTGGTTCACATCATAGCACGCTCGCACATACTATGGCACTACCGGCTCTTTGGTTCATACCATAGCATACAAATAAATACATTACATACATATTCATATAATCATTCCACTCACCTTAACGATTTGGTGACGATTTATACCTCCACAAGCTTCAAAGCAAGGTACCTAATAATATAAGTACTCGATCAACAAACAAACTTGTTGGAATAAATACCAACACTTCACTCATGTGCATTTAATGACTTAAATGCATTAAATGCCCCATTTTCACCAAAACCGCCCTTTAAGGGTCAAGACCATCATTAATCACTTAAAAGCTAGTGATTAAGGTCCAACAACACTAACCATTACACAATTAGGGTATTTCATACCCATATTTCCCAATTAGGTCAATCATTAGCCCTTTGACTAATTTAAAGTCAACATACCCATTTTGGGTTATCTACTAACCCATCTAACACCCATTTACTAATTAACTAGGTGTGCTAGTAATTAACTAACCAATTAGGACTCATAAACATCAATTACCACTTTGAAACCCTAGGTTAGTTACCAATGAGTCTTCATGACTCCATCTTACCCAAGAACACCCAAAATCACCAAATATGGGTTTTATGTTCTTCATTTACCCAAACCCTAACCCTTACACAAAATCAAAGTAAGGAAATTAAAGTTAGAACATACCACTACAACCACAAAGGAGCTAGAGAGGAGATGAACAACTTTAATACCTGCACTTTGGTCCGATAACAACTTCTTCCCCTTAGATTTAAGCTTTCTCACACAAGAATCACACTCTCACTCTAAAATTTAAGTAAAGGGGATAAGGTTGTTGATATTGGAGTTAATGATACTCCACAACTGACCAACTGGCCTTTAACTCGTCCACAAGTGAAATTACCAAATTGCCCATCAAAATATCTCATTAAAACAGCAAAAACTCGGCTACAGTAGGGAGTGCGCGGCGCGCACTAAGCTCAGATTGCTCTCTGACTTCTGTTTAGCTGAACAATCATTCCCTCACTTTATGTACTCTATATACTCTGCTGTACAATGAAGATTAGGGTCTTACAACTCTCCCCCACTTGAATCGGAGCGCGTCCTCGCGATCCAAGCCGCATGACAAGAGGGAAAATAAACCAACACGAATTCTTCGGGCTCCCAAGTAAACTCGGAACCCTTACTACGACGCCATTGAACTTTAAAAGTCCTAACCTCTTTATGCCTCAACCTTTTGACCTTCTCATCGAGTATGGCAATCGGCTCCTCAATATACTCTAACTTATTGTTTAGCTCAATTTCGTCTAACGGCACCCATGATGAATCATCCGCAAGACACTTACGGAGATGGGAAACATGAAATGTATTATGAATCCCCGCAAGCTCTTCGGGTAATTCCAAACGATACGCGACTTCACCAACATGAGCTAAAACCTTAAATGGCCCAATAAATCGAGGAGCTAACTTTCCCCGTGTTCGAAACCGAATAACACCTTTCCATGGCGAAACCTTAAGCATCACCATGTCACCTTCTTGAAATTCGATCATTCGCCTACGTTTGTCGGCATACGACTTTTGTCTATCTTGAGCCTTTTTCAAATGATCCCGAATCATATCAATCTTGCTATTCGTTTCTAAGACCAAATCGGTACTCCCGATTTCCTTTTGGCCAATTTCACCCCAACAAATTGGAGTTCGACACCTCCGCCCATAAAGCATCTCGTAAGGTGGCATCCCGATACTAGTATGATAACTATTATTGTACGAGAATTCCACCAAAGGTAAGTGCTCATCCCAACTACCACCGAAATCAATAATACACGCCCGCAACATGTCCTCCAATGTTTGATTCGTACGTTCGGTTTGACCGTCCGTTTGAGGATGATACGCCGTGCTCAATTTCAATTGTGTACCCATATCCTCATGAAACTTTTCCCAAAATTGAGATGTAAAACGAGTATCTCGATCCGAAATAATAGATATAGGAACCCCATGTCGAGCGACTACTTCTTTGATAAACAATTTAGCCAAAGTCTCTGATGATATTGCTTCCCGAATGGGAAGAAACAAGGCACTTTTCGTCAGTCGATCAACTATCACCCAAATCGAATCAAATTGGGTTCTCGCCGTTTTAGGTAACTTTGTGATGAAATCCATGGTAATGTGCTCCCATTTCCATTTCGGGATTTCTAACGGTTGTAACTTACCATACGGCTTTTGGTGCTCGGCCTTAACTTGCAAACACGTGACGCATTACTCAACATACTTTACAACATCACGTTTCATGCCCGGCCACCAATAATCTTTTCTCAAATCAAGATACATTTTCGTCGCGCCCGGATGAATGGAATACTTTGAATTATGTGCTTCATCAAGTAGCACTCATCGATAATCCCCCATCTTAGGCACCCACACTCTTCCTTGAAAAGACAACAAACCACGCGAACCCATAGTAATAAATTCCGATTGCCCCACAATTCGTTCCGCATGCTTGTTGTGAACGTAAGCTTCAATTTGAATCACACCAAGTTTTTCAAGAAAATCGTTAGTAATAATCATACGTAACAATCCCAATCATAACGCCGGGTGATGACTCTTTCAACTTAACACATCCACGACCACATTCGCCTTGCCCGGATGATAAAGTATCTCACAATCGTAGTCTTTCACCACATCCATCCATCTACGTTGACGATAATTCAAATCTCTTTGATCAAAAAGATGTTTCAAACTGTTGTGATTCGAATAAATTGTACACTTGACACCATAGAAGTAATGGCGCCAAATTTTCAAAGCATGAACTACCGCCGCCAACTCAAGATCATGAGTCGGATATCTCGTCTCGTGTTCCTTTAATTGTCGAGAGGCATAAGCGATGACTTTACCTCTTTGCATTAGAACACACCCGAGCCCATTTAAAGAAGCATCACAATAAACCGTCATGTCTTCCACACCTTCCAGCAACACTAACACCGGAGCTTGACATAACTTCTCTTTTAACAATCGAAAAGCAATTTCTTGCTCGTTCTCCCAATTAAAACTCGCATTCTTTCTCGTTAACTTTGTCAATGGAGAAGCGATCTTAGAAAAGTTTTGGATAAAACGACGATAATAACCGGCCAATCCGAGAAAACTTCGGATTTCCGTAGGCGTAGTCGGTCGTCCCCAACTCTTTACCGTCTCTATATTCCCCGGATCTACTTGAATACCATTTTCGTTCACAATGTGGCCAAGGAACTGAACTTCCCTTAGCCAAAATTCACATTTAGAGAATTTAGCATACAACTTCTCCTTCCGCGACGTCTTTAACACACTCCGCAAATGATGTTCATGTTCCTTCATACTCTTCGAATAGAAAAGTATGTCGTCAATGAACACAATTACCGACTTGTCCAACATAGGTTGGCACACTCGGTTCATAAGATCCATGAATACTGCCGGTGCATTCGTAAGACCAAAAGGCATAATTACGAATTCAAAATGCCCATAACGCATTCGAAAAGCCATTTTCTCGATGTCTTCCTCACGGACCCGCATTTGGTGATAGCCGGACCGTAGGTCGATTTTAGAGAAATACGTTGCACCTTGGAGTTGGTCGAACAAATCGTTAATCCTAGGCAATGGATAACGATTCTTGATCGTCACTTTATTCAACTCCCGGTAATCGATGCACATCCGCATACTACCATCCTTCTTCTTCACAAATAAAACCGGAGCGCCCCATGGCGAAGCACTCGGTCGAATGAAACCCTTCTCAAGAAACTCTTGGGTTTGATTTAAAAACTCTTGCATTTCCGTTGGTGCTAAACGATAAGGAGTTTTAGCAATGAGGGTAGCCCCCGGAACCAACTCAATGCGAAATTCAACTTGTCTTTCCGCCGGAACACCCGGCAACTCATCCGGAAAAACGTCTTCAAATTCATTCACCACTGGAATTTCACGAATGGGTGGTGGCTCATCACGAGTATCAACAACACGGGCAAGAAAAGCCATGCCACCACCAACCAGAAAACGACGTGCCCGTGCAAAAGTGCATATCGGCACAAGTCTTCTTCATTTATCGCCATGAATAATTAACTCTCCCCCACTAGGGGTCTTCACTCGAATAGATTTTTCATGGCATGCAATATCGGCTCTATTATGATCGAGCCAATCCATACCAACAACGATATCAAAATCACCCAAAGTCATTCGGATGAGATCGATTTTAAAGTTTTCGACACCAAACACAACATTACAATTTTTACACACATCAACCACTAGCACCGTCTTGCCATCCGCTATTTCAACTTCTACCGGACGACTTAACTTAGCTAACGATTTATTAAGTTTAGGCACAAATTTTGGTGACACAAACGACAAGTTTGCACCACTATCAAAGAGTATCCTTGCCAGATTTGAATTAATCATGAAAGTACCTGAGACAACATCGCTAGATTGCTTGGCCTCCTCATTGGTCGTCAAATAATTTCGACCCCTAGCCGTACCCGCCGCCTTCTCTAATCGCTTAACATTATCGTTGTGCAATTCGGGACACTTCGGCCTCTTGTGCCCCTCTTTATTACAATTAAAACAAACGATTTTGTTGGAAGATGAGTTCGTACAATCACGGGCCAAGTGCCCTTGTCGACCTAAATTGTAGCACGTGGGCCCAAAACTCTTAGAAGCCCCCTTTTTCGCACTACCGACGCTCTCAGTCACACTCTTGTTCTTCTTGTTCGAGTGGCTAGTAGCTTCAAATTTTCGTTTGCCAAAGGTGAAGTCACTCTTTCTTGGAGCAAGCGACTCAAAACCCATAGCGATATCAAATAGCTCATCAAAAGTCTTCGCCGAATTCCTACTAATCCTTTCTTGATAGTTATCATTCAAGGTTCGGTAGAAATCTTCTTTCAACATGTGATCATTCCCGTCATACTCCGGGCAAAATTGGGTCTTTGATAAGAAAGTGGACTTGAGAGTGTTCAAATCCATTGACCCTTGCCTTAAAGTACGTAACTCGTCCTTAAGCTTTGAAAGATCAGCCGAAGTTCGGTACTCCTTGAAAAATTCCTCTTTAAACTCGTCCCACGTCAAACTCATACTTTGTTCTTTGCCATAAAGTCGGATTTTCGCATCCCACCACAACTTGGCATCACCCCTCATCATGCTACTACCAAACCTCGTCTTTTTATCGAGAGGGCACTCACTAGTACGGAAAGCCCCCTCCATATCAGAGATCCATCAAGCACTCTTTAGTAGGTCTCGTTCACCTTCAAAGGTGGGAGGTTGAGCAGCTTTTAAGTTTTTATAGTGGAAGTCTCATCTTCCCGCGTTATCCTCTTTAAAAACAATCTTAACTTGTTCCTTGAGTAGATTGACTACTTGCTCGTCAATCGAATCCAAGAACATCTTCTTAACATCCTATAAGAAGGCCTCATGATGCCTTTGCATAATGGCCTCAACCTTGGCCGTAAACTCAACATCCTCGCTCGAACCCCCTTCATTGATCTCGGGTCCGTTTCTCGTCTTCATACTATAAAACGGAAATGGTTAAGCAACGAACGAGAAAACCTAACACATGTGAATGTACATATACACCACACTACCCCATCTTGCTCAACAATCGTCGTACATCGCTTGTTTGACACGATTTGAACCCGTAACAATGGTAGCTAATCATTGTTACGCGAGCACGTTGCATTAACTTGCTAGTACAACGTCTATCTTGATTGATGATTGCTAACACAACACAAAACAATTAGCGCAAGGTTAGTTCACATAAACCTAAGCACTAATCAACTTCCGGTCCGACCCGTCTCCTACAAGTCCCGCGTAAAGCGCATACACAAATAAATCTAAGTTTAGGCACCTATCTCAAGTCGCCTAAATCCCTTAGACCATGCTCTGATACCACTTATAACAACCCAACCCAATATACAATCGAACACGCATAAAATAAAAAAAAATTTTACAGGGGAGAGCGCCACGCGCACCACCTCAGGGTGCGCGGCGCGCACAGGCCTATTTTCAGTTATGTCCGAATTTTCAATTTTTCGAATAAATATCTCCCACTTCCCGACATATTTAGACGAAACGCTTTTCACAACATGTTCTAATATGAAAAACTCATACGATTCAAACATAAAATGAGTTTTACAAAACGGGGCCCACATCGGCCGTTTTACGAGTTTCATACGAAAGTCCGAGTTTCGAACACACTAGTTTAAATTCCAAACGACACTATGAGCATGGTGTTTGAGGTTAAACTACCCATATCTTGGTCATACTCTAAAAGCTATCACATCCCAAAAGCGTCCCCTAAACAACAAGCGGGATCTCTAATCCAATCGAAGGCCCTTAGCTTTGTCGACGCCGGAGCCTATAAAAAGATAAACAACGAGAGGGTAAGCAAAGCTTAGTGAATGCAATAATTATACCCATATATATATATACCATACCTACTTGCAATCACTTACACATATACCGCATACACGCTAGCAATACAATTAGCATACCATCTCAAGTACAAAGCTAATAATCTCTAACAAATCGCTACTAGCGTAATCAATAACATATAATCGACATAATATAATATGCTACAAAACAAAATACACAACCATGGTTAACCATTCTCGCGTCATGGTGCTATCGGCTCTTTGGTTCACACCATACACATTTGTCATGATGCTACCGGCTCTTTGGTTCACATCACAACTCGAGTCATACTCACGCTAAAGTGCTACCGGCTCTTTGATTCACACTCTAACAACGCTAAGGTGCTACCGGCTCTTTGGTTCACACCCAAACAAATCGTGCTATAGCACTACCGGCTCTTTGGTTCACACTATAACACACGTACTATGACGCTACCGGCTCTTTGGTTCACATCATAGCACGCTCGCACATACTATGCCACTACCGACTCTTTGGTTCATACCATAGCATACAAATAAATACATTACATACATAAGCATATAATCATTCCACTCACCTTAACGATTTGGTGACGATTTATACCTCCACAAGCTTCAAAGCAAGGTACCTAATAATATAAGTACTCGATCAATAAACAAACTTGTTGGACTAAATACCAACACTTCACTCATGTGCATTTAATGACTTAAATGCATTAAATGTCCCATTTTCACCAAAACCGCCCTTTAAGGGTCAAGACCATCATTAATCACTTAAAAGCTAGTGATTAAGGTCCAACAACACTAACCATTACACAATTAGGGTATTTCATACCCATATTTCCCAATTAGGTCAATCATTAGCCCTTTGACTAATTTAAAGTCAACATACCCATTTCGGGTTATCTAATAACCCATCTAACACCCATTTACTAATTAACTAGGTGTGCTAGTAATTAACTAACCAATTAGGACTCATAAACATCAATTACCACTTTGAAACCCTAGGTTAGTTACCAATGAGTCTTCATGACTCCATCTTACCCAAGAACACCCAAAATCACCAAATATGGGTTTTATGTTCTTCATTTACCCAAACCCTAACCCTTACACAAAATCAAAGTAAGGAAATTAAAGTTAGAACATACCACTACAACCACAACGGAGCTAGAGAGGAGATGAACAACTTTAATAGAGAGGAGATGAACAACTTTAATACCCGCACTTTGGTCCGAGAACAACTTCTTCCCCTTAGATTTAAGCTTTCTCACACAAGAATCACACTCTCACTCTAAAATTTAAGTAAAGGGGATAAGGGTGTTGATATTGGAGTTAATGATACTCCACAACTGACCAACTGGCCTTTAACTCGTCCACAAGTGAAATTACCAAATTGCCCATCAAAATATCTCATTAAAACAGCAAAAACCCGGCTACAGTAGGGAGTGCACGGCGTGCTCCCTTTGGTGTGCACGGCGCGCACTAAGCTCAGATTGATCTCTGACTTCTGTTTAGCTGCACAATCATTCCCACACTTTATGTACTCTATATACTCTGCTGTACAATGAAGATTATGGTCTTACATGATATGACACGCAACCAGTGGCCAAGGCTCCGTTTTTGAGTCCTCTTACCGCTATCCAATTTTCAGATCCTAACTCGATGTCGTTTGACCGTGGCGGCGGTTCAAGCGCGAGTAGGTCGGAAATTTCAGCACGTCGTTACGAAGGCGTAGTGATTTTCGGAAGGCTATTAATCCTAAACAGTATATCGGATTTAGGCGAGTCTTAAACGAAAAGTCATCTACTCAAACCGAACTATTTGAAAATCAACTTTCCAGAAGTCCCAGGAGTTTGATCAGACCCTGAAAAACAGAAAACAAGTGCTCCAGTGGGTTTCTTGGTGCTTGATCCTCATCACGGTTCTCATCCTTGATGCGTGTAAGCTTCGGGTGTACAACTCTTTGATGTTTTAGCATCACTTTGACCAAGTTTCAACCATAAACATACAACTAAGAGTAAAATCTAACTTTTTACAAGTTTTGAACATCAAGGTTGTCTCTTCATTGTATTAACACAATAAAGCTTCAACCTTTGTCCTTTTGATACAAGTTTATGCATCTTCATCATATGAGATGATGAAGACTTGATATTTATCACCACAAAAATCATAAAAAGGTTCCAAGTAAGTGAGATCTACAATAATAACTTAGATCTCAAGTGTTAAGAAACCCTAAGCTAGAAAGCTTGGATATTTACAAGATTAATGAGACCATAAGCTAGAAAGCTAAGATCTAGTAAAAGTAATGAGACCATAAGCTAAAAAGCTTAGATCTTAAACAAAATAATGAAACCCTAAGCTAGAAAGCTTGGATCTTTAATGTTCTTGAAGATCCTTAAAGCAAAAAGCTAGATCTACAAGTTACATGAAGATCATAAACACAAGTTTTGATCTTTTAACAAAATAAAGTGATCTTAAGCTTCAAAACTTAGATCTAACAAAGTAATGAAGATTCAAAGCTAGAAAGCTTGAATCTTTCATGTTCTTGAAGGATTCAAATCAAAGTTTGAATCTAAAAGATATAACAAGATCAAAAAGCTAAAAAGCTTGATCTTAAGATGATGATGATGTCGTGATGATGAAGAGAAGAAGAAGAAGAAGAAGAAGAAGAAAATTTAAAACTTACAATTTTTAGTGTGAGAAAGACTAGAGAGAAAATTAGAGATCAAGTGTGTGTAAAATGAGAATGAGATCAAGTGTGAAATGGGTGAATGAGGCTTGATATTTATAGTGGTGGAGGGTGCTAGGTGGTGTAGGTATCATGGGGGACAAGGGGGACAACTTTTTGCTTTTTGCATGGTGGTGGTCTAAAGGTGGTGATTGTTGTTGGGATCCCATGCAACATGTGTGGTAATGGTTAATAAAAATGCTAGTATGTTGGCTCATATTAATGGGTTTTTGTCTTACATTTTAATGGGTCATAAACTTATTAAAGTTGGGCTAATTTAAGAGTCGATTAGCTATAGTAGGGTGGGCTTAAGTCCAATAAGGTAGAAAGTCCATTAAGACTAACTAGTGTGCATTAGTAAATTACTAAGCGTAATTAAGCAACCAATAAGCCAAGTAATTGTCATTAGAAAATAACAATTAGTTTTACGTAGTCATAATATTCCAATTATGACCAAAATTAATCGTGTACAGAGTACATAGCTCGTTCTAAACGTCCATTGACACTAACGGTCATAAAAGCATTCGAGGATCAATTTAAGTGATTAAACACTTAATAGCATATTTTAAGACATTAACGAAAGTAATTAATCATGAATAAAGATCCCAGAGCATAAACTAGCTCAGTATGCACAAATACGCAGTTTCGTGAAAGTATAGAGCACATAAATATAAGTCGAAAAAGTCGGGTCGTTACATTACCCACCTGTTAAAGAAAATTTCATCCCGAAATTTTGAGGAGTGACCAACAACGGTATTTGAAGAAGAAGGAGTGTATCAAAGTTTTGAGAGACTCGTGGGCTCAGAAGTGAGCAATTTACCTTAAAAGGTACTTGGGCATATAAAAGTAAGAATAGGTATATGCCATTAATTAAGTCTCTTGACCTTAAGATCAATAAATTGATTTCGTTTCTTGTTAACATGAATATATCATCTGAATATATATCCACAAAAGGAAATATGATGTTTTTATCCTTACAAGCATCTTCAGTAAGCTGGATGCATGAAATGCATCATGAATGTTACCAAACTCATCTAAAACATTGAGCGCTAATGTCGCAATACAAAGCTGACAGATAGAATGGAAAACATGGTGATCACAACCATGCAATTTGATGCCTGGATAGTGTTAGCCACGAATTTTACTAACCCCTTAATTTCGAAAAGGGACCATAGGCATAAAGAACCCGATATTTAAGAAATGTTTCATTTGAATAAATGAATTGAAATTTTAGCTGAGAGTGACTAATCAGACTTACATGCAATGCAAGCCATAATTATTTATAGTGTCTTCAGGGCGGTTTGAACGAACAATGAAAGATATCACCCAGTTTAACATACTGCATGTTGTGACGACCCAGAAATTTCCGACCAAATTTAAACTTAATCTTTATATGTTTCCGACACGATAAGCAAAGTCTGTAATGTTGAAGTCTCAAAAATTTTGAACTGTGTTCATATATTCAATTACCCTTCGACTATTCCCAACGATTCACGAACAATTACATTTAACTTGATGTGCATATATAATTATATATAAATATTAATTAAAGACGTTAACAAAGTATTAAATGTATAATACTTTACATGAACGTATTTGTTTTGATATTTGTTTAATATATTTATCGACAGAATTAAAAGATAATATCAAATGATTGAATTATCAGATACATTGTGTTATAATTAGGGGTCTCGGTTGTGAGGTCCACATTGATTTGAGAAATCTTTTCATTTTAACGGTATTCGAAGTAATTGGTAAAGTGATCTGCAAGTAGGAACAAAGTGTCAAATAATGAAAGCTAGACAAAAGTTAGTGGAGAACTAAATTTCATAATATTCGATTGATCTATTTTCAAACGTGCGGAAAACATTTTTCAATTCAATAGAATCTGATTATTAAAATGTTTTTGTTCAAATAACATAATTTGAATATATACAATATGATATTAATTATTAGAATTAAATATATAAATAATTCGCAATATGTATTTAACACGTGTTTACGAATATTGAATATATATATATATATATATATATATATATATATATATATATATATATATATATATATATATATATATATATATATGTATATATATATATGATTTCTATACATAATTAATATTATATGTATATTGTAATATATATAAAATATATAATTGTTAAATATTCAAATATGTTATTATATAAAATAGATATTACATAAATAATGAAAGGTAAGGTTAATATATTATATGTAATTACAAGTTAAAGTATAAATGTTATATTAGTATTTTGATCACTACTTTCATTATTATTATCAATGATAATATTAATATTAATATATGTATTATTAATATCATTATTTCTAATAAAAAGTGTATATATATATATATATATATATATATATATATATATATATATATATATATATATATATATATATGAAATTTGATATGTATAAGTTGTTATATTATTATTATAATTAATATTATTATTATCATAATAACATTAATATTATTATAAGTGGTGTTATTATTAGCATTATTAATAATATTATTATTATCATTTTTATTATGATTATTATTATTCAACTTATTAAAATTATCATTTTTATGATTATTTGTATATTATTATCATTATTAGTAATTTTATGATTATTATTGATATTATTATCATTTTAGTAATTTAATTTATTAAAATTATCATTTTGGTTAGTATTTATATTATCATATTATTATTTATCGTTTACTAGTCTCTTTATCAATAATAATATTATTATTAGTAATATTATTATTAGTATTATTAATAGTATTAATATATTTATACTTTTTAATTATCAAAATTTATGAGATATATATATACAGATATATAAACAAATATATAAATAAAAGTATATATAAATACCTATACATATACAAAATACAGTTATATAAATATATAAATACATATACAAATATATATATATATATATATACATTATAAACACAGTTATATACATAAAAATACAAAAAATTACAGAATTAGTTCCATGTTACCATCATACTATATCTAATTTTGTTTTCTGTCTCCTAATTTGTGAAACATCAAAATCAATCGTACAAATCAAGTTGAATTCGTAATCTGTTTTCTTTCTATTTTTACTGGACGAATTTTCCTTGTCGAGTCAATCAAACTACAAAACAAGCGTTAATTGAGTTAATTTATTTGTAATTATATCTGTTAACATCTATATAATCTTCCTCTAATACAATTCGAACTATAACAGAAAAATTAAATCTAAATTCTGAATATAAGCTCGAACTGCTTTGTTCTTCATCTTTATAGCTAAATCTCAATTTCTTATTTAATTTCAAAATCCTTAAATGTAGAAGTGTTAGGAATCTTCTACTAAAACTATCTGAAAAGTTTCAAAACCCAATTCTTTATATCAAGTACGAATTTTGGAGTCAAAGATAATTTTCAAAAAGTCAACCAAATTGTTCTTGAGGAAATTCGAACTCGTTTTGATGTTTCAAGTTCAATTGATGATTCTAATAGTTTCTAAGAATGAATTACAATGTATTTCGTGTTGTAATCATAGTCTATAATGTTCTCAAATTCATAATCAATAATTTTTTTTTGTTTTGAGCTGCGACGAATAGCAGTCTTTTTTTTATTTTTTATTTTTCGTTGAGTCTAGTAATTCACAACTTCAAATCCTTTTCTGTTTCACTTATAGAACCAAATTGATTGTTTTGATTAATTCGTTTTTGGTTGATTGAAATTGGTTGAAGAAGAAGATCATGGAATAAATAAGAAATAAGATATATAGAAATAAAAAAGATATAAATCAGAAAAACAGGATGTAGAGGAGTAGCTGGGTGTTGATTCGGGTTAGCGAGTGGTCTCGGGTTCGAGCCCGGCGGGTAGCAACTATTTTTTTTAAAGCATTTTGAGGTAGTTTTTCAATACCAAAATTATTATTATTATTATTATTATTTTTGTTATTGTTATTATTATTATTGTTATTATTAGTTATTGCTATTATTACTAAGTATTATAATTATAATTAGTATTGTAATTATTATTATTATTATCATAATTATGAGTATATAACCATTATTATTATTATTATTATTATTATTATTATTATTATTATTATTATTCATATAAGTATTATTAGTATATTTATTATTGTTAATTTTACCATTTAAGTATTGTTATTATTATGATTATTATTATTATTATATTATATTATTATTATGTTTATGAAAATAATAAAATTTATTATTAGTTTCATTAAAATTAATACTTGTATCATTTTATAATTAATAAAATTATTATTATTATTATTACTAGTATTATAATTATTATTAGTATTATAATTATCATTATAAGTATAATAGTCATTATTATTATCATTATAAATATTATTAATTATATTATAATGAGTATTATTATTATGTAATTACTAAAAAGATTATTGTAACTATCATTAACAGTAAAATTAATATTTCTACGGTTATTATTATTAATATTATTACTATTATCACTAATAGGATTACTAACATTGTTATCTTTATTAGTAATATTAATGTATTATAAGCATTTTTACCATTATTAATATTATTTTAGTATTATTATAAATACTATTTTTAACAAATAAATGATATATATATATATATATATATATATATAATATATTTAATACATATAACATAACAAAATTTATATTTTTGTTTACAAAATGAATATATGAAACATATATATATTATTAACATAAAAATAATATAACTAAATGAATTAATATATATATTTGTTCGATTACAATTATGTGTGTTAATATATATACAAATGATATAGGTTCGTGAATCCAAGGCCAACCCTACATTGTTCAGTATCGTCGTATGAATATTTTTACTACAAAATATTGTATTGTGAGTTTCATTTGCTCCCTTTTTAAATGCTTTTGCAGTATATATTTTTGGGACTGAGAATACATGCGCTGCTTTTATAAATGCTTTACGAAATAGACACAAGTAATCGAAACTACATTCTAAGATTGGATTATCGAACCGAATATGTATAGTGACCCGAACTTTTCCATGTTTATATATATTAATTGAGATTGATATTTACATGATTAAATATTTCAAACATGTTAAGCAATCAAACTTGTTAAGACTTGATTAATTGAAATATGCTTCATATAGACAATTGACCACCCAAGTTGACCGGCGATTCACGAACGTTAAAACTTGTAAAAACGACATGACAATATATATATGGATATACATATGGTTAACATGAGATTATGATAAGTAAGTATCTCCATAAGTATATTAACAATGAGTTATATGCATATAAGCAAGACTACTAACTTAAGGAATTCGAAACGAGACATATATGTAACGATTATCGTTGTAACGACATTTAAATGTATATATATCATATTAAGATATATTAATATATCATAATATCATGATAATATAATAATTTAACATCTCATTAGATATAATAAACAATGGGTTAACAACATTTAACAAGCTCGTTAACCTAAAGGTTTCAAAACAACACTTACATGTAACGACTAACGATGACTTAACGACTCAGTTAAAATGTATATACATGTAGTGTTTTAATATGTATTTATACACTTTTTAAATACTTCAATACACTTATCAAAATACTTCTACTTAACAAAAATGCTTACAATTACATCCTCGTTCAGTTTCATCAACAATTCTACTCGTATGCACCCGTATTCGTACTCGTACAATACACAGCTTTTAGATGTATGTACTATTGGTATATACACTCCAATGATCAGCTCTTAGCAGCCCATGTGAGTCACCTAACACATGTGGGAACCATTATTTGGCAACTAGCATGAAATATCTCATAAAATTACAAAAATATGAGTAATCATTCATAACTTATTTACATGAAAACAAAATTACATATCCTTTATATCTAATCCATACACCAACGACCAAAAACACCTAAAAACACTTTCATTCTTCAATTTTCTTCATCTAATTAATCTATCTCAAGTTCTATCTTCAAGTTCTAAGTGTTCTTCATAAATTCCAAAAGTTCTAGTTACATAAAATCAAGAATACTTTCAAGTTTGCTAGCTCACTTCCAATCTTGTAAGGTGATCATCCAACCTCAAGAAATCTTTGTTTCTTACAGTAGGTTATCATTCTAATACAAGGTAATAATCATATTCAAACTTTGGTTCAATTTCTATAACTATAACAATCTTATTTCAAGTGATGATCTTACTTGAACTTGTTTTCGTGTCATGATTCTGCTTCAAGAACTTCGAGCCATCCAAGGATCCGTTGAAGCTAGATCCATTTTTCTCTTTTCCAGTAGGTTTATCCAAGGAACTTAATGTAGTAATGATGTTCATAACATCATTCGATTTATACATATAAAGCTATCTTATTCGAAGATTTAAACTTGTAATCACTAGAACATAGTTTAGTTAATTCTAAACTTGTTCGCAAACAAAAGTTAATCCTTCTAACTTGACTTTTAAAGTCAACTAAACACATGTTCTATATCTATATGATATGCTAACTTAATGATATAAAACCTGGAAACACGAAAAACACCGTAAAACCGGATTTACGCCGTCGTAGTAACACCGCGGGCTGTTTTGGGTTAGTTAATTAAAAACTATGATAAACTTTGATTTAAAATTTGTTATTCTGAGAAAATGATTTTTATTATGAACATGAAACTATATCCAAAAATTATGGTTAAACTCAAAGTGGAAGTATGTTTTCTAAAATGGTCATCTAGACGTCGTTCTTTCGACTGAAATGACTACCTTTACAAAAACGACTTGTAACTTATTTTTCCGACTATAAACCTATAATTTTTCTGTTTAGATTCATAAAATAGAGTTCAATATGAAACCATAGCAATTTTATTCACTCAAAACGGATTTAAAATGAAGAAGTTATGGGTAAAACAAGATTGGATAATTTTTCTCATTTTAGCTACGAGAAAATTGGTAACAAATCTATTACAACCATAACTTAATCAACTTGTATTGTATATTATGTAATCTTGAGATACCATAGACACGTATACAATGTTTCGACCTATCATGTCGACACATCTATATATATTTCGGAACAACCATAGACATTCTATATGTGAATGTTGGAGTTAGCTATACAGGGTTGAGGTTGATTCCAAAATATATATAGTTTGAGTTGTGATCAATACTGAGATACGTATACACTGGGTTGTGGATTGATTCAAGATAATATTTATCGATTTATTTCTGTACATCTAACTGTGGACAACTAGTTGTAGGTTACTAACGAGGACAGCTGACTTAATAAACTTAAAACATCAAAATATATTAAAAGTGTTGTAAATATATTTTGAACATACTTTGATATATATGTATATATTGTTATAGGTTCGTGAATCAACCAGTGGCCAAGTCTTACTTCCCGACGAAGTAAAAATCTGTGAAAGTGAGTTATAGTCCCACTTTTAAAATCTAATATTTTTGGGATGAGAATACATGCAGGTTTTATAAATGATTTACAAAATAGACACAAGTACGTGAAACTACATTCTATAGTTGAATTATCGAAATCGAATATGCCCCTTTTTATTAAGTCTGGTAATCTAAGAATTAGGGAACATACACCCTAATTGACGCGAATCCTAAAGATAGATCTATTGGGCCTAACAAACCCCATCCAAAGTACCGGATGCTTTAGTACTTCAAAATTTATATCATATCCGAAGGGTGTCCCGGAATGATGGGGATATTCTTAAATATGCATCTTGTTAATGTCGGTTACCAGGTGTTCACCATATGAATGATTTTTATCTCTATGTACGGGATGTGTATTGAAATATGAAATCTTGTGGTCTATTCTTATGATTTGATATATATAGGTTAAACCTATAACTCACCAACATTTTTGTTGACGTTTTAAGCATGTTTATTCTCAGGTGCTTATTAAGAGCTTCCGCTGTCGCATACTTAAATAAGGACGAGATTTGGAGTCCATGCTTGTATGATATTGTGTAAAAACTGCATTCAAGAAACTTATTTTGTTGTAACATATTTGTATTGTAAACCATTATGTAATGGTCGTGTGTAAACAGGATATTTTAGATTATCATTATTTGATAATCTACGTAAAGCTTTTTAAAACCTTTATCTATGAAATAAAGGTTATGGTTTGTTTTAAAAATGAATGCAGTCTTTGAAAAACGTCTCATATAGAGGTCAAAACCTCGCAACGAAATCAATTAATATGGAACGTTTTTAATCAATAAGAACGGGACATTTCAATATGCCCCTTTTTAGCTTGGTAGCCTAAGAATTAGGGAACAGTACCCCTAATTGACGCGAATCCTAAAGATAGATTTGTCGAGCCCAACAAGCCCCATCCGGGTTACGGATGCTTTAGTACTTCGAATTTATCATGTCCGATGAGAGTCCGTGAATGATGGGGATATTCTATATGCATCTTGTTAAGGTCGGTTACCAGGTGTTCACCATATGAATGATTTTTATCTCTATGCATTTTGCGAAATGCCTTATATGAGATGGATGTTTATGAGAAATGGAAATGAAAATCTTGTGGTCTATTAAAATAATGGAAATGATTGTTTATGATAAACTAATGAACTCACCAACCTTCTGGTTGACACTTTTAAGCATGTTTATTCTCAGGTTTGAAAGAAATCTTCCGCTGTGCATTCGCTCATTTTAAAGATATTACTTGAAGTCATTCATGGCATATTTCAAAAAGACGTTGCATTCAAGTTGTTGAGTTCAATAAAGAATATTATTAAGTAAATGACAGGATAAGTCATTTAGAGTTTGAATATATTATGAAATGGTATGCATACTGTCAATTTTCGATGTAAATGAAAGTTTGTCTTTTAAAAATGAATGCAATGTTTGTAAAATGTATCATACAGAGGTCAAATACCTCCTGATGTAACCATATGTTATTGTATTCGTCCTTATGGATTAGGACGGGTCGTCTCATGTGGTATCAGAGCGGTGGTCTTAGCGAACCAGGTCTTGCACTAGTGCGTCTAACGGATAGTTATTAAGATGCATTAGTGAGTCTGGACTTCGACTGTGTCTGCATGTCAAAAAGTTTTGCTTATCATTTCTTGTCGAAAATTACCTGCTTATCATCCTTAGGAAATTACCTGCTTATTATTCTTAGTCTAGACACATCTTACTGCATTGATTGCATGAATAGTATATAGACAAAATTCATATCTTAGCGTATCTGGTAGTTCATATCTTAGCGTATCTGTTACTGTAAACTTTGCCTGACATATTCCCTAAATTCCTCCGTTATCTACAAAATCATTTGTTCTATATATATATAGAGATATTCTACGTAATTCGAATACCATCCGATAGCCGGAAATCATTTCATATTGAAAAATCCTTTATTCAATCGTACGAAATGGAACTCGCCACTAGTTCAAGTCCCTCGGATTTCAATATGGAGTTTCACTCGAGCTCCGAAAGCAGTGTGACCAGAATGGATCAACCAATTAGCCATCATCTATTCTGGATGAATTGGGGATGGGTTCGTAGTCTACTTAATCATTGGAGACAAAAAGAAGGCGATCCCTTCCATCCACCACATTTCCCTCTTGGCGAAGGACCTAAAGCACTTACCGGCGAACCTGTTCGAGACACCATTCTCTCTCTCATTTCCAGAGTATCTCTTCATGATTATATACTATCTCAAATTTTGAATCTTATTCATCCGCTCGTCCAAACCGACAATCATCCCGATGTAATAGAAGAAGTCATCGAGCTTCGCGCTCAAGTAGTGGCTTTGGAGAATATGGTGCAAAGGTTACAAGCACCAGCAGCATCACCGGCATCAACAGTACCACCATCATCAACACCAACAGTACCATTACCACCACCAACAACATCCACATCCCATGCTTCAACATCACAAACTGTTCCACGTACATCAACGTCATACGCACCATAGATACCAAGGAGTACCAACAACAATAACCGATAAAGTATTAATTCATAACTTCATTGGAGAAACATTCTGCGACGATTATGTAATCTCTAAATTCTTAGTGTTAACTCATTATTTCTAAAGAATTTATATACTTTATTATATAAATTTTGAAGCCATAATATATCTGTTCGAACTAAGCTATTATGTATGAATTAAAGAGGGGTAGATACTACTCGGTTAATTCATATTACTAATATGCTATGATATACATCATTCGTTAACAACTTAACCATCGTTATCCAAAATCTATGTTTCAACTCAATGAATTCCGTTTCATAATAAACTAAGTGTATTATTCAATTATATGTTTGATTTTACACTTTCATCTTGGATGTACTCGAAACTTTCTAGAAATCATCATTCGTACCATGCGAAGTTCATAAGAATTCTACGAACACCAGCATCATTCATCAAAGAAATATCAATAGATGAATAACGAAGTAGTAATTCATAATTTCATTCAAGTGGAAGAAATACTCAGCAAAGATTACGTAATTTCTATAGTTTTAAAGATTATTCATTTCTAGTTCCAGCAGAAAATCAAATGAGTTTAATTTAATATTAACTCATTAAATCTGTATTACATCCGAAGAAAATATACATATATTTCCATAAAGATTGTGATAAAAATTTTCTTGTACAAAATATTACTTGTGAAATTTTTAACGGGTAGGTAATGCTCGAGAAATATTTAAGTTCACAATTAATATGTTACATTCTTCGATTCTAATTCAGCAAATCATCAACTATACTCATTACTTTCACAACAATATACATTCTTTTATAGAAATCAAAACAACCATTTTTATCCAAATTTGATTACATATTCTGATTTTGACAAATCAAAATCCAAGTCAAGATTTAACAGAATACATCACTCTTAGATCCCTACATCTTTCAAAGCTATGCTTTGACTTCAAAACTATACTAGAACATCACTTCTATTCATAAAACCCAGGAAAATATTCGTATCGTTCAAAATTATAGAACATCATATGTATATTGACGATTACAATCTGCATTCAAACCCTTCATGATTCTTAAAAACACCTCAATTAAGAAACAACCGAGAGAATGATCCAACCACACGTTATCTACGAAAAGAAGAATCTATGCATACATTCATGCAGCTGAAAAACTCCCGGAACCTAAGTAGAAGTTTAACAAAAATCTATGATCCATTGGCATTGTTATAACTTTACAATCCCTCTCCAAGGTAGCCAATTTTGTCACACTTCCAACAAATCAGCTTTGACTTTTTATTCGGATTAACCTCACTGTAACCGTAAGAAATACGTTTGCTCTTTTCGTCATCGTTACTGGGGAACCGTTTATATCCCACCACATTAGCAGTAAACTTACCAACAACTTCATTGATCTTTGACCTTCCGAAGAATCATTATATTCATTGAAACCCTATCATGTACTCATCTACATCTTGTAACAATAATTTCCATACCAACTACCGAGAATTAACAATCAGTATTTTGAATCTCGCAGCATTTCTACATTAACAGTTATATGTATACATATAGCATTTATCTTTTAGAATTATGATCTTCCATTCTGAAATTTTGAAAAGCACCCAGTCTACGAATCAATACTCTAAATTTTGTAAAAGCTGAATGAAGTAGCAAAAACTGTAAACGACTTTAACAGCCAAAAGTTTAATGATAAAGAATAATGTGTTAGCAAAGCTCGGAAAAAGAGAAGGTTTGGAACTAAAAAATGGATTGAGCAAACTATGAAGAAGGCTGTGGGCAAATCACAAAGACTAAACCTGCCTTTAAAGAATCCAAATGATTCAGTGTCTGCTGAAGTCATTAGCGAATACCTCTTGACCCTGAACCTTTACGGACAAATCTTCTTCATCATTATTCGACATTAGAAATTCTAAGATATCATCGTATATTTCATTATAAATATCTTCGATATTTTTGATGATATTTTTGATGATATTTTCATAACTATTCTCATCTGAGATTATTTGTCTCTATCTGTGTTACATCTTAAAGAAAACTGTCTTAGTTTCTAAACATCTGAAACCTCTGAGTTTAAAGTATGAATGTTTTTGAAGTAATGTTGGGAACTGAAGCATGAGTTAGTATAATATAATGACACTTGATCAACGTGATTATATTACAGTAAGTCATGATGGGTTTTCAATGAAACATGATGATTCACAGACTATAACGTCATCATGTTGTAAAGACCCGTCCTAATCCATAAGAACGAATACAATAACATATGATTACATTGCGAGGTACTTGACCTCTATATGATACATTTTACAAACATTGCATTCGTTTTTATTTTAAAAGAAAATCTTTCTTTACATCGAAAGTTGACGGCATGCATACCATTTCATAATATATCCAACTATAAATGACTTAATAATAATCTTGATGAATACAACGACTCGAATGCAACGTCTTTTGAAAGATGCCATGAATGACTCCAAAATAATATCTTTAAAATGAGCAAATGCACAGCGAAAGATTTCTTTAATACCTGAGAATAAACATGCTTTCAAGTGTCAACCAAAAGGTTGGTGAGTTCATTAGTTTAACATAAACAATCATTTTCATCATTTTAATAGACCACAAGATTTCCGGATATTTAATTGTACATGTAACCCAAGTACAAAATAATACGCGTAACCCGCGAATTAAAAATCATTCATATGGTGAACACCTGGTAATCGACATTAACAAAATGCGTCTAGAATATCCCCATCATTCCGGGACTCTCATCGGGCATGATAAAATCGAAGTACTAAAGCATCCGTAACCCGAATGGGGTTTGTTAGGCCCAATAGATCTATCTTTAGGATTCGCGTCAATTAGGGTTTCTGTTCCCTAATTCTTAGATTACCAGACTAAAAAAGGGTGATATTCGATTTCGATAATCCAATCATAGAATGTAGTTTCGATTACTTGTGTCTATTTCGTAAAACATTTATAAAAGTAGCGCATGTATTCTCTGTCCCAAAAATATATATTGCAAAAGCATTTAAAAAGGGAGCAAATGAAACTCACAATACAATATTTTGTAGTAAAAATATTCATACGACGATACTGAACAATGTCAGGTTGGCCTTGGATTCACGAACCTATATCATTTATATATATATTAACATATATAATGGTAATCGAACAAATTTACATGTTATTAGTGATATAGTTATTATTTTAATGTTTCATTAATAACCTCATTAGATATATTTATTTTTATATACTTTAACTAGACAATTAATATTTATTACGAAAATATTAATATAGTCATGTTTTATGCCATAATTATATTTTTTTATAGAAAAATCTTTATTTGATGAATTAATAATACTAATAATAATAATGATAAAAATAATACTAAAAATCATGATAAATATAATAATAATAATAATAATGTTGATAAAAAAATTGAAAATACTTTTAGTATTAATAATAATGATAATACTACTAAAAATAAATAAAAATGTTATATGTTAATAATAATAATAATATTTGTGGTAATAATAATGTTAATGATATTAATAATAATAATAATACCTTTTACTAATAATAATACTAATAATGATAATAATAATAATAATAATAATAATAATAATAATAATAATAATAATAATATTAATATTAATATTAATATTAATATTAATATTAATATTAATAATAATAATAATAACAATAATAATAATAATAACAATAATAATAATAATAATAATAATAATAATAATAATAATAATAATAATAATAATAATAATAATAATAATAATAATAATAATAATAATAATAATAATAATAATAATAATGAGTAATATATAAACTACCTTAAAGAAGTAGCCCTTAAAAATAATGCCCAAGCTTGGGTTTGAACCCGCGACCTCCCGCTTACCCACAAACACTCTAAACCATCTGAGCTAATCTGTTTTTCTGATTTAATTCAGATTGAAATTTATATAACCCTTCTATTGGTCTGTCCTCCTTCTTCACAGTTTAAAAAAATAAAACAATAACCTGCAACAACCTAGGTTCGAACTCAGGACCTCTTGTCTAACCAACACCCACCAAACCATTGAACTATCTGATACTTTTTGAAGTTATTATTACACTAAATATATTTAACCCGTATAAACCTGCCTTTATCTTCTTCATGATATCACCATTATCATGTATCATCATCTTCCTCACTATCATACTCTAACCCTAATCATCCTCCTAATCAAAACGTACTCGTTATTTAGTCATCATCATTCATTAATATTTTCTAATCATAATCACTAACCCATCGATATTTGTCATTCGCGTACGCTATCATTCCCATCTTTATCCTATCATTCGGCCCAAAAGGAAAATAATGTGGACATCGGCCCAACATCTTTTTACACGGCCCAAATAAGTGAACGACTCAAATTTATAAAAAAATTTCGATGGCCTAAAGTAAAAATAGATATTTGGTAATATAGTATCAATTCTTTAGTGGGGTTTTATAATGGAACATATATATTAAAGTAGGTGTATCATAACGTTAGATGATTCCAATTGGTTACCCCAAATTGTCGGCCAACATGTCTTCTAGTTGCCCCTCATATTATTTTAAGCTTCCATGATAATCTTTTCTTTCAACAATTTTTTTTCGATAGATGTGATGGCTCGTTGGCGATTGAAACAGAAATTGGTGCAGTCTAGTTTCGATAGTGGTTATCTCAAGGTGGTGTTCATGGAGGTGGTGGTGTGGTGATTGAAGATGGCGACAGGGTGGTGGTAGCGATGGTTTCTTTGTACACGGTTAAGAGATAGATGAGAGAAAGAGAGGTGTGGTGACTTATGAATGAAGAAGAAGGTGGTAACATGCTGATAGTTGTGAGGTTGATGAGGGTGGTGAGGTGGTGGTGAAAGGTTCGAACAAAATAAAAGCAACCAAGTATAGTAGAAGTATAACAAGGATTGATGGTGATTGTTTGTATAATAGCCGATGGCGTTCTTGGACAGAATACAGACAATATAGCTGCTCGATGGAGATTACAATGATGGTGGGTTGTTTGAGAGTGAGGACCGAAAGGGTGAGGTAATCGTGAATCAATAGTAAAACGATATTGTTGAAGGAAAGTGAGTTTCAAAGTTCATGAAACAGAAAGATAGAAACCAATGTGGGTTTGTGATGGTAGCTTAGTTTTGTTTTGTAGATCAAATAGTAAGAATAAAAGTAGTATAAACATTGTGAAAACAGTGGAGTTGTGAGGGTTTTTGCGTGGTGGTTTTAGGTGCAAAACATTGGATAGGGTGGCGATGTGGTGGTGATGATTGTCGGAGAAACAAGTGGTGATGGGAGGTGAGGTGAAGGTGATGGTAAAGGATGGGAGTGGTGATGGTTTAGCCGTTGAGTACACAAGGAGATACATGCTTGGTTGTTTTTGGTCGATGTCAACAAAAGACACAGGAAAACAATTGATTGATATTGCAAGAGGAGATTAATAATTACAGTATGTTTATTATTGAGTGGGTTGTCAATATATGTATATATATTCTTGTAAATGTAATGAAAAGTCATTAAGCACACCAATCTTCAATTACCAATTAGACATAGTATCGATTAAGCGTAGTGCATCACTTTAATAATTTAACTTTCGTGAATTATATTTGTATGCATCCTACTGACAGTTTTTACGGACTGTGTATCGTGCGAAATCAGTGGCGGATAAAAGTGTTTGGAAAAATTCCATATTTTTAAATTAACTATATTTATTTTTTTTGGTCATTATGGTATAAAATTCAGTCATTAATTTAATAAATAAAAATTACATCAGCTGTCCCTCTCATTTATGGGTAAAATATAAAAAGCGTTGATGTGTGCGAAGGTGTATACGAAATACTATTATTTTTATTGCGAAATACTATTAAATACGATACAATTTTACACAATTTATTAATTTATTTTTAGAGTGGATATACCTAAACCTTGCTACAACGCTATAGGCAGTGTACCTAATCGTAAAGTAGTGTAGTTTTTAGTAAGTCCGGTTCGTTCACAGGGAACTAGCCAAGTTTAACGCTATATTTTTTTTAAACAATTATATTTGTATAAATATATATATATATATATATATATATATATATATATATATATATATATATATATATATATATATATATATATATATATATTAGTAATATAGTAGTATTATTATTATTATAAAAGGGGGTTTTTACCGTTTAATGACCGGTTTGTCGATTTTATATTTTAAGCGTAAAGATAAATGACGATAATATAAATGACAGAATTTAAATTGCGATAAAGTAAATTGCAGTGATTAAATGACAGTAAATAAAGGTACGATGTAATATGAAATAAAAGTATTATGCTTATTTAAACTTCTGTAATCATGATGTTTGACGTTTTGATTTTAATTAATTATTACCCGGGTTAATTGTCCTTTGTCCTGGTTTATTTGATACCTATCTGGTTTATGTCCATAATAGTCCATCGGTCATAAATATAAAATGCTCGTCAAATTAACCTTATTTCCGAAGTCAAATATTCCAACTAATTAGGGATTCGAACTATAACAAGGTTTTAATACTTTGTTTAATAATTACATCAGGTTATCGACTGCGTGTAATCCAAGGTTTTAAAACTTTGTTAACAATTACACCAATTATCCTTGTATGTAATCCACTCCTGTTTTAATGAGATATGAATATTAATTTACCCACTTGATCAGAATGAATAATCAATTACCCAACCCGAATAATTAATTAAATGATCGTAAAAGATGTCGTATAAACGTTAGTAAATAAAACATACATAATCATTTTAATAATTATTAGATTAACTAATTTAAAGATAGGTTCGACTGGTTCCAATGAGTTGTCGTTCAATTAGACAATACCCCCTATCTATTAATAGTCAATAGTCCAATGTCCACAAGTGTCGGTCTTTTGTCCAAACCTTAATTATGGTACAAAATCTAATAACCCCGTCATAATATTTAGTCTAACATCGTGATTACATCGGATCAAATAAGCATAATAATAACTTAGTTACGAGACATTAATTTAAAAATGAAGAACATAGCTTACAGTGGTGATTAATTGCATAGCGTTACACGGACAGAGTTCAGACTTACAAAACCTTAAAACATTTCTTACAATAACCCAATTATTATTAAACTTAAATTAAACTTTAAATTATATATATATATATATATATATATATATATATATATATATATATATATATATATATATATATATATTTCTTACAGAGAAAGGAAGAGAAAAAGAAATATATTACTCGTCCAACTCGCTGCCTTTTATAGATGTGAGCTGAGTTTGGGAGCCATGTGATCGCATGGGTTCCCTTTGTTATTTCCATGCGATCACATGGACAGGCTGGCCAGCATACATCACTTTGTTTTCTAGTTTTGCCGACGTTTTATTATCTAATATAATATATATATATATATATATATATATATATATATATATATATATATATATATATATATATATATATAATTTTAAGAATTATTTATATATTATATTATATTCATGTGCATAGTTGACTTGTCATTGTAGCTCCGTTGCATCGCGTGTTGAAAGTTGGTTCATGTCTTGGTTCTGGATTTTCGAACGTCCTTTCGTACGCGGAGATATCTTGTACTTTGCGGTCCGCGGCTCGTACTCTTGTAATTTTTAGACGTTTCTCATCAATATTTCGAACCACTTGGATTGTACTTTGTACTTTTTAGCTTTTTGGTCATTTGCGTCTTCAAATCGTCGTTTTCTTCTTTTGTCTTCGCACTTATTTATTTAAACGAATATTACATAAAAATAGAACAATTACAACCCTTCCCCTCACTTGAACTAAGTGTAAACCCGAGAGAATTTATAACCCTTCCCCTCACTTGAGATCATGCAATGCCCTCATTTGCATGAAATCAGAATATAATTATAAATTCATGAGGGTGATTAGTGTAGAAAAGTTATTAAAAATACCAAGTTTGCAAACATATTATTTTATATCACATTTGATATTTTGCGTCTTGTCGTCAAAATTAGTAGCTTTTGCTGAACTTTAATGACAGTCTTTGAAAGTGCGCTGTTTTACCCTATTTTGTACATAAGATAAACTACAAACATACATAATATTTTTATTATATTTTTTTTATAAAACCTCTATTTATTAAAACAATTTGAATGAATAATTTTTTTTTAAATTTTGTTTCCTTTTACTTTAAGTAATTTCGGTATGTTTACCTAGTCCGTCCCTCGACAAAATTTAAAATTTGTCCTTTTTAAAGCGATTGTTTTAAAAGCAAAGATTTTTGGGTTTTTTTAATTTTTTTGGTATACTTTAGATCAATAAAATTAAAAATAATGATAACAAAATTTTTCGCCCCGCCCTCGGCTAAAGCAATTTCGATTCTATGATCTAGTCTTTAACTCACGAAGAATTTTAGAAATCATTTTTTTTTTAAATTTGTGAAAATAAAGTAATTTTTTTTACACACAAAATTTAAATTTAAAAACCATATTAATTTCATATAAAACCTACAAAATAAAAAATTCAGAATGGAGGGAGAAAACTAGTTCTTTAGTGTCTGCTAGTGGAAAAGACCAATCGGATTCCATTCTCGAAACTACACGAGAACAGAACAACTAACTCTAGATAGCGTTTTCTTTTTAGAACATTTGAATCTCCCCACACTTAGGTAGCTGTAGTGTCGAAATTGTGATTAACTTCATCGTCAATTTCTCTTGGACCATAATCAACTTGCATATCTGTGACTTTTGCTTTGAGCCATTCGTCGGATTCCTGTGTAATATCCACAAATTCAACTAGTTTCGCCTTTTCTTTAGGCGATAGATTGGATACTAACCGGTTACATAACTTAAAGTTTCCCTAGATTCTAGCATCGCGAATCCGTTCAATAAGTTTCTTCATTGAACTATTAATAACGGAGTCTTTTAATTTCGTATCAACAATGGGGTTCTTTGTTATCAGGTCATCATCAGGTGTTACTTCATTTTCCCCACACTTAGGCGTTTTATTATTGTTAAACACTACCGTTGGAGTTGATAAAACAATATGCTTCTCATCGATTGTTTTTATTGGTTCAACGGTTTTGGTTGATGGAGATTTAGACTTTCGACTCACAAAGGTGATCGATTTTTCACCATCACTAAGTGTCATTCTACCCTCTCTTACATCAAATAACGCCCCGGTGGACGCTAAGAATGGTCGACCTAAAATTAGAGGAATGTTTGAGTGCTCTTCTATGTCAATGACAATAAATTCGACTAGAAAGGTTAAATTACCTACTTGAACGGGTAGGTTGTCAGCAATTCCAACTGGGTGCCTAATGGTTTGATCAAAGAGTCGGACACTCATCTCTGTTGGACTTAACTTACCTACTCCTAATCTCTTATATAATGAAAGAGCCATAACACTCACACTCGCACCTAAATCTGCTAGTGCATCATACATGACACAATCAGTAAGTAGACAAGGAACAATAAATTCACCCGGATCACCCAACCTGAGTGGAGGTTTTGGTGGAACTGTCTTCACCGGGTTTATCTTTACGGTTTTTGTTTCTTGTACTTTCTTATTCTTCTTCTTCTTTCCAAAGGTATCACAAACTTTATTACCTATCATTTGCTCATACTCAACTCCTTTTCTTGGAAACGGGATGGGTGGTCTGTATGGTGCCACCACTGGCTTTACATACTCGGGTGGTGGTGGTGGTGGTGTAACTTCTTCATTGTTACTCACATCTAAAACCTTTCCATCTTCTGGTGCTGATTTTTCTGAATTCATTGATACCATATTAACATTTTCATTCTGAGGATTTACTTCAGTAGTACTCGGTAGCTTTCCTTGTTCCCTCTCATGCATCAGGCTAGCAAGAGTACCTACGTGTTTTTCTAGATTTAAAATGGAAGCTTGTTGAGTTCTTAATGACTGATCAAACCTCTCATTTGTTTGGGTTTGAGTTGCAATAAATTGTGTTTGAGATTCCATTAGCTTTGCCATCATTTCTTCCAGATTTGGCTTTTTCTCTTCGGTTTGTTATGGTGGTTTATATAAGCTAGGTCTTTGTTGATTGAAAGTGTTGTTTTGAGTTGGTTGGTTATTCGAACCTTGTTGGTTGTACGAGTTATTGTTGAAGGTATTTCGTATGCCCGAGAGACATATTAAATTAATGCGGCTAATATGATATGATCCAAGTCGGGTCATACCCAATAACAAACTTACCGACACCTCATACGTATTTGATCTTAACGATTGGATCATTAAGCAAATACGCGACACTTGGATTTTAGAAAATCGGGTTTCTAAAATATTATCACTTGAGATAAATTATTTGGATAATTTATATATATAATTGTTTATGGGTTTAAATGATTATATTGTGTTATATTTTATAAAAGGTTTTATAAAATATATAAGTAACAAAATAATACATAAGTTTATAATAAGTTTATAAATTTTATAAACTTACATGTATTATTATTAAACAAATATGTGGCAGATTTTTGGACTCCAAGGAAGGGCTCACATGCTTGTTTTTGTTACTTTTAATACTTCACAACTCCTCATAAGCATGCTTAACACTTCTACCAAGTATAGCACTTATTCTCTCAAGTGAAACAAGTCAAAATACTTGAAAAAAAACTGCATAACTCTCTTAAAACTAAGCTGCTGGTGCCGTGGGGTTTGGTGGCCAAAAGGAGGTTCATAATTTGAATTTTGCAAGTTCATTTCAAGTAAAAATAAATCCTAACCAAAAGCTAGGGTGTTGGTGCACAAGTTTGGGGTATAACTACTTGAGGTTTCATAGTTTTGGAGCTCCATTCATCATCATCTTCATCATCATCTATCAACAAGCTAGTAGGAGGTATAATCTCTTTATTTGCTTGTAGTTTGTAAGCATGTTTCATAACTTGATCCTAATTGGGTTTTAACTTTAATTGGTTAAAGGTTTACAAGTTCTAAATGGTAATACTTACATGCTTCCGCTTAATTTGTTTCTTAAAATGTCCTAAGTATTATGAAACTTGTTAAAACCCAACAATGGTATCTAGAGCCCAGGTTGTTGAAATATGCTTCGAGATGGTTATTAAACCCACTATAATTTTGCATTCTATGAACATGCATGAAGTAGAATGTAAAATTTTCGGTTTTGGGTGGTTGTCATTTTGGCCAAAATCACTTTTGATTCTGTGTTGCAGATCACTTGTGATTCTGTGTTGCCGATCACTTGTGATTCTGTATTGCCAATCACTTGTGATTCTGTGTTGCAGATCACTTGTGATTCTGTGTTGCCGATCACTTGTGATTCTGTATTGCCAATCACTTGTGATTCTGTGTTTCCAATCACTTGTGATTCTGTATTGCCTATCACTTATGTTGATGATGTTCACAATCTATGCCTTGACCTTGTGTTTGGTTGCATGCATGGTTGATTGATATTTATTCAATTGGTTTGTAATAATATTTATTCATTTGGCATGTAATAATTCATTTGGTTATGTAATTTATTTTATATTTGGTATGTAAAATAGATTAGGTTGTATTTTCATTTTTTAGAGAAAAATGTATTAGGATATATTTTTTTGTAAAAGATGAAGATGCAAGATGAAGAACACAAGAAGAAGCATTTGGATGCAAGATTGAGTGGGAGATTTTGAAATCTCTAACTTTGAGTTATAACCCCTTAACCGGTGGCATTTGTTTTCGGCTAAACAAATGCCTACCAAAATGGCTAGATTGTGAACATCTTTGTTTTGCATGCGTGGTTGTTTTAATTTCTTGTATGATTGTGGATTGTATGTTTGTATGCCACAAGTTAATCACACAAGTCAACAACAAACAAAACTAAAATTTAATTGGTTAAATTAGACGTTATTAATCACATGCAAAACGACAATTTAAAATGGTTAAATTGAAATGGCTAATAGGACATTAATAAACGGTTATTAAGATCATAATAAGGATCATATATATAAAATGGTTTATATCATGTAATTGGTTTAATTACAAGACATGAAAATAGTTTTTCATAAGTACCATGCACTAAATGCATGTTGGTGTATGGTATAAAAGTTTTCTCAAACTAGAATTAACGAAAACTCAAAATCCCTTTCACTAACAAGGTAAACAAGTTAAACGCCATCCTATTGTGTGACACTTAAAAGTATTAGGGAACTCATGATGGGATAAAGGTCACCTAACCATTATGAGCAAACTAATATGATTAAGGTAAATTTCGCATGCTTGTGGGATAAAGGTCACCTAACCACATGTATGTTAAATTTACAAGTCTATACAAGTAGGACGACTTGATTTGGGAATCATGAACTTAGGATCACTGAAGCATGAGGAACAAATAGGCGTTAATGGGATAAATATGCCATGCAAAAGGATTGCATGATCCCATACTCTAGAAGTTGCAAATGGATTGCAATTGTCATTTATTGACTACCTAGCTAAATCAAATTGCGGGATAAAGGTCACCTAACCGAATTTTGGTTTACCGTTGGATTCTAGAATTTAATAATTCAATTTGATTTAAAGGGTATTGAATGTTAAATTAAAATCGATACTTAAACGAACTTTGTTAATTTTGTAGATGGCCGCCAATAACAACAACAACATGCTAAACGCACCACTTAACCTAAACCACCTATCATTAAGGTCTCTCTTAGAGAAAGACAAACTCAACCATACCAACTTTATGGATTGGTTCCGCAATCTTCGGATTGTCCTCAAACAAGAGGATAAAATGTATGTACTTGAGGACCCCATTCCCGATCAACCGGATGAGAATGATGTGGAGGCAATGGCCTCTTACGATAAGTATTGCCACGACTCCCTTCAAGTCTCATGCTTAATGCTTGGGACTATGATACCCGAACTCCAAAAGGATTTCGAACATCATAGTGCATACGACATGATAACGCAATTGAAGGAGATGTTCCTTCAACAAGCGCGTGTCGAACGCTTCGAAACGGTTCGAGCGCTACATGCTTGTCGTATGGACGATACCCAATCGGTTTCATCTTATGTACTTAAGATGAAAAGCCTTATCGATCGTGCTAACCGTCTTAACCTAAACATATCTAATGAGTTAGCCACCGATCTTATCCTTAACTCCCTATCAAAAAGGTTTGATCAATTTGTAATTAATTACAATATGAATGGGATGGATAAGAGCATAGGTGAGCTTCACGGTATGCTTAGAACGGCAGAAACTAGCATGGGTAAAAGGGCTTTACCCGTGTTAGCAATCGATCAAGGTGGGTCCAAAGGTAAGACCTCTAAGCCAAAGGTGGCTAAGAGAAAAGGACCCGCTTATCAAGGCAAAGGGAAAGGGAAGATGGTTACCCCAACCATCAACAAGGCTAAGAAGCAAAAGGTAGCCGAGAAGGCAAACCCCAAGGAAGACCCATGTTTCGGTTGCGGTGAAATGGGTCATTGGAAACGAAACTGTCCGATCTATCTTAAGGAGTTGAAGGATAAGAGGGATGCAGGGCAAACCTCAGGTAATATATATATGGTATATATTGAGCTTAATATTACTTCTTCTAATACATGGGTATTAGACACGGGATGTGGAACTCATATTTGCAATTATTTGCAGGGGTTCAAAAGAAGTAACAAGCGAACGGGAACATCAAGTCTCTTCATGGGGAATGGAGCTAAAGTGCAAGTGAAAGCTCAAGGAGACTTTGTGTTAAAACTTCCAAGTGGCTTGGAACTTATTTTGAATGATGTTTTGTATGCACCCGACTTATGTCGAAACATTATTTCTGTTTCCCGTTTGAAACAATGTGGTTTTAATCCTAATTTTGTTAATGATGATATCCACATTTATTTAGATAATGTATTCTATTTCAAGGCTTCACCTTCAAATGGAATTTATGAATTGGTTCATGATGACACATTACCTAGTAGCTCAATATACCATACAAGCACCAAGAAACTCAAAAGGGATTTGAGTGATTCCTATTTATGGCATTGTCGCCTTGGTCACATAAACAAGAACCGAATACATACACTTCAAAAGAATGGACTTTTGAAATCAAATGAAATGGATTCGTTTAAAGTATGTGAATCTTGTTTACAAGGCAAGATGACTAAAGCACCTTTCAAAGGGACCTATGAAAGGGCTAAAGATTTATTGGGATTAATACATTCGGATGTATGTGGACCCTTTAAACCCATGACTAGGAAAGGTGAAAGATACTTTGTTACTTTCATTAATGACTTTAGTCGTTTCGGATATGTCTACTTATTAAGACACAAGGACGAAACGTTTGAAGCATTCAAAGAATATCAAAACGAAGTACAAAATCAACTCAATAAGACAATTAAGGTACTACGTACCGATAGAGGAGGTGAATACCTAAGCGATGCCTTCCAAGATCATCTTAGGAGTTGTGGGATTATCTCACAACTTACTCCACCCGGAACACCCCAACTTAATGGAGTTTCCGAAAGGAGGAACCGAACCCTAATGGATATGGTTCGATCTATGATGGCAAGAAGCTCGTTGCCTCTATCATTTTGGGGTTATTGTCTAAGCTCCGCGGCTCGTATTTTAAATATGGCCCCAACCAAGAAAGTGGAACGAACTCCTCACGAGATGTGGTTTGGTAAACCTCCATCTCTATCATACTTAAAGGTATGGGGATGTGAAGCTTATCCTAAGCGTTACGTCCCTAATAAGTTGAATGCTCGATCCACAAAGTGTATCTTCATAGGATATCCCAAAGATGACATGGGATATTACTTCTATGATCCATCCGAGCAAACCGTATTTATTGCTCGGAAGGCGGAATTCCTTGAAACTAAGTTCCTAATGGAAGGAAATAGTGAAAGGAAGATAGATCTTGAAGAGGTTCAAGATCAAGTAGATGATACACAATTGGTTGACACTAGCACTCAACATGAAAATGTTGATAGTGATCAAATGGATGATCAAAATACACAAGGCATTCGTAGATCTGGTAGGGTTAGCAATCCTCCTGAGAGATATGGGTTTCTCATAGATGGTTGCTATACGGTTGATTTGGATGAACCAACAAACTACCAAGATGCTTTATCAAGGATTGATAAAGATAAATGGCAGGAAGCCATGAACGCCGAGATGCAATCCATGTATGAAAACCAAGTGTGGGAACTTGTTGAGCAACCTCCTAACTCTAAGCTAGTTGATTGCAAATGGCTTTTCAAAATGAAAACCGACATACACGGAAACTTGGATACATATAAAGCTAGACTTGTAGCAAAAGGTTTCACTCAAACTCAAGGGGTTGATTATGATGAAACTTTCTCGCCTGTGGCAATGCTAAAGTCTATTAGGATATTATTTGCCATTGCTGCTCACTACGACTATGGAATATGGCAAATGGATGTCAAAACCGCCTTCCTAAATGGATATCTTATGGAAGATGTCTATATGGTCCAGCCTGAAGGTTTTGTTGATCCAAAATATCCTAAAAGTGTATGCAAGTTAAAGAAGTCAATCTACGGATTGAAACAAGCATCTAGAATGTGGAATCATCGTTTTAATGAGGAAGCAGAGAAATTTGGCTTCATTAAAAATGGTGATGAAGCTTGTGTATATAAGAAAGCTAGTGGGAGCACTATCATGTTCCTTGTACTATATGTGGATGATATATTATTATTTGGGAATGATATTACCACAATGCAAGGAGTCAAAACTTGGCTAAAGAGTTGCTTCTCCATTAAGGATCTTGGAGACGCACAATACATATTGGGGATAGGGATCTATAGGAATAGATCCAAGAGATTGATAGGTTTAAGTCAAAGTACATACATTGATAAAATCTTGAAAAGGTTCAAGATGGAAAACTCTAAGAAAGGTTTGGTACCTATTCAAAGAGGAACCGTTCTCAATTCATCTCAGTGTCCTACCACTAAAGATGAACAAGAAAGAATGAAGAAAGTCCCATACGCATCTGCTATTGGGTCTATCATGTATGCGATGATATGTACTAGACCGGATGTGTCATGCGCTCTAAGCTTGACAAGTAGATACCAGAATAACCCAGGAAACAGTCATTGGATTGCTGTTAAAAGTATATTGAAATACCTTAGGAGAACTAAGGATATGGTTCTAATATATGGGTCTGGTGAGGAGGAACTCGCCGTAAAAGGTTACGTGGACGCGAGTTTCCAAACTGATCGAGATGACTCTCGATCACAATCCGGTTATGTCTTCATGTTAAATGGTGGTGCGGTCTCTTGGAAGAGTTCGAAACAGGAGGTTGTTGCGTTATCCACTACAGAGTCGGAGTACATTGCCGCCTCACTGGCAGCTCAGGAAGCTGCATGGATGAAGAAATTCATCGACGACTTAGGAGTGGTCCCTTCCATTCAGGACCCTCTTGAGATCTTTTGTGACAACGAGGGTGCGATTGCTCAAATCAAGGAACCTCGTGCTCATCAAAAGACTCGTCACATTGAGCGGAGATTCAACTACATCAGGGATGAGGTTGAAAAGGGAAAGATATGTATTCACAAAGTTCACACAGATCATAATGTTGCGGATCCACTCACGAAGCTTTTACATGGGCCAAAACATGAGGGACATGTTTGTGCATTAGGGCTTCGATATTCTAGTGATTGGATATGATCTATTTTATGTATTGTACTGGAACGAAATTATTCAAACTCATTAATATAACTATGGTATTAATTTAATTATGAGTCATGTTCCTATTTTGCATATTTCATCCATGAATAAGCAACTATTCTAAATTTCCGTAGTCGATCACATTTGTGGGAACAAGTGTGAGGTTTAGACTATTATGAACTTGGATTGGTATACATTCATAGGTTGAATGTGGGGCAAGGTTGCAACCAAGGTTCATAGATATTTGTGGGAAACAAATATTGGAAGACCCGCTCTCAAGAATTACTGTATAGAGCCTTTGTGGTTGATCACATGTAATCTTGAGTAAAGGCGAATATCATTGTATCCTCTGACCTGAGATACATATTGGGTTCGGATATTCACCAAGTACTGTGCCTTGATTCTTTCCTTCGCTATTCTGAAACATGGTAGTACATAAGGAAGAACTCAGGTATATTACAAAGTGTATATCTAGGACGTATGTAGTCAAGATGGAATTTGTCCCTCTTATTCGTTGAGAGTCAGATGTCTAAGGCCTGAAAAGTTAAATCTATAAGAGAGTGATCACTCTGTATCTCTTGGATTTAACATGACATTTAGGACGAAAGGAAATAATGAAAGATTCACCTACATATATCAGTTCGAGTAGGGAGCTCGAAAGGGATGATGTTATTGAATGGCACAAAGTCATAACATATTAGGGGTGATGGACGGTGTGTTAGGCTGTATCCGTCACTTGCATTAATTTCTTATGTTTCTCGTGCAAGTGGGAGATTGAAGGTATTTCGTATGCCCGAGAGACATATTAAATTAATGCGGCTAATATGATATGATCCAAGTCGAGTCATACCCAATAACAAACTTACCGACACCTCATACGTATTTGATCTTAACGATTGGATCATTAAGCAAATACGCGACACTTGGATTTTAGAAAATCGGGTTTCTAAAATATTATCACTTGAGATAAATTATTTGGATAATTTATATATATAATTGTTTATGGGTTTAAATGATTATATTGTGTTATATTTTATAAAAGGTTTTATAAAATATATAAGTAACAAAATAATACATAAGTTTATAATAAGTTTATAAATTTTATAAACTTACATGTATTATTATTAAACAAATATGTGGCAGATTTTTGGACTCCAAGGAAGGGCTCACATGCTTGTTTTTGTTACTTTTAATACTTCACAACTCCTCATAAGCATGCTTAACACTTCTACCAAGTATAGCACTTATTCTCTCAAGTGAAACAAGTCAAAATACTTGAAAAAAAACTGCATAACTCTCTTAAAACTAAGCTGCTGGTGTCGTGGGGTTTGGTGGCCAAAAGGAGGTTCATAATTTGAATTTTGCAAGTTCATTTCAAGTAAAAATAAATCCTAACCAAAAGCTAGGGTGTTGGTGCACAAGTTTGGGGTATAACTACTTGAGGTTTCATAGTTTTGGAGCTCCATTCATCATCATCTTCATCATCATCTATCAACAAGCTAGTAGGAGGTATAATCTCTTTATTTGCTTGTAGTTTGTAAGCATGTTTCATAACTTGATCCTAATTGGGTTTTAACTTTAATTGGTTAAAGGTTTACAAGTTCTAAATGGTAATACTTACATGCTTCCGCTTAATTTGTTTCTTAAAATGTCCTAAGTATTATGAAACTTGTTAAAACCCAACAATTGTTGGGTCCATTTAGATTGTAAAGAATGTTTTGATTTCGATTAAAGTTTGGCCTTGGCGGTTGATAATTATTTTGATAATTATTTCCCGGCCTTTGGTTCATGTAGGAAACATTCTCTCGTTGTTCCATGGTTTGCTCAATGTGACAATCTTTCGTTAAGTGTGGTCCACCACATTGCTCACAGCTGATTCGTATTGCGTGAATTTCTTTAGTCATCTTTTCCATTCGTCTCTCGAAAGCATCTATTTTGCAGAAACGGAATCAAAGTCATGGCTAGAATAGGATCTAGCCGCTTTAGATGAATGAAAAATATCTTTTTCTTGGTGCCACTCATGTGAGTGGGATGCTGTGTTATCAATGATTTTGTGAGCTTCGGTTGCAGTTTTCTTCATAATGGAACCACCAGCTGCTATATCGATGTCTTTGCGTGTAGTAATGTCGCATCCTTGGTAGAATATTTGTACTATTTGATAAGTGTCTAAACCGTGCTGAGGACATCCTCTCAACAGTTTTCCGAATCTTTTCCACGCCTCATATAGAGTTTCATTTAGCTTTTGCGTGAACATAACTATTTCTCCTTGAAGTCTCACGGCCTTAGATGCCGGAAAGAATTGTTTAAGAAAATTTTCAACTAAAACATCCCATGTGTCAATTGCCCCTTCAGGTAACGATTCTAACCAATCTTTGGCTTCTCCCTTTAAAGTTCAGGGAAATAACATGAGATAGATCTGTTCATCCTCAACTTCTCTGATTTTAAATAGAGTACAGATCCTATTAAAGGTTTGACGATGTTCATTTGGATCTTCTTTTGGCGTACCACTATATTGGCATTGATTAGTTACCATGTGTAGGGTTTGTCCTTTGATTTCATAATCTGGCGCATTACTGTCTGGCTTAATAATGGCGTGACCTTGGCCCGTACGTGTAGCTCTCATTCGGTCTTCCATACTTAGAGGTTCCGTTACTTCCATAATTGAATTTGTTGAATCTGAATCACTAGAGGATTCTGATTTAATGGTTTCTTCCTCGACAATCTCTGGATGAGTAATTTGTGGTTCCGGAGGAATGATTATTGGTTCAGGATCTCTGAATTGTCCATGAATATCCTCCAGGTTCTCAATTGTGAGGTCGGGTTCAAAAAATGGATTATCGGAAATTTGAATTGGAGTACTTGGTCGACTAGATGACGATTCTAAAGAAAAATCAACGGCGACAATATTGGCTAGATATCTTGATTGAGTTACAGGTGGTGAACGTATGAAAGTTGGTGAACATTTTACTTGGTGCATTCACAGAATATTCTATTAGTTATAAAAGATAAAAATTATATAAGTTATCAAATTAATAGACTTTTCTGATTTTGGCCACGTTTCGAATAGCCAATAGATGCAGCAGGTAGCCAGGACCCTTTAAATCGGAAGCCCACAACTCGCCACTAACAAATCCAACTATTACTACGAATCAGAAAATTTTGAATGTCTTTCAATTTAACCGCTTAAAATAATTTTTTGTTTTGAAATTTTAGAGAAGAAATAGAAAATTCTATGTCCTAAAAACTAGAGCGTCGAGAAATAAGAAAAAAAAAGAGCGCGTCGAAAAATGTCGAAAAATAAAAGGTCAAAAAATAAAAATAAGAAAGAAAAACGTCGAAACTTAAAAGTCTAAAAACTAAATCTAAAAAGTTGCGCCTAAAGGTATTAAAGCTTAAAAGGAAATCTATATCCAAAAAGGCAATAACTTAAAAGGCACTAAAAGATATAAACGACGTCGCAAAATTCTAAAGCGCCTAAATCTTAACCTAAAGAAAAAGCACTTAAGGGATTTTACTGCAAAGTCTAAAAATCTAGAGCTACTATTGCAAAATACTAAGATTAAAACTAATTACGAACGATAAAAATACAAATATTACGAATAAACGATTAAAATATACAATTTATAAAAAGAAATAAAAATTAATAAAATTACAATTTTATAAAAATATTATTTTTATATTATTATTTTATAAAAGTATTAATTTTATAAATAATAAAACTAATTGAAACTTAAAAATACAAAATAAAATAAACTAAACTTAATTATTAAATAACTAAACCCTAATTAGGGTTTAATAATAATACTCCGTAATTAATTCTGATGGTCAAAGGTTTCAGACGTGTCCGAGAGTACCATGCGGTCGCATGGATTTTAGCCTACGGGTTCATGCGGTCGCATGGCCCAGATGTTCAGATCACAAATTGGGCTGCTACAGTTTCCAAGCCCGATTCTTTTTACTTTTTTTTTTTTTCTGTTTTTAACTTATATAAAATATTTATATAAATAAAAACTTATATTTTAAAAAACTATCTATTAGTTTTTGTAACTAACAAAAAATACAAACTTTTTAATTTTAAAAACATAAAAATATATAGTAATATATATATATATATATATATATATATATATATATATATATATATATATTTATTTATTTATTTATTTATTTTTATTTTTCTTGTCTTTATATTTTTGATATTTAAAACGTATTTTTACAAAAGTAAATTAAGACTTAATAAAAATCTTTTTTTTATATATAAGGTTTCGCTTTCGGATCCCCGGCAGCGGTGCCAAAAACTTGATGTGTGCGAAGGTGTATACAAAATAATATTATTTTTATTACGAAATGCTATTAAATACGATACAATTTTACACAAGTTATTTATTTATTTATAGAGTGGATATACCTAAACCTTGCTACAACACTATAGGCAGTGTACCTAATCGTAAAGTAGTGTAGTTTTTAGTAAGTCCGGTTCGTCCACAGGGAACTAGCCAAGTTTAACGCTATATTTTTTTAAACAATTATATTTGTATAAATATATATATATATATATATATATATATATATATATATATATATATATATATTAGTAATATAGTAGTATTATTATTATTATAAAAGGGAGTTTTTACTGTTTAATGACCGGTTTGTCGATTTTATATTTTAAGCGTAAAGATAAATGATGATACTATAAATGACAGAATTTAAATTGCGATAAAGTAAATTGCAGTAATTAAATGACAGTAAATAAAGGTACGATGAAATATGAAATAAAAGTATTATGCTTATTTAAACTTCCGTAATCATGATGTTTGACGTTTTGATTTTAATTAATTATTACCCTATTTAATTGTCCTTTGTCCTGGTTTATTTGATACCTATATGGTTTTTGTCCATAATAGTCCTTCGGTCATAATTATAAAATGCTCGTCAAATTAACCTTATTCTCGAAGTCAAATATTCCAACTAATTAGGGATTCGAACTGTAACAAGGTTTTAATACTTTGTTTAATAATTACACCAGGTTATCGACTGCGTGTAATCCAAGGTTTTAATACTTTGTTAACAATTACACCAATTATCCTTGTATGTAATCCACCCCTGTTTTAATGAGATATGAATATTAATTTATCCACTTGATCAGAATGAATAATCAATTACCCAACCCGAATAATTAATTAAATGATCGTAAAAGATGTCGTATAAACGTCACTAAATAGAACATACATAATCATTTTAATAATTATTAGATTAACTAATTTGAAGATAGGTTTGACAGGTTCCAATGAGTTGTCGTTCAATTAGACAATACCCCCTATATATTAATAGTCAATAGTCCAATGTCCACAAGTGTCGGTCTTTTGTCCAAACCTTAATTATGGTACAAAATCTAATAACCCCGTCATAATATATGTAGTCTAACATCGTGATTACTTCGGCTCAAATAAGCATAATAATAACTTAGTTACGAGACATTAATTTAAAAAGGAAGAACAAAGCTTACAGTGGTGATTAATTGCGTAGAGTTACACGGACAGAGTTCAGACTTACAAAACCTTAAAACATTTCTTACAATAACCCAATTATTATTAAACTTAAATTAAACTTTAAATTATATATATATATATATATATATATATATATATATATATATATATATATATATATATATATATATATATATATATATATATATCTCTCTCTTACAGAGAAAGGAAGAGAAAAAGATATATATTACTCGTCCAATTCGCTGCCTTTTATAGATGTGAGCTGAGTTTGGGAGCCATGCGATCGCATGGGTTCCCTTTGTTATTTCCATGCGATCGCATGGACAGGCTGGCCAGCATACATCACTTTGTTTTCTAGTTTTGCCGATGTTTTATTATATAATATAATATATATATATATAATTTTAAGAATTATTTATATATTATATTATATTCATGTGCATAGTTGACTTGTCATTTTAGCTCCGTTGTGTTGCGCGTTGAAAGTTGGTTCATGTCCCGGTTCCGGATTTTCGAACGTCCTTTCGTACGCGGAGATATCTTGTACTTTGCGTTCTGTGGCTCGTACTCTTGTAATTTTTAGACGTTTCTCATCAATATTTCGAACCACTTGGATTGTACTTTGTACTTTTTAGCTTTTTAGTCATTTGCGTCTTCAAATCGTCGTTTTCTTCTTTTGTTTTCGCACTTATTTATTTAAACGAATATTACATAAAAATAGAACAATTACAACTAAAAGCTTTACATATTGGAAGGATATTGTGCCTAAATATATATTCATTTGGAGCACTATCAAGCGTTAAAATTAAATAATTAGATACCTAATATACTTTTAATAAGCCTATAACTTATATAACTCATTTTTAGATCACCTTTTATTTTAAAAATCATATAAATTCATTTTTAACTTGATTAATAACCATCAAGATGGTAAACGAGTGCTACGAGCGTTTACTAAATAAATTCTAAATTATATATATTCAATGTACTTTTCATATATAGATAGATTTATAGTAATGTCATGTATTATTTATTTACACAAATAAACTAACTCATATAAGTTTCTATTTCAAATTAATATATATATATATATATATATATATATATATATATATATATATATATATATATATATACATATACATATACATATAGTGGTTCGTGAATCGTCGCAAATAGTCGAAGGTCAAATAGATATCTGAAACATTTCAAAATTTTTGAGATTTAGTTTAACAGACTTTACTTATCGTGTCGAAACCATATAAAGATTAAGTTTAAATTTGGTCGAAAATTTCAGAGTCATCACAGTACCTACCCGTTAAAGAAATTTCGTCCCGAAATTTGATTGGAATGGTCATGGCTGGCAATAAGTATGTTTTCATGACTCATATGAGTTGATAAATAGAGTTTTTATCATTATTGAGTAATATGGATAAAACAATTCGATTATACGAAACGTATGAGTGAAGTTATCACAAAGAGTGAAATGAATAAATGCAGATTCGTCTTAACCGGTGACGTAGTCACGGTGGATTTTTGGATTTCAAGGAATTTAAAGAAATACTTCGTGATCTATATAAGATATGGTTCTTCAGTAATTGAGGAAATTAGAATCCTCTTTAATTAAATGCGATGATGTGTCTCGATTACTCTATCTGATATTTCACTATAAATCCACCCTCTTCGTTTCCTTTATATTTTGAAGTTCCATCCTTTTCTTCCCCACTTTAAGTCAAGCGAATAATGGTCCAGAATTCGTAGGTATGAAGTTTCGAATGAACATGACTAACGTTCTAAGAGAGAAATTGTAATAACACGATCTTGATTGGTTAAATTACCAGAATTCAAGAGAAAAGATAGAACTATCAGGAAAATATGTTTTTAATATGTTTATAGAATAGAGAGAATGTAAGAGTCGTGTAACATGACACATGATGACGTTATGGTCTGTGAATCATCACGTTTCATTAGAAACTCAGCATAACTTACTGTAATATAATCACGTTGATCAAGTGTCATTATATTATACTAACTCATGCTTTAGCTCCCAACACTTCTTCAAAAACACTCAAATTTTAAATTCAAAATTTTCAAAATTTAGAAACTACAATAGTTTCCTTTCTGATGTAACACCGATATCGCGAAGAGGTAAATGATTTCAGATAAGAATAGTTATGAAAATATCTTCAGAAATATCGAGGATATTTATAATGAAAGATACGATGATATCTTAGAATTTCTAATATCGATAGATGATGAAAAAGATTTGTTCGTAAAGGTTTAGAATCAGAAGCAAGGTATTCGTTAATGACTTCAGCAAATACTGAATCATTTGGATTCTTTGAAGTCAGATTTAGTCTTTGTGATTTGTTCACAGCCTCCTTCATAGTTTCGCATAATTCGCTTTTCGATAATAAATTTTCTATTAAGTGTTTCCAACACTCCATTCTTTATCACCTTACTTTTGACTGTTAAAGTCATCAACAGTTTTTGCTGTTTCATCGACTTTCTCAAAATTTAAAGAACTGATTCGTAGACTAGAGTGCTTTTCAGAATTTCAGAATGGGAGATCATAATTCTAAGAGATAAATGTTATATGTATACATATAACTATTGATGTAGAAATGCTGCGAGATTCAAAATACTGATTGCTGATTTCCGAGTACTTGGTATGGCAATTCTTGTTACAAGATGCGGAAGAGTATATGATAGGGTTTTAATGAACAAATATAATGGTTTTTCGGAGAGACTTAAGCCAATGAGTAATGAAGTTGCTGGTAAGTTTTCTGCTAATGCGGTAGGATATAATCGGGTTCCCAGTAACGATGACGAAAGGGCAATCGTATACATCAAGATTATAATAAGACTACTACGATTAAAAAGTCGAAGTTGACTTGCTGGAGCTGTGACAAAATTGGCTATTTTGGAGAGGTATTGTAAAGTTATTTTCGGTAATAACACGCCAATGGATCATAGATTCATGTTAAACTTCTACTTAGTTTCTGAGATTTTCTAGGTGCATGATTATTGCTTAAATCTTTCTTCTCGTAGATGAAGTGCGGTTGGTTCATCCTCTCGGTTAAGGTGTTTTCAAGAATTATGAAATGTTTGAACGCAGATTGTAATCATCAAGATACAAATGAGGTTTAGGATGAAATCAAGTGGCAAACTTGAAGAAATGTTTAGTTTCACATGTTAAAATCAATATTTTAATTCATTTTAATTGTCCAATGTTAGTAATCCACAGTTATTAGTCCACAGTTAGTAATTATAACATTCGAATTAATTAATACGTATCGTGACCCATTGTATACATGTCTCAGACTCGATCACAACTTAAAGTATATATATTATTTAAAAATCAACCTCAACCCTGTATAGCGAACTCGAGCATTACAACATATAGAGTGTCTATGGTTATTCCAAATAATATATTTAGATGACGTCAATATGATATGTCAAAACATTGTATATGTGTCCCGATTTATACGACGATATTTAAAGTGCGTAAAATAAATAACATAAATTAAATGACGATAAATAAAATTGCGAGAATTAAAATTGCGATAAATAAATTGCGATAAATAAATTGCGATAAATAAAATGTAATACGGAATTAACAGTTAGCTAGGAATAGATAGCTAGGATTTTGTTAGCGTGGATTCTTAACAAAATTCATCATAGTTAATTTGTCTGTTTCTAACAAATTTTATTTTGTCAAATATTTTCTTCATTATGCCACTTGTTGGATTCTGATAGGTCAAAATCCAAATATGAAATTGAATGAAAATGGTTATTCTGCGGTGTATGGATACGTATATCGGTGGTTGTAAGTAGGATAGTAAATGACTGTTGAATCAGCATCGAAGAATGTACAGTGTAACTTATTAAGGTGAAATCTAAATATTCCTCGGGTATTACCTACCCATTAAAATATTTTTACCATTAACAGTTTGTACAAAAGAATTTTTAATTACAATCTTTATGAAAACATATATATTTTCTTCAGATATAATCATGAATTTAATAAGTTAATTTGATATTAATCTCATTTAGTTTTCGGTTGTAATTGGAATAAATAATCTCTAAAACTTTAGAAATTATGTAATCGCCATGAAAAACGAAGATAATTGATGTAGAACGATTCGTAGAACGATGATTATGCTCGAGGTACATAATGAGATGTTGAGGCGTGTGATGTTGAAACTTGGGTTGTTGGTGGTACTGTTGGGGCCGGTGATATTGCTGAGGCTGGTAAGTTTTGCACCTCGTTTTCCAAATTGATTACTCGAGCGCGAAGTTCGTTGACTTCTTCTATTATTCTGGGATGATTGTCGGTCAGGAATAAGATTTAGAATTGTGGATAGAATATAATCGTGACGAGCTACTCTAGAAATGAGGCTGAAAATGGTGTTTCGGATAGGTTCTGATAGGTCAGATCATGTTGAGATTGAGAGAAATGATAAGATAGAATGAGATTTAGTATGTAAGAAGGAGACTCGGTACTAGAGAGAATCGGTACAAATTAAATTCCACAGCTTCTAGAACTCAGTTACAATACCATGGCTATCTAATTAGGACTACATAGGTTCCTTATATAGCCCTCTTCTAAGGAACCTTCATTTAAGCTTAATTCACATTAACACTATACAACTTCGGGGTCCTAACAATCTCCCCCTTAGTGTTAAATGTGAACTTTACAATATAATCCTATTGTGAAATCTTGAGAGGTCCAAACGTTAGTTTCCATCGTGAGCCATCTGGTTTTGAAACTTCTACTTGATTTTCTGAAATTTGCTTAGAAGTTTTCCAGACTCCCCACGTTTTTCTTAGATCTCCTTCATGTAATGTATATTCATCCATTTCCTTGAAATACCTTCCCTTTCTCTGGCCACGAAGAATCTCAAACTGTCTTGTACGGATTCGGAGCTTTAAACAATCTCTGATATGCTTTATAAACTCTCCAAGACCCATTTTTGTATCAAAGTCATCAACCTTGCTTTGACGAATTTTAAAATACTTCAGTGCAGCCTTAAGTGTTCCATCTGAATATTTGTTCAGCTCTTCAGTACAAATGAACACCTTTTCCTTTTGAGAATTTATAAATACAAACCCTTCGGGTTCAAATTGCATTTGAAACATCCTCATATCCTTCAGTCCCTTCGTAAATTGATTCAGACACGTTATTCGAATCTTTTTCCTATTTGCTTCGAGACCTATTTGAAAATCTTCATGTCTCATCAGTTCAATTGTCTCCATCATGTATCTTTTCACAGCTTCCAAAGCTTGAGCTTTAGCAAAAGGTCAAATGGTGATGATACTAAGGTAGTTGTAGATGTGAATGATGTCAAGCATATCAAGATTATGAAAATCTGCTTCTGTGGACTTGTACTCTTTCTCATCTTCTCTTATAACATGGAACTGACTAATGACATCTTTCTTTTCACTTATCTCTACTCCGACTCGAGCAATATTCAACACTTCTGAAATACGATATTTTCTTTGAAGCCACAAATCATCTTCATCTTTGTTGATATGTTTCCTCCACATAAACTCATACCAATTCCTTTCATTTGCTGGAAGCAATCGTGAACCTATATAAGTAAACCTTTTACTCCTTGGGGTATCTTTGATGCGGAAGATCTTGTAAGCATTTTCTTCGATGAATGTATTTCGTAACGTTATAAAATCATCTTCAACTCCCAATAACAATCTTTTTTCCTGATTCTTAAAGAATATTCCATGGTTGTATTTGAATCTGGAATTTACTGTTTCACTTGATGTAGATGTACCAGAAGTTGAGCTTTCATTAGCATTTGTTGGATGTGAACTTGATGAAGGTGTAGAATTCGATGAATGATCCGTAGGATTTGTTGCATCATCATTTGGAACATCATCATCTTCAATATGATCAAAGATATCATCTTCATTTGGATCAACATAAAGATTGTCTTCTTCGTCATCAGAAGAATCCATTTCATCATCACTTTCTATTACTGGATCAGGATTCCCTTCATCTACAATCTTTACATCTTCCGGAATTGAAGATACTGAAGATAACTTGCTTAAGATGACAATCCCATCATCATCCGTCTCTTCAAGATAAAAATCACTTAAGTTCAAATCCTCATCTACTGGTCCACTATCAGCCTCTTTATGAACAATTGGAATTATAACTTGCTCAGGCTCCTTATCGTTAATTTCATCATGTACAGAAACCATTTCTGATTCCGCCTGAACTCGTTGATCTTGTGAAGCTGATGAAGATCTCACATCACCACCCTTGGTTGAAATGTTCACCGATAGATATTCTCCATCTACTCCTATCTCCCCCACATGGCTATTCTGAGGATCAGAATCGTCATGTTCATCATCACGGTGAGGACTTAAAGGAGAAGAGCAGGAAGTAAGTGGATATCGAACACGAGCACGAAACAATGCTTGAAGTGAAGTACGTCGAAGAACATCAAGATTGACTCTAGAAAACATACGACTGAAATATTCTTGCTCCAAAGCATCATAGAAATGTGGTAAATGTGAGGGTGATGATTGAAAAGTAACAATGGGAACAGCAGCAGCAGTACCTGTTGAAGGCGATGTCGATGGAAGTGTATGAGTTGCCGTGAGGGCAGGTAAGGATGATTGTGCGGTATTATTCTTATATGTAGGGCTGTACATACTACTAGTCATATTATTAATATCCCCTTCTGATAGAGGTTGGGTAACAACCGGAGTTGTCACTGGCGAAGTTTCTTTCGAAGCATCCGCCTCCATGACTTTGGTCTCATGGGACTCTGACAAAGTAGCAGAACTACCCGTCGGTTTAGCTCTCGCAGAGATATTGCTATCTCCGACTCCTGAAATCATTGATATACCATGAGGTGGTAAATCTCTTTCAGTTAAAGACTCTTCCTCCAGGCCCTGAGATTCAGAATTCGGAAGAGAAGTGGTTTGATCCAATGAATCACTTTCATGAATCAAGGGATTAGTCTGCTGGAAGTCTGATAAATATCCCGAAGGATTGTCATGTTGACTCGTTTCCATGGGACGCGGCAGATCTTCCTCATCAAGATAAGCCGGACCTCGAGACCCTGTTGTACGTTGAGGCACAGGAGGATTTCCAGCCGATACGCAGAGTGCCTTTTCAAGACTTTTCGGCTCCCCTTCGGCCGTTCTGGACTTCAATGATTGAGTTTCCTCAATCGATTGAGTCAACGCAGACTTTACTGCAGAGGAAGACTTTACTTCCTTATATGCCGAGGCACCTTGCTTTATAGGATTTATTATTAAGTCCTGTTTAGATTGGATGGGCTTAGTGGCCTTTTTACCATCCGTGCGTTTAGATCTCTTGCCTACCAAAACTTTCGCTTCATTTAGCGTAGGGCTTACTGTTATTATTGGATGTGATACGGAGATGGGTGAGGGTGACCTAATTGGTTCTAGGTCTTGGTCCGTATCACCAACGGTAGTAGTAACTGTTTGGCGGACGATAGGTGTCGAAGTCCTAGATCTAGTTACTCGTTGGGTTGGCGGAGTCTGAATCATCTCATCAGGTATATATCGAGTTCTCTTAGGATAATGTTCAGGAGACGATTCAGATGCTGTTGCTGAAGTGTCGGTGTCACTGCTCACTTCGGGTGTTGTGGAATGGGTTGGTTCAATCCTAGTTGGACTAGGTTCCCTGATCCTCACGGGTTGAGCTTGGTGTGCTACCCTAGATCGTTTAAGGTTCACCCTAAGTGGATGATTAGCTGGCCAGGGTGGTTGAACTACAGGTTCCCCTACAACCTCTAGGGCTGGAACCGCGGCGGGTTCAACTTGTTCTTGTTGTACCGAGTTCAGAAGAGGTATTCCTACAGCCTCAAAATAAGAACGCATACGAGCGTCTTGGGGTTCAGCTAGCCTCACTAGCCAATTTGGAATTGGCGTAGTGAATTGATTATCAGACACCATCGGGGTATTCATCTTCAGCTCCCCAAATCGTTTCATCTGTAATCCATGTGTACCTAGTACAAATATATTTGCATTTCTGCAAGCATTTATAGCATCATGGATAAAGATACAGAAAAACCTTTCGCAAGGGATGTATGAACCCCTTGGCTTATCAACTTGAGCTTGAACCAGATCCCATAAAAGCTCAGCATAGTCAGGAGCCTCTACTCTTATGAAAGAGTAGAATACTTTCAGCATTGGCACAGTAAAGCTATCGGATCCACTCCTTGTCATCAGCAAGCATATGTTGATGATTGAGAAGATCACATACCACCTTGAGTGCAAATATTTCTTCTGAAACTTAGCTGGTGGAACATTGGTAGCTCTAACATAACCAAGATCAAAGACAGAAGTCATCATTTGCTGAGTAGCAGGAAAAGCAGGAGCATTCTGCACAACAGGAAGTCTGAATATCCTCCTGAAATCAACTTTAGTGATACTCCTCCTCCCTTGAACTCCTCTCAGTTGAAATTCAAAAGGAGCTTGTGTTCCCTCTGGATTTTCAGTAGTAGGTTGTGTAGCTTCCACAAACCTAATTGTTCTGTTAAGTAACTCCAGATCTGTTATAGCTACACTGGCAGTAGTACTGAGAGCAGGCCACAGTGTGTGCCTCTCTAGAATTGATGTCCAGTAGTTGCAGGGAATACTGGTTTCAGAGTTGATGATGTGATTGTTCGCCATTTAGCTGTACAAATAAGAAATAGAAGACCACACGATATTCAAAAAGCATATATCTATATTCTTATTTGTCTTTGAAATCCTTTGTATATGTTTTATCTTTTCTATTTTAAGATTTTTATGGTTTTTCAAAAATATAAAAATCTTTTATTCTCAAATATAATCAAATAATTGACAATCATGACATTCATATGATATTCATCACAATACAAATTTATCATGCAAAGTCAATTATACTACACAAAGAATCAGAACAACACTTAGTCAATTTTTAAACACATTTCAAGCAGATTCGGTAGTCATGAAAACTTGAGATTCTGTAACCAAATAAGCTTGAGTTTTCAGATCAGAAAGATATAGAATAAACAAGTTAAGTGTTTGAAGATAAAAATCAGAAATTTTCAAGGTACCAAAAGTCAGATTCGGTATCAAGATAAGAACAGATTCGGTATCTCCAAAATTAACATAAAGACACTCAAACATGCATATTCTATCATGTAAAATCACAACCATAATCAATTAACTAATCAATTAAAGCATAGCAACATGTTAATTGTATGAACAGACTCGGTACAGTAGATAGAACATATTCGGTAGATACAGAATCCATCAAACAATCAATTAAACATGTAATCAAGCTTGGTCAAATGATAGATCAATCAATATAACTCAGATTAGACAAGAATTCATGTTAATTAACCAAATCAATTGAGTTTAATCAAGGATTAATAGAATACAACTCAGACTCAGTAAAATCAACAGAATTTCAAAATTTAGAGTTAAAATCCAGTTATTTTGATCTTTTCTGGTTGATAAACACATAATTATCTCAGATCTATAAGTATGTTAATTAAAATGTACATTTACCCAAGAATTTGAAGATACAGAGAGACGGACTCGGTAGATTAGGCAGATTCGGTATAATCAAGCAGACTCGATAGGTAATTAACAACAGTAAATGAGTAAGTTTGACTTTGACCCTCCTTTTATAGATACCGAAGGTAAAATACCGAATGGGCTTTACAGAATGGGCCTATTATACCGAATTCAGTCCAATTTTCAAAACTTTATCAATTTAACTTCAAATCTTGACAAATTGACTTTTTCTCTCAATATTCATTTCAATCTTTTTATGAAAAATATTTCTGAGACAATTTTGAAAACTTTGAACACACCGAATCTGTACTGTTGGATGTCAGATTCGGTATAATGCTAAAAATAGCATTTTATCCAGTAAAAAACAAATATTTTTGGATTTTATCTTTTCCAATTTTTATGAATTTTCCAAAATAAGATTTGTACTTAAAAGAACTTTGAATTTTGTGAACAAATTACAAATCTTCAGTGATACCAATTGTTAAAACGGGTTGCATACTGAGATGTATACAAGCCTTAGTGAATTATTTCAGATATAAAACAAAGAATTTATGAATTCACTTTTGAAAAACAATATTTTTGAGTAATTTTCTCATTTTCTCCCTTTTTCTCCCCCTCAAAATGTGATATACAAGAACGTAAATCAGCATTTTGATAAATTACCCTAGAAAATGAATTAACTCCCCCTTGAAATATGATATCAATGAGTTACCTCCCCCTTACGTAACCATTGAACAATTATATCCAGGAAGTTATCATAAATCTAAAGGCTCCCCCTTAAAAGATGATATCCAAAGCATATGAAAGTAGTTGCTCCCCCTAGAAAATATCTACTCTCTCTAAACACAAGATCTCAAGAATGAGTCCCAACAGATCTAAGGAACATCAAGCACTATACTCTACCATGCCAATCTCTTTGATCAAGAATTTTAGCCTAAGTTCATCTAAAGGCTTAGTGAACATGTCGGCTAATTGCACTTTGGTAGGTGTAATGACCCGGAATTTTCCGACCAAATTATACTTATGAGATTAATATTTAAATAAATTAAACCACACCAACATGATAAGCAATCCAAATTGTTGAGACTTGTGTTTTTTAAAAGAGTTTTACACAACGTTTGACCGTCCAATATGACCGATGATATCACGAACTATATAATATACGATAATTATACGTTTGTGTATATATATGTATTTATATATATTTAACATGATCTAAAGATGGTTTAATATCTCATTGTGTACTAATGACAATGAGTTATAAGTATATTTTGAAACTACTAACTTAAGTTTTCAAAACGATAACTATACATAACATTCTTTGATATATACTTATAATCTATAATGCTTATACATGTATCGTATATATAATGTATTTAATCACTTTTTAAGGACTTATATACATAAAACAATATAAGTATATTCACAAAAGATAGCTATATTTGAATTCTCGTTCCGTTTCCTCAAGATTTCTATACGTATATCTAGGGTATATGTACCCGTATCATACCCAGCTTCTATACGTATTTACTATTGGTATATACACATCAAATCAATATCCTAATCAACATTATTACTGCCCTAGATATGAGGTAACTAGGATTTGTCAAGTAGTATGAAATATTAGTAAGAAAACAAAATTAGGAATCCTTTTCTTTCTTTATAAACTAAAAACGTTTTTATAAATGAACACAATTTCTTCACTCCATTTTCTCATACCTACACCCTCATTTCTCTCTCAAAATACTCCTAACTTCATACTTGATCATCTCCAAGTATTTTCCCCGTTATTTAGCTTCAATTACAAGCCTTAAACACCATAAGAAAACTCTTTCAAGAACATATCAAAATAACCACCCATTTGAAGAAGTTTACTTCCAACCTTTTGATCTAACTCCACCACTCTTTGATTCCAAGATTATTTCTTATATTTTGCAGTAAATTTGTCCAAGTAACTTGAGGTAGTAACCTTGTTCATAATCTTATTCAATTCATATTCATATAGCTATCTTATTTTGTGGTATAAAATTTTAACAATAAGAACATAGTTTGAATGATTTCAAACTTGTTCGCAAACTAAATAGATTCTTCTAACTTGACTTTTAAAACACTTCAAGACCTGTAATATATCATAATGATATGCTAACCTAACAAGATATAACTTGGTTTTACAAAGAACATCTTAAAAACTGAATCTACGTCGTCGGAGTGCAACCGGGGGCTGTTTTGGGTTGGATAATTAAAAACCATCTTGAACTTTGAATTGGAAGTTCATGTTCTGGAAAAATGATATTTCTTTTGAATATGTTAACACATAAAAATTTCATGGTTTAACTCAAAGTGTAAGTATTTTTAGAAAAATGATCATTAAATGTTGTTTTTATGATGGAAAATGATCACTTTCATAAGTTTCACCAAAGTTTGAGTTATAACCTATGATTTCGAATACAAACTAAGGTATTTTCAGTTCATATTCTTAAAATTTGACTCGATCCAAGGAAGTGGCAAGTTGAACCAACAAAAATGGAGTTGTAATGAAGAAACTACGACTAAAACAATATTGGGTATCCGAAGCTAGTTTAGCTACGAAAATATTTGGAGAAAAAGTAAATTAATCATATGTTTTCTAATTAATATGATATTTTATATATAATTACCTATGATTTGATTTTATATATTTCAGGACCACCCGTAAATAACACGAGAAGATTAATCATAAGACCTCATGATTGTACGCAACACGTCAATTGACAACACGGTACTTTATGTACGCAACACGTCATTTGACAACATGGTACCATAGGTTGAGATTAATTCTGATCAATACGAATACGATGAGGTCTTTATTTATTTTAATTAAGCAACTAATTGTGGACCACTAACATCGGACTGCTAACCACGGACTAAGAAAATATTAAAAGTATTAAAAGTATATATATATGTAACGATTACTTAAAAAGAAAATATGTTGATATATTATATATATGGTTAGGTTTGTGATATCTATCGGAGACCAAGTCGAATTAAATACCTTCAAGGCAAAAGTGAGTATATAGTCCCACTTTTAAACTCTAAATATTTCGGGATGAGAATACATGCATTTTATGATTTACGTTATGGACACAAGTAATTAAAAATATATATTCTACGTTGAGTTGTACCACTGGCATACTTCCCTATAACTTGGTAACTATTATTTACATGAGGTATTGTATACGTGAATCCTGTTGATAGATCTATCGGGCCTAACAACCCTAACCGGACTGGACGACCAGTATTCAACGGTTGCACAGTACTTCCTTTTGGTGACTACACTTGGTACGGTGTAGTGAGATTTCATAATAAAGGGAATATGCGACGTTGATTAAATGTTAAGTATGGTTACCAAGTGCTCAACCACTTAGAATGCTTCACATACACTTACGAGTGTATTATGTTTATGATTATGAAATCTTGTGGTCTATTAACATATTGAAATGATTGTTATGATAAACCTATGAACTCACCAACCTTTTAGTTGACACTTTAAAGCATGTTTATTCTCAGGTACGAATTAAGTCTTCCGTTGTGCATTTGCTCAATATAAGGACATTACTTGGAGCCGATCATCGCAATGGGACCAAATGTTGATGACTTCGTCCAGGTGGATTAGGACAGGTCCTTTCAGTTGGTATCAGAGCGGTGGTCGTAGCGAACCAGGTCTTGCATTAGTGTGTCTAACTAGTAGTTGTTAGGATGCATTAATGAGTCTGGACTTCGACCGTGTCTACATATCAAAAGTTTTGCTTATCATTTCTAGTCGGAAATCATCTACTTATCATCCTTAGGAAATTACCTGCTTATCATTCATAAGTCTAGACACGTTTTACTGCATTTACTTCATTGATAGTGTATAGACGAATTCTTATCTTAGCATATCTGTTATTGCGAACTTTGACTGATATCATTTCAAAGATTCTCCGTAATTTACGGGATTTTGGTATTATATATACATATGTAAATTATGTATTGAAGAGTACCAAATCTAACTCCTATAATCTATTCCATACCAAATATTCATTTTCCCCATTATACAAGATGGATTCCGCATCTAGTTCGAATTCTTCAGATTCCGACAGTTATACCGATATGGATTTCCATTCGGGCTCCGAAAGCAGCGTCACCGGAATGGATCAACCAATTTCCCATCATCTATTCTGGATGAATTGGGGATTGGTTCGTAATATACTAAATCACTGTAGACAAGAAGAAGGTGATCCATTCCATCCACCAAATTGCCCTTTTGGCGATGAACCTGAAGCACTTACCGGCGAACCTATTCGAAACACCATTTTCTCTCTCATTTCTAGAGTATCTCATCACGATTATATACTATCCCATATTACAAATCTTGTTCATTCGCTCGCTCCAACCACCAATCATCCCGGTGTACTAGTAGAAGTTAACGAACTTCGCGCTCGCGTGACGGCTTTGGAGAACATGGTGCGAAGGTTGCAAACACCAGCAGTAGCACCAGCAGCATAATCAGCACCGCCATCAATAACATCAACAATACCATCATCACCACTAACAAACAACATCCACATCACACGTCTCGACATTATAATCTGTCCCACAAACATCAACATCATACGCATCATAGATACCAAGGAGTACCAACAATAATGAATGATGAAGTATTGATCCATAACTTCATTGATATTCTGCGAAGAATATGTGGTTTCAAAAAGTTTTAGAGATTTCTTATTCTAGCTCAAACCGAAAAGCAAATGAGATTAATATCATATTAACTCATTAAATTCATGATTTCATCTGAAGAAAATATATATGTATATATGTTTTCATAAAGATTGTAATTAAAAGTTCTTTTGTATAAAATATTAATGGCGAATTTTTTTTTTAACGGGTAGGTAATACCCAAGGAATAATTAGATTTCATCTTAATAAGTTACATTGTACATTCGTCGAAGCTGATTCAACAGTCATTTACTATCCTACCTACAACCACCAATATACGTATCCATTCACCGCAGAATAACCATTTTCATTCAATTTCATATTTGGATTTTGACTTCCCAGAATCCAACAAGTGGCATATGAAGAAAACATATGACAAAATAAAATCTGTTAGAAACAAACAAATTAACTATGAAAAATTTTGTTAAGAATCCACGCTAACTGTTCCAGCTAACTGTTCCTAGCTAACTGATTACATTTTATTTATCGCAGTTTATTTATCGCAATTTAATTATCGCACTTTTATTTATCGTCATTTAATTTCTCTAATTATTTTACGCACTTTAAATATCGGGACACGTATACAATGTTTTGACATATCATATCGACGCATCTATATATATTATTTGGAATCACCATAGATACTCTATATGCAGTAATGATCGAGTTCTCTATACATGGTTGAGGTTGATTCTACAATAATATATATAGTTTGAGTTGTGATCGAGTCTGAGACGTATACGGGTCACGACACGTATTAATTAATTCGTATATTATATATTAAACTATATATGAATTATTGGACTGTTACTGTGGACTATCGACTGTGGACTAATGACATTGGACAATTAAAATGAATTAAAATATTGATTATAACATATGAAACTAAACATTTCTTCAATATTGCCACTTGATTTCATCTTAAACCTCATTGTATCACGACGATTACAATCAGCGTTCAAATCTATCATGATTCTTAAAAACACCTCAATCGAGAGGATAAACCAACCGCACTTCATCTACGGAAAAAAAGATTGATGCATATAGTTATGCACCTGAAAAACCCTCGGAAATTGAGTAAACGTTTGACACGTATCTGTTCCAGTTCCTTTGACATTGTTATTACCGAAGATCGTTTTACAATCCCTTTCCAAAGTAGCTAATTTTGTCACAGCTCCAGCAAGTCAACTCCGACTTTTCATCCGAAACAACTTTATTATAACCGCGATATATATGCGTACTCTTTATTGTTACTGGGGAACCTTTTATATTCCACAATATTACCATCAGCGATTAATCATTCTAAAAAAACAATTCTCCTGAAACTACCTCGGTTTGATAACCAATGACCCAGATCAGTTAACTTTGAAAATGCTGATGAAGCAGCATGTTGTAGATGATCTTAATGGCCAAAAGTTTGATGATAAAGAAAGGAGTGTTAGGAACGCTCGATAGAAAATTTAGTACCGAAAAGCGGATTATGCGAAACTATGAAGAAAGCCGTGGACAAATCACAAAGAATAAGTTTGCCTTCAAAGAATCCAAATGATTCTGTGCCTGCTGAAATCGTTAGCAAACATCTTATTTCTCATTCTAAACCTTCACAGACAAATCTTCTTCATCATCCATTGATATTAGAAATTCTAAGATATTCTCGTATGTTCTATTATAAATATCCTCCATATTTCCGGCGATATTTTCACAACTATTCTTATCTGAGATCATTTATCTCTCCGTAATATCTGCAACATAAAAGAAATTGTGTTAGTTTCTAAATTCTGAAACCTTCGAGTTTAAAATATGAATGTTTTGAAGTAGTGGTGGGAACTGAAGCATGGATTAGTATAATATAATGACACTTGATCAACGTCATTATATTATAGTAAGTCATGCTGAGTTTCTAATGAAGCATGATGATTCACAGTACCGTCATCATGTGCCATTTACACGACTCTTACATTCTATCTAATCTCTAAACATATCAAGAGAATATTTTTCTGGATGACTCGGTCTTCTCCAGGGTATTCTGGTAATTTAACAAATCAAAATCGTTCTATTACCATTTTCTTCTTAGAGCATTAGCTATGTTCATTCTGAATTTCATATATACGAATTCCGGACCATTACTCGCTTGACTCGAAGTCGGGAAGAGAAAACGAAAGCATGAAGCTCCGAAAAATAATGAAGAATATAAACTCCGATAATAACCCCGAAATTACAAACCATGTATATCGATGCAGATAGCAATATAGAGACACGGGAGAATTAGAAACACTATAAACACAAGAGTATAGTAGAAGTAAATAGATTCTTCTGGTGGTAGATGAAAAAGAAGAATGACAGATATAAAAGTTAGGAGTATATCAAGAATCAGGACTGGATGGAGCATATTGATGAATGCTTTAAAGTAAGAATCGAGGGAGAAAGAATAGAAGGTGTGAGTCGTGGAAAATAAGGAAACGAAGGGGTGAATTTATAGTGAAATATTCGACAGAGTAATCGAAACAGATTATTGCATATAATCAAAGAAGATCCTGATTTCCTTAATCACCAAAGAACCAAATCTTATTACGTAAGATTCTCTTTAAATCTCTTAAATCCCGGAAATCAATCATAACTACGTCATCGGTTAAGACGAATATATTTTACTCATCTCACACTTTTACGATAGTCTCATTTATATTCTTCGCATAATCGAATCGTTTTATCTACATTACTCAATGATGATAAAACTCCATTATCACCTTATATTTGTCATGAAAACCTTCTTATTGTTATCCATAACAACCTCTATCAAATTTCGGGGACGAAATTTCTTTAACGGACCCGGAATTTTCTGACCAAATTATACTTATGCGATTAATATTTACATAAATTAAACCATACCAACATGATAAGCAATCCAAATTGTTGAGACTTGTGTTTTTGAAAAGAGTTTTACACAACGTTTGACCGTCCAATATGACCGATGATATCACGAATTATATAATATACGATAATTATACGTTTGTGTATATATATGTATTTATATATATTTAACATGATCTAAGGATGGTTTAATATCTCATTGTGTACTAATGACAATGAGTTATAAGTATATTTTGAAACTACTAACTTAAGTTTTCAAAATGATAACTATACATAACATTCTTTGATATATATACTTATAATCTATAATGCTTATACATGTATCGTATATATAATGTATTTAATTACTTTTTAAGGACTTAAATACATAAAACAATATAAGTATATTCACAAAAGATAGCTATATTTGAATTCTCGTTCCGTTTCCTCAAGATTTCTATACGTATATCTAGGGTATATATACCCGTATCATACCCAGCTTCTATACGTATTTACTATTGGTATATACACATCAAATCAACATCCTAATCAACATTATTACTGCCCTAGATATGAGGTAACTAGGATTTTTCAAGTAGTATGAATTATTAGTAAGAAAACAAAATTAGGAATCCTTTTCTTTCTTTATAAACTAAAAACGTTTTTATAAATGAACACCATTTATTCACTCCATTTTCTCATACCTACACCCTCATTTCTCTCTTAAAATACTCCTAACTTCATACTTGATCATCTCCAAGCATTTTCCCCACCATTTAGCTTCAATTACAAGTCTTAAACACCATAAGAAAACTCTTTCAAGAACATATCAAAATAACCACCCATTTGAAGAAGTTTACTTCCAACCTTTTGATCTAACTCCACCACTCTTTGATTCCAATATTATTTCTTATCTTTTGCAGTAACTTTGGTCAAGTAACTTGAGGTAGTAACCTTGTTCATAATCTTATTCAATTCATATTCATATAGCTATCTTATTTTGTGGTATAAAATTTTAACAACAAGAACATAGTTTGAATGATTTCAAACTTGTTCACAAACTAAATAGATTCTTCTAACTTGACTTTTAAAACATTTCAAGACGTGTAATATATTATAATGATATGCTAACCTAACAAGATATAACTTGGTTTTACAAAGAACATCTTAAAAACTGAATCTATGTCATCGGAGTGCAACCGGGGGCTGTTTTGGGTTGGATAATTAAAAACCATCTTGAACTTTGAATTAGAAGTTCATGTTCTAGAAAAATGATATTTCTTATGAATATGTTAACACATAAAAATTTCATGGTTTAACTCAAAGTGTAAGTATTTTTAGAAAAATGATCATTAAATGTTATTTTTATGATGGAAAATGATCACTTTCATAAGTTTCACCAAAGTTTGACCTATAACCTATGATTTCGAATACAAACTAAGGTATTTTCAGATCATATTCTTAAAATTTGACTCCATCCAAGGAAGTGGCAAGTTGAACCAACAAAAACGGAGTTGTAATGAAGAAACTACGACTAAAACAAGATTGGGTATCCGAAGCTAGTTTAGCTACGAAAATATTTGGAGAAAAAGTAAATTAATCATATGTTTTCTAATTAATATGATATTTTATATATAATTACTTATGATTTGATTTTATATATTTCAGGACCACCCGTAAACAACACGAGAAGATTAATCATAAGACCTCATGATTGTACGCAACACGTCATTTGACAACATGGTACTTTATGTACGCAACACGTCATTTCACAACATGGTACCATGGGTTGAGATTAATTCTGATCAATACGAATACGATGGGGTCTTTATTTATTTTATTTAAGCAACTAATTGTGGACCACTAACATCGGACTGCTAACCACGGACTAAGAAAATATTAAAAGTATTAAAAGTATATATATATATGTAACGATTACTTAAAAATAAAATATGTTGATATATTATATATATATGGTTAGGTTTGTGATATCTATCGAAGACCAAGTCGAATTAAATACCTTCAAGGCAAAAGTGAGTATATAGTCCCACTTTTAAACTCTAAATATTTCGGGATGAGAATACATGCATTTTATGATTTACGTTATAGACACAAGTAATTAAAAATATATATTCTACGTTGAGTTGTACCACTGGCATACTTCCCTGTAACTTGGTAACTATTATTTACATGAGGTATTGTAAACGCGAATCCTGTTGATAGATCTATCGGGCCTGACAACCCCAACCGGACTGGACGACCAGTATTCAACGGTTGCACAGTACTTCGTTTTGATGACTACACTTGGTACGGTGTAGTGAGATTTCATAATAAAGGGAATATGCGACGTTGATTAAATGTTAAGTATGGTTACCAAGTGCTCAACCACTTAGAATGCTTTACATACACTTGCGAGTGTATTATGTTTATGATTATGAAATCTTGTGGTCTATTAACATATTGAAATGATTGTTATGATAAACCTATGAACTCACCAACCTTTTGGTTGACACTTTAAAGCATGTTTATTCTCGTCTACGAATTAAGTCTTCCGCTGTGCATTTGCTTCATATAAGGACATTACTTGGAGCCGATCATCGCCATGGGACCAAATGTTGATGAATTCGTCCAGGTGGATTAGGACGGGTCCTTTCAGTAGGCACAAAGTATAAATCTACATCCCCTTTCTCTACATGGTCCTTAATGAAATGATAGCGAATATCTATGTGTTTAGTCTTAGAATGCTGGACCGGGTTGCTTGTAATTGCAATAGCACTTTGTGAATCACAGTAAATCGAGGTCTTAGAAATCTTAAAGCCATAGTCTAAACGTCGAGTTTGCATCCACAAAACTTGTGAACAACAATGAGCTGCCGCAATGTACTCAGACTCAGCTGTTGATAAAGATACACAGTTCTGCTTTTTAGATGACCAACCAACTAGCCTATTCCCCAACATCTGAATTGATCCAGATGTGCTTTTTCTCTCAACATGGCAACCGCCATGATCCGCATCAGTGTAAGCAGTGAGATTGAAATCGGATCCATGAGGATACCAGATCCCAAGGTTAGGTGTACCTTTAAGGTACTGAAAAATCCTAACAACCGCTTTGGAATGAGATTTCTTAGGGTTTGACTGAAAGCGGGCACAGACAGTTACAGCAAGTGTAATGTCGGGTCGACTTGCAGTCAGATACATTAAAGAACCAACCATGCTTCGATAAAGTGTAACATCAAAGGGTTCCCCATTAGCATCAGCATCCAGTAAAGTCCTCATTGGGGTTGTCATTGGTTTTAAAGCAGTCATTTTAAAACGTTTTAGCATATCATTGATATAATTTGTTTGACTGAGAAAAATCCCGTTTGGTAATTGTTTTACTTGTAACCCCAAAAAGAAATTTAACTGGTCAAGCATGCTCATTTCGAATTTGTTGGCCATAAGATCACCAAATTCTTTGCATAAGGCCAGGGACGTGGAACCAAAAATAATATCATCAACGTAAATTTAAACCAAGAGAATGTGACCGTGGTTTTTACGGATGAATAGCGTTGTATCAATCGTTCCACGAGAGAAGCCGTTGTCCAGCAAGTACTTTGTTAAGGTCTCGTACCATGCACGCGGTGCTTGCTTCAGACCGTATAAAGCTTTCTCCAAGAAGTAGACGTGATTTGGATGAATGGGATCGACAAAGCCTTCTGGTTGATCAACATAGACTTCCTCTTGAAGATGACCGTTCAGAAAAGCAGTTTTGACGTCCATTTGAAACACTGTGAACTTCATATGAGAAGCAAATGCAAGGAAAAGACGAATAGCCTCAATCCTAGCAACCGGAGCAAACGTTTCGTCATAATCAATACCCTCTTGTTGTCGATATCCCTTGGCCACAAGACGTACCTTATTCCGAACCATAATTCCATCAGAATCCTTCTTGTTCTTAAAAATCCACTTAACCCCTATTGGTCGTTGACCAGTTGGTCTTGGAACCAATCACCATACTTTCAACCATTCAAATTGATTGATCTCTTCTTGCATTGCAACCACCCAGTTCGGATCTAGTAAAGCTTGAGCAACCGTTGTTGGTTCAATCTTACTAAGAAAGGCAGTGTATAGACACATATTCCAAGTAGCCCTTCGAGTTGAGACTGGAGCAGATGCATCACCAATAATAAGATCTATTGGATGACTTTTAGTCCATCGGTTGTGTGGAAGAGGATGTACATCAGTGGTATCCATTGAAACATCAACCATTGTTGACGTTGAGCCTTGATCCACTTGATCTGATGTAACGTTATCTAATGGATTCAATTGAGTATCTAGAGAAACAGATGGAGTTGTATCAACTGATGAATCTTGAATTGGTTCAAGATTATCAGTAACAGGAGGTGGTAGGGAGGATGAAGAAGCAACAGGTGAATTAGTTGGTGTTGTATCTTCATCAAAAAGACTTTGTTGAGTCTCCACAGTAGTTAACTGTGACGGTGTAACCGGTACGGTTTGAACATTTGAAATCTATTGAGGAGCATAAAGACTATCAAACAAGATATCCAGTTCCTCTGATGTAACCGTAAGAACACCCTTCGTCGAGAAAATTGAGTTTTACGCGGAAGAAGAAGTAGCCAGGTTTGGATCGGGTTTTAAACTGAGTTGTTCAAAAGCCATTCCCGAAAATTCATCGAACTTGACATTGATGCTCTCTTTAATCGTTTTTGTCCATTTGTGATAAACCCGATAAGCAACTTTGTTCGAAGAATAACCGAGAAATATGGCTTGATCGCCATTTGGATCAAACTTTCCGAGGCTGTCAAAATCGTTAAGCACATAGCATATACAAGCAAAGACACGGAAATATTTGACATTCGGGCGTCTACCATATAATAACTCATATGGAGTTTTATCAAAACATTTATTAACAATACAACGATTTTGGGTATAGCATGCAGTTGAAATGGCCTCCCTCCACATTTTTGGAGGTAGTTTGGAGTAAGCAAGCATCGTTCAAGCTGCTTCGCATAATGTACGATTACGTCGTTCGACTACTCCATTCTGTTGGGGTGTTCGAGCAGCAGAGAACTGATGTTCAATGCCTTGGTCTTTCAAATAACTATCAAGCAGGTCATTCTTAAATTCCGTCCCATTATCAGTTCGAATGCTCTTAACATGTTTGTTAAAAGAGCGTTGAGTCTTTTTAATGAACTCAATGATAATGGCGGGGGTTTCTGACTTAGTTCGCAGAAGAAAAATCCATGTAAAACGAGTATAGTCATCGACACTGACAAGTACATGTTTCTTGCCACCGAGGCTTGAAATACGCATGGATCCACATAAGTCCATATGCAATAGTTGCAAATTCGATGAAGTACTGGGGTTTTTCTTAAGCGGATGATTAGTCCGTTTCAGCTTACCCATCGCACATGATGAACACACATGATGCTTATCATAGTGAAAGGTAGGAATACCATCAACTAAGTCTTTGGAGACTAGTCGATTGATACCCTTGTAATTCAGGTGTGACATCCGATGATGCCATAACCTTGAATTTTCTTTTGTAGAACGAGTTATGTGAAGGTGCATCATTGAGGTCAATAGTGTATAGTGAAGATCATTTCCTTCGGTGGATTGACTTACACTAAATAAACGTTTATCAACAAGAAGATCATTTCCTTCGGTGGATTGCACCGAGCATTGTCGACGGTCAAACAGAACTTTAAGATCTCCATCGCAGAATTGACTTACACTAAATAAACTGCACCCCAAACCTTCAACATATGAAACCCGTTTGATTGTTATGCCATTTTGCACAAAATCTCCGTAACCTATTATCGCTGCAATTTAATCATTTCCAAAAGTAACCGTTACTAGGAATTTGTCAATGAAGTTGACAAGCAAGGATTTTTCGCCCATCATGTGTCGAGAACAACTGGAATCGATATACCAAACACAGATGTCGAAACCCTATAAATGTGAATTTCCTAGAGTTTAGGTACCCAATGTTTCTTGGGTCCTCTACGGTTAGTACCAACAATAAACTTTGGATCAACGACAAGATAATCACGTAAAGCATCATGCAGTTTAGACAATAAATCATCATTTAAAAACACATTACATGAAGCATCATACGCAATATAAAGTTTTACATCGTTATCAGAAGTCTTAACACACAACTTATTCCAAGTAGATGTTTTGTTCACAGACGAAAATTGAAAAACATGAGATGATTTCCTAGGCCGACTAGCAGATTGCGTTGGTTTGGTTGCTACTTTCTTAGGCATTTTGCACTCACGAGAGTAATGACCAGCTTTGCCATAATTGAAACTGATTGAATCTTCCTTCTTGGAATCATCAGCACGTTGTTGTTTGGATTGATCAGCTTTCTTGTAGTACGAGGAAGATGATGAGTGTTTGTGTTGATTGCTTGATTTGCCTTTAAACTTGTGTTTGGTCAAGGCATTTGTGAACATGGCTGCCATCTTGACTAATTCAAGGTGTGAATCATCAACATCAGAAAGATTCAACTCTTCAGAATCAGTTGATTCTTCAACAAGCACTTTCTTGGACAAGCTTTTGGAACATGATTTGCTCTTCTTTTTGGAAATTAGAGCAAGAGGATCACTTGGAGATGACTCTTTCCTTCCTTCTTGAAGTTTAGACACCTCGGGTTGGTAATGCATAAGAACTTCAACAAGCTCATGAATAGTCAACTTGTCAATCTCTTTGGTAGATCGAACAATGGTTCCATAAGGAAGCCAATCAGCATTGAGCTTTTTGAGGAATTTCATGTTGACTTCAGCATGTACTTTTACAATCTTACACCTTTTCAACTCATTGAGAACACCATTGAAACGACGGTAGGTATCCTTGAGTAGCTCTTCTGGTTCCTGCTTGAAATCTTCATACAATCCCAGAGCCTTATTCAATTTAGTAACGTCTGACATGTCATAACCTTCTTGTTGTCGTTTGATCTCATCCCATATATCTTTTGCAGTAGTGTTGCTATCAACATTTTCAAATAGCTCATATGGGATAGCTTGCATGACAATATTCTTAGCCTCTATGTCACCCTGAGCTCTTTCACGTTTATCACTATAAAGTTCATAGACTGGAATTGGCATACCAGTATCCGGATGAAAATCAACAACTGGACCATCTCTCAGAGAAGCCCAAATATGTTTAGCTTTCTCACCCTTATAGTCTATGTACTGAGTAATACGATGAAGCCACTAAGTGTACTTGCTATCAAACAACACTGGAGGTCAGGAATCTGATCCAATGATAAGAGTATCTTGAGTAGACATCATAAATTGAGGTAGATTCGGTATAGATTCGATATTAAACACAATCTATGTGTCATAACCCGTCCTTAACCATAAGAACGTGTTAGATAACGTATGATTTCATTGCGAGGTATTGACCTCTATATGCGACATTTTTAAAAGAGAAACTGCATATATTATACATTACAAACCATAACCATTATTTTTGTTACAAGCTTTAGACAATAAAAAGATGATTATCGTTTAGCGATAATCTTCGACTTACAAACTTTACATATAATGATAACAACACGATTTCGAGCATATTTTACAACACAAATCCTTGGGTATGCAGTTTTATTTTTGACACAAATATGCGTACGCAAGATCCTGCTCAAATTCAACATAATGCAGCGGAAGCTTTAGTAATCACCTGAGAATAGACATGTTTTAAAAGTTCAACATAAAGTTGGTGAGATATAGGTTTAGTGCCGGCAGCAATATATATATATATATAGACCACAAGATTTCGTATATAAACAGTTTAATAAAAATATTCTAAGTGGTTGAGCACTTGGTAACCATACTTAACATTTAATCACGTCGCATATTCCCTTTAATATGAAATCTTACTACACCGTACCAAGTGTAGTCACAAAACGAAGTACTGTGCAACCGTTGAATACTGGTCGTCCAGTCCGGTTGGGGTTGTCAGGCCCGATAGATCTATCAACAGGATTCGCGTTTACAATACCGCTGTAAATATTAGTTACCAAGCTACAGGGAAGTATGCTAGTGGTACAACTCAACGTAGAATATATTTTTCAGTTACTTGTGTCCATAACGTAAAACATAAAATACATGTATTCTCATCCCGAAATATTTAGAGTTTAAAAGTGGGACTATATACTCACTTTCGTCTTGAAGATATATATATAATTTGACTTGGTCTCCGGTTGATATCACGAACCTATCCATATATAATATATCAATACCTTTTCTTTTTAAACAAACGTCACATATATATACTTGTTATACTTTTAATACTTTGAATAATTCCTTAGTCCGTAGTTAGCAGTTCGTTGTTAGTAATTCAATTTTAATGGTTCATTTTTAGATGTTTAATATACCCGCAATGAAATAAATAAAACCCCCAACGAAATAAATAAAACCCCATCGTATATGTATTGGTCGAGATTAATCTTGACCCACGGTACCGGTGTTGTCAAATGACGTGTTGCGTACATAAAGTACCGGTGTTGTCAAATGACGTGTTGCGTACAATCATGGGATCTTATGATTAATCTTCTCGTGTTGTTTACGGGTGATCCTGAACCATATAAAATTGAATTATAAGTACATATATATAAAATATCATGTTAACTTAAAAAGATGTGATTTATTTAATTTTTCCCAATTATTTTCGTGGCTAAACTAGTCTTGGGTATCCGATTTTGTTTCGGTCATAGTTTCTTCGTTACAACTCCGTTTTCGTTGATTCAACTTGCCACTTCCTTGGATCGAGTCCCTCTTTAAGACTATGAACTGTAAATACCTTAGTTTGTATTTGAAATCACAGGTCATAGGTCAAACTTTAGTGAAACTTATGAAGTTGATCATTTTCCATCATGTAAACAACCTTAAATGATTATTTTTCTAAAAATACTTATACTTTGAGTTAAATCATGAAATTTTTATGTGTCATCATATTCATAGTAAAAATCATTTTTCCAGAAAATAAACCTCCAATTCAAAGTTTAAGATAGTTTTTAATTATCCAACCCAAAACAGCCCCCGGTGGCACTCCGACGTCGTAAAAACAGTTTTTAAGATAATCTTTGAAAAACCAAGTTATACCTTGTTAAATTAGCATATATTTAAGTTATATTACAGGTCTTGGAGTATTTTAAAAATTAAGTTAGAAGGATCTATTTAGTTTGCACACAAGTTTGAAATCATTCAAACTATGTTCTAGTTTATAAACTCTTATATATATAGCTATAAATATATGAATTGAAAAAGAGTTGAAGTAGAGTTTTTACCTCAAGTTTAAAATGTAAAGTTGCTGGAAAGAAGTAGTAAAATAAAAGTTGAGAGAGTTCTTGCAAGTGTGTGTGAAAATTGGAAGTAAAATTTGGAAAATGAATGTGTAAAAATGAGTTAGAAATGGTGCTTATTTATAGGCTTGGAAATTTGGTTTTTAGTGAAAATATCTAAGATAAGTTAAAATTTATTATGTCATGAATGACATATTATTCCAATAATTGAAGATTTCTATTGGTATATACCAATAGTAAATACTTCTAGAAGCTGTGTATAGTACCCTAGATATACGTATAGGATTATTGAGGAAACGGAACGAGAATTCAAATATAACTATCTTTTGTAAATATACTTATATTGTTTTATGTATAAAAGCCCTTTAAAAATGATTAAATACATTACTTATACGATATATGTATAAACATTATAGATCATCAGTATTTATGTCAAATAACGTTACGTATGGTTATTGTTTTGAAAACTTAAGTTAGTAGTTTCAAAATATACTTATGACTTTTTGTTATTAATACAAAATGAGATATTAAAACATCCTTAGATCATGTTAAATATGTATGTATAATTATCATATATTGTATAGTTCGTGATATCATCGGTCAAACTAGACGGTCAAACGTTGTGTAAAACTCTTTTCAAAAACATAACTCTCAACAATTTGGATTGCTTATCATGTTGGTAAGGTTTAATTTATGTAAATATTAATCTTATAAGTATAGAAAGATCGAAAAAGTGCGGGTCGTTACATTACCTCCCCGTTAAATAAATTTCGTCCCGAAATTTTAAAATTGTACCTATTTTGCGTCATCGAGAAACAAGTGTGGATACTTTTGTTTCATCTGATCCTCCCGTTCCCACGTAAACTCGGGACCTCTTCGAGCATTCCAACGAACCTTAACGATCGGTATGTTGCTCTGCTTGAGCTGTTTAACTTCACGGTCCATGATTTCGATTGGTTCTTCGACGAATTGTAGTTTCTCGTCGACATGGATTTCTTCAAGAGGAATGGTGAGGTCTTCCTTTGCAAGACACTTCTTAAGGTTTGAGACGTGAAAGGTATTATGTACTCCGGCGAGTTGTTGCGGTAACTCGAGTCGATAAGCTACCGGTCCAATGCGTTCGATGATCTTGAACGGGCCTACATATCTTGGGTTCAGTTTACCCCTTTTTCCAAAACGTATCACACCTTTCCAAGGTGACACCTTTAGCATAACCATGTCACCGATCTGAAACTCTAATGGTTTCCTTCGGACATCGGCGTAGCTCTTTTGGCGACTACGGGCTGTTTTCAATCTCTCCTTGATTTGTACTATCTTCTCAGTCGTTTCGTGTATGATCTCGGGACCAGTTAAATGTCGATCTCCTACTTCATTCCAACAGATAGGAGATCTACACTTCCTTCCATACAATGCTTCGAATGGTGCAGCTTTAATGCTCGCATGATAACTATTATTATACGAGAATTCTGCTAACGGTAAATACTTATCCCATCCGTTTCCAAAATCGATCACACATGCCCTGAGCATGTCTTCAAGAGTCTGAATTGTTCTTTCACTCTGCCCGTCAGTTTGCGGATGATATGCGGTACTCATATCCAGACGAGTTCCTAGGGCCTCCTGTAGTGATTGCCAGAACTTTGATGTAAATCTACTATCACGATCGGATATAATGGAAATAGGTATTCCATGCCTTGAAACAACTTCCTTTATATACAATCGTAATAGTTTCTCCATTCTATCCGTTTCCTTTATAGGCAAGAAATGTGCAGACTTGGTGAGACGATCAACAATCACCCAAATGGTGTCGTATCCCCAGGCAGTCTTTGGTAACTTTGTGATGAAATCCATGGTAATACCGTCCCATTTCCATTCTGGGATTTCTGGTTGTTGAAGTAATCCTGACGGCTTCTGGTGTTCTGCTTTGACTTTGGAACAAGTTAAACATTTCCCAACATATGTTGCAACGTCTGTCTTCAAATTAGGCCACCAATAATGTGTCTTAAGATCTTGGTACATCTTTCCAACTCCAGGATGTATCGAATATCTTGTCTTATGTGCCTCGTTCAATATCAACTTCCTTAATCCACCCAACTTCGGCACCCAAATACGATTTGCAAAATATCGAATTCCATCTTCCCGCATAACGAGTTGCTTCTCATACTTCTTCATTATTTCATTTCCTATATTTTCTTTAGTAAGTGCTTCTCGTTGAACTTCTTTGATTTGTGAGTTGAGATTCATGCGAATTTTTATGTTCATCGCTCGTACTCGAATTGGTTCTCGTTCCTTTCTGCTTAGTGCATCAGCCACCACATTCGCTTTCCCGGGATGATAACGAATTTCACAATCATAGTCATTTATTAACTCGACCCACCTACGTTGCCTCATGTTCAGCTGTTTCTGATCAAAAATATGTTGAAGGCTTTTATGATCAGTAAACACAGTGCATTTAACCCCATACAAGTAGTGTCTCCATATCTTCAATGCAAACACGACTGCTCCCAATTCTAGATCATACGTCGTATAATTCCGCTCGTGAATCTTTAATTGTCGGGATGCGTATGCAATAACTTTCTTCCGTTGCATAAGAACGCAACCAAAACCTTGTCGCGAAGCGTCACAATATATTTCAAAATCATCGTTCCCTTCTGGTAACGATAAAATAGGCGCCGTAGTCAATTTCTTTTTCAGTAATTGAAATGCACTCTCCTGCTCCGAGGTCCATTCGTATTTCTTCCCTTTTTGCGTTAATGCTGTCAACGGCTTAGCTATTCGGGAAAAATCTTGAATAAACCTTCTATAATAACCGGCTAAACCTAAAAATTGGCGTATCTGCGTTGGTGTCTTAGGAGTCTCCCATTTTTCAATGGCTTCAATTTTTGCTGGATCAACCTGAATTCCTTTGCTACTAACAACGTGGCCAAGAAATTGCACTTCTTTCAACCAGAAAGCACACTTAGAAAATTTAGCGTATAGCTGTTCTTTTCTCAACAACTCTAATATCAACCTTAAATGCTGCTCATGCTCTTGCTCACTCTTGGAATAGATAAGAATGTCATCAATGAAAACGATAACAAACTTATCTAAATACGGACTACAAACTCGATTCATGAGGTCCATGAATACAGCTGGCGCATTTGTCAACCCAAACGGCATGACCAAAAATTCGTAATGACCATAACGTGTCCGAAAAGCAGTTTTCGGAATGTCCTCTTCTTTGACACGTAGTTGATGATAGCCCGATCTTAGGTCGATTTTCGAATAAACACATGATCCCTGGAGTTGATCAAATAAGTCGTCAATTCTCGGTAGTGGATACCGATTCTTGATAGTTAACTTATTTAATTCACGATAATCTATACACATTCGGAAAGATCCGTCTTTCTTCTTGACGAATAAAATTGGAGCTCCCCACGGTGAAGTACTTGGTCGTATGAATCCACGATCCAGTAATTCTTTTAACTGACTCTGAAGTTCTTTTAACTCGGACGGTGCAAGTTTATATGGCGCACGAGCCACTGGTGCAGCTCCTGGTACTAAATCTATTTGAAATTCTACAGATCTAAATGGAGGTAATCCCGGCAACTCTTCCGGAAATACTTCAGGAAAATCTCTTGCCACAGGCACGTCATTGATGCACTTCTCTTTTTCTTTCTTTTCGACTTTATTAACATGTGCTAAGATAGCATAGCACCCTTTCTTCAAGCACTTTTGAGCTTTCAAATAACTAATGAGTTTTAGCTTTGAGTTACCCTTCTCTCCATAAATCATTACTGGCGTTTTATTCTTACGAGGAATGCGAATTGCCTTCTTGGCGCACACAACTTCAGCTCCTATTTTGGACATCCAGTCCATGCCGACTATTACATCAAAACTTCCTAATTCTACGGGTATCAAATCAATCTTAAATGTTTCTCCGGCTAAATTTATTTTACAATCACGGCAAATTTTATCGGCTTTAATTAGTTTACCATTAGCTAACTCAATCATGTACTTAGCATCTAGAGGTAATGATGAACAATTCAATTTAGTGTAAAAATTTCTACACACGTAACTTCTATCGGCACCAGTATCAAATATAATAGATGCTGATAAGTTATTAATGGTAAACGTACCCGTAACAAGCTCCGGGTCTTCACATGCCTCTCTAGCATTAATAACAAATGCTCTCCCACGTGCAGGTCCGATATTCTTCTCTGGATTCGGGCACTGGCTCTTATAGTGACCTTGTTTTCCACACCCAAAACAAGTAATGGTAGCCAAAGCAGTTCTATTTGCATTGGTGGCAAGAGTCTTGGCACCATTTGTATTCGTAACGAGAGCCCTACAATCTTCAGCAAGATGACCCTGTCGATTACATTTGTTGCATACCACACTACAGTAACCAAAGTGATGTTTGTGACATCGGTTGCATAAAGGACTTTGTCCTTTGTAACCAAAACCTGAACCACTACCCGCACCTTTCGGGGTTTCTTGTTTCTTAAAAGTTTGTTGTTGATTACCTCGATCATAGCTTCCATTCCACTTTCTCTTGTTACCTGATACCTTCACATCAGTATTGAATGCTTTCTTATCTAAAATGACCTGATCTATTAGCTCGTTTGCCATGGTTATAGCTTCATGAATTGTCTTAGGTTTCGATGCTGTAACGTTTGCCTTGACCTTTTTGGGCAAACCATCTTTGTACATTTCAATCTTCCGTTCTTCGGTTGGAACCAATTCAGGACATAGCAAAACTAATTCCATGAATCGCTGATTGTAGTTGGTGATTTCAGTACCAATAACCCTCAGACTTCGTAACTCATCTTCCAACTTCCTAACCTCGTTCCTTGGACAATATTCATTGATTAACATTGTTTTGAATTCTTCCCACGGAGTATCATAAGCTACATCTCCTCCTACAGCCTTCACATAATTTTTCCACCACGTGAGTGCACTATCTTGTAAAGTGCACGATGCATACTTGGTCATGTCCTTTTCAACACAACCACTGATTTTAAACACAGTCTCCATCTTTTCTATCCACCGGGTTAAACCGATTGGTCCTTCTGTTCCACTGAATGATGAGGGCTTGCAAGCTTGAAAAGTTTTGTAAGTGCACCCCACACGAGGATTTGGGTTAACTGCAGCACCTCTTGCAGCCTCGACCCATAACATTTTGTCGTTCACTCGCTGATTGATGAGTTCCTGGATTTCTTGTTCCGTCATTCGATTCAATCGCGCCATTTCCTAATGAAAGAAAATAATTATTCACATGGATTATTATAGATGTAGTGTGTATTTATAGTACATTATAGCTTGTTAATAATATGAACCAGGTATTATTATAAAAGCCTTTTCTTCTTATTAGCGTTTTATAATTATATCTAGGGTAGTACCTACCCGTTAATGTCCATACTTAATAGCTTAGTACAGAATCAATTACTACCATCTAAATAATACTTAACCATGGAAAATTATTGCATTTCATACTTCACTATTTTACATATGCTTATCTTACATCGAACATTAAGCAAACCACACTAATAATATTATACAAAACATTATATGATCCCATGGTTTAATATGGCAGCGCATCGTTTGGTCTATTTTCTAGGACGTTTAGGTTCAAAGAATCGCTTAATGCTTATCCTGGCTGTCTGCCTATATTTTGGCTGTGGGACTGAAGAACTGGATGACGGGATAGAACGAATAGGAATAGCGGGAATAGGGGTGGTAGTGTCTAGTGGAGTTGGTGCCACATCATCCTTACTAAACTCGGGATTTGAATTTTCTAATTCATTAGCCTTTCGTTTCTTTCCTAGTTCGAACTCGTCTTTTGTAATTTCCTGTATTTCTTCCTCGGGTTCACTTTCCTCCTCGGGTTCACTTTCCGGGTTCTCTATAGTCGGTTCATCCGGAATTTGTGAGTCTTCCCCAAAGATATTATTTTCGTCATCGGATAGGTTAATGACTGGAACACCATCTGAAGATTCTGATTCGGAGTCGCTGAATGTGATAATAAGTTTTGAGCCCGACATCTATCACACCACAACTAACTCATTAGTACTACATAATATTTACATATAAATTTTAACCAACAGTGATAAGCAATGGTTTTTGAAATCAGACCCGATCAAAGTCCAGACTTACTAATGTATCCTAACGACTTATCAGTTAGACACACTAATGCAAACCTGGTTCGCTAAGACCACCGCTCTGATACCACATGTCATAACCCGTCCTTAACCATAAGAACGTGTTAGATAACGTATGATTTCATTGCGAGGTATTGACCTCTATATGCGACATTTTTAAAAGAGAAACTGCATATATTATACATTACAAACCATAACCATTATTTTTGTTACAAGCTTTAGACAATAAAAAGATGATTATCGTTTAGCGATAATCTTCGACTTACAAACTTTACATATAATGATAACAACACGATTTCGAGCATATTTTACAACACAAATCCTTGGGTATGCAGTTTTATTTTTGACACAAATATGCGTACGCAAGATCCTGCTCAAATTCAACATAATGCAGCGGAAGCTTTAGTAATCACCTGAGAATAGACATGTTTTAAAAGTTCAACATAAAGTTGGTGAGATATAGGTTTAGTGCCGGCAGCAATATATATATATATATATAGACCACAAGATTTCGTATATAAACAGTTTAATAAAAATATTCTAAGTGGTTGAGCACTTGGTAACCATACTTAACATTTAATCACGTCGCATATTCCCTTTAATATGAAATCTTACTACACCGTACCAAGTGTAGTCACAAAACGAAGTACTGTGCAACCGTTGAATACTGGTCGTCCAGTCCGGTTGGGGTTGTCAGGCCCGATAGATCTATCAACAGGATTCGCGTTTACAATACCGCTGTAAATATTAGTTACCAAGCTACAGGGAAGTATGCTAGTGGTACAACTCAACGTAGAATATATTTTTCAGTTACTTGTGTCCATAACGTAAAACATAAAATACATGTATTCTCATCCCGAAATATTTAGAGTTTAAAAGTGGGACTATATACTCACTTTCGTCTTGAAGATATATATATAATTTGACTTGGTCTCCGGTTGATATCACGAACCTATCCATATATAATATATCAATACCTTTTCTTTTTAAACAAACGTCACATATATATACTTGTTATACTTTTAATACTTTGAATAATTCCTTAGTCCGTAGTTAGCAGTTCGTTGTTAGTAATTCAATTTTAATGGTTCATTTTTAGATGTTTAATATACCCGCAATGAAATAAATAAAACCCCCAACGAAATAAATAAAACCCCATCGTATATGTATTGGTCGAGATTAATCTTGACCCACGGTACCGGTGTTGTCAAATGACGTGTTGCGTACATAAAGTACCGGTGTTGTCAAATGACGTGTTGCGTACAATCATGGGATCTTATGATTAATCTTCTCGTGTTGTTTACGGGTGATCCTGAACCATATAAAATTGAATTATAAGTACATATATATAAAATATCATGTTAACTTAAAAAGATGTGATTTATTTAATTTTTCCCAATTATTTTCGTGGCTAAACTAGTCTTGGGTATCCGATTTTGTTTCGGTCATAGTTTCTTCGTTACAACTCCGTTTTCGTTGATTCAACTTGCCACTTCCTTGGATCGAGTCCCTCTTTAAGACTATGAACTGTAAATACCTTAGTTTGTATTTGAAATCACAGGTCATAGGTCAAACTTTAGTGAAACTTATGAAGTTGATCATTTTCCATCATGTAAACAACCTTAAATGATTATTTTTCTAAAAATACTTATACTTTGAGTTAAATCATGAAATTTTTATGTGTCATCATATTCATAGTAAAAATCATTTTTCCAGAAAATAAACCTCCAATTCAAAGTTTAAGATGGTTTTTAATTATCCAACCCAAAACAGCCCCCGGTGGCACTCCGACGTCGTAAAAACAGTTTTTAAGATAATCTTTGAAAAACCAAGTTATACCTTGTTAAATTAGCATATATTTAAGTTATATTACAGGTCTTGGAGTATTTTAAAAATTAAGTTAGAAGGATCTATTTAGTTTGCAAACAAGTTTGAAATCATTCAAACTATGTTCTAGTTTATAAACTCTTATATATATAGCTATAAATATATGAATTGAAAAAGAGTTGAAGTAGAGTTTTTACCTCAAGTTTAAAATGTAAAGTTGCTGGAAAGAAGTAGTAAAATAAAAGTTGAGAGAGTTCTTGCAAGTGTGTGTGAAAATTGGAAGTAAAATTTGGAAAATGAATGTGTAAAAATGAGTTAGAAATGGTGCTTATTTATAGGCTTGAAAATTTGGTTTTTAGTGAAAATATCTAAGATAAGTTAAAATTTATTATGTCATGAATGACATATTATTCCAATAATTGAAGATTTCTATTGGTATATACCAATAGTAAATACTTCTAGAAGCTGTGTATAGTACCCTAGATATACGTATAGGATTATTGAGGAAACGGAACGAGAATTCAAATATAACTATCTTTTGTAAATATACTTATATTGTTTTATGTATAAAAGCCCTTTAAAAATGATTAAATACATTACTTATACGATATATGTATAAACATTATAGATCATCAGTATTTATGTCAAATAACGTTACGTATGGTTATTGTTTTGAAAACTTAAGTTTGTAGTTTCAAAATATACTTATGACTTTTTGTTATTAATACAAAATGAGATATTAAAACATCCTTAGATCATGTTAAATATGTATGTATAATTATCATATATTGTATAGTTCGTGATATCATCGATCAAACTAGACGGTCAAACGTTGTGTAAAACTCTTTTCAAAAACATAAGTCTCAACAATTTGGATTGCTTATCATGTTGGTAAGGTTTAATTTATGTAAATATTAATCTTATAAGTATAGAATGATCGAAAAAGTGCGGGTCGTTACACTATGATCAGGGTTCATTATAAAATCTAACAAGAATGTTAGATTCGGTAAAAATTCGGTACAGTAGCAGATTCGGTAAGTGGTTCGGTACTATAGCAGATTCGGTAACAATTCGGTATACCAAATTCTGTATCAGAAACTGATAAGAATCACAAGTAACACACCCAAATTCGGTATGGATTCGGTAACCACACAACTTGAAGCCTCAGAATACTTAAAACCAATGGATTAAGTGATACAGAAAATCAGATTCTGTATCTGACTCGGTAGTCAGATTCTGTATGAATTTGAAGTTCAAACTCAATTCAATCCCTTTGAATTAGATTCTGTAACCTTGCTGCACAAGGAAACAAGTTAGTATCACACAAACTATCAAAGATACCGAATGTATAGAATACCGAATGTCAACTGTAGCAGTTGACAATACCGAGTCTAAGTCTAAAACTTAGAAATATAACAGAATCCTTTCTCAAACCACACTAATTAGCTGCGTATGATCAAATCGAATGTGATAGAATCACAAACACACCACAATCTACAACACTTAAGATGAATTTCCAGTAATGAAGCAGATTCGGTATGACAGTTACGATACCGAATGTTGATCAAATCTTCAAAACTTGAAGAATTGAAGAAATTGAACCGACAGAAATGTGATTTAACACCTCATGAACACAACTGAATCTTTAAATCTTCACAAAACACCAGAATCAAGCTTGAATTAATCAATACCGAGAGTTTTAGCCACAAACTCTAAAAATCAACTTGATTCTCCATAATTGAAGTTAAAAAGCTGTAATGATGATCGAAACTCTTTCTAATAAACCTAATACACCTTCGCTGAACTTATCACAAGAATCTGAACGTCAGATTATCAAATTCGATAATACCGAATCTGATTCAATATACCAAGAGTGTTTAGATTCTGTAAACTACAATCTCTGGATCAATATAGTGATGTAGAATCACTTCCTGGTAGCTCTGATACCAAATGATAGGTCAGATCATGTTGAGATCGAGAGAAATGATAAGATAGAATGAGATTCGGTATGTAAGAAGGAGACTCGGTACTAGAGAGAATCGGTACAAATTAAATTCCACAGCTTCTAGAACTCAGTTACAATACCATGGCTATCTAATTAGGACTACATAGGTTCCTTATATAGCCCTCTTCTAAGGAACCTTCATTTAAGCTTAATTCACATTAACACTATACAACTTCGGGGTCCTAACAGGTTCACCGGTAAGTGTTTCAGGTTCTTCACCAAGAGGTGAATTCGGTTGGTGAAAGGGATCGCCTTCTTCGCGTCTCCATTGATTAAGTAGAATAAGAGCCCATCTCCAATTCATCCAGAATAAATGATGGGTGATTGGTTGATTCATTCCGGTGACGCTGCTTTCGGAGTTTAGGTGAGCATCCATGTCGGAATAGCTGTCGGATTCCAAAGAACTTGAACTAGTGGCGAGTTCCATTCCGTACGATTGAGTAAAGGGTTTTTTCGATATGAAATGATTTTCGGATATCGGATGATATTCTAATTACATAGAATACCTATACATAGTACAGAAGATCTCGTAGATTACGGAGGGAATTAAGGAAACGTGTCAGATAAAATCTACAGTAACAGATACTCTAAGATATGGATTGGCAGATATGCTAAGATATGAATTTGTCTATACCAAAGTTGGAGATCTCGGATCTCGGGGAGATCTCGTTTGGACATTTTTGGGAAGATCTCGGCATCTCGAAAAAATCTCGGGGAGATCTCGGGTGTTGACTTAAGTTGACTTTTTAGTTTTTATAATGTAAATATATATAAATAAATAAATATATGTACATTTATATATATTTTTATGAGATTTTACAAGTAAATCGAAGAAATGAGAGAGAAAATTCGAAAAATTACGAGATATTATGAGAAAATTCGAGAAATGAGCTAGAAAATTCAAGAAATTATGGCTTTGACCAAGTTTGACCTTGTTGACCGAGAAATCTCGGGAGATGGAAATCTCGTCTCGGCGGCCTTCCAAAAACCGAGATCTCGGGGAGAAATAAGGAGATTTACAACACTGGTCTATACACTATTCATGCAATCAATGCAGTAAGATGTGTCTAGACTAAGAGTGATAAGCAGTGATTCTCTAAGAATGATAAGCAGGTAATTTTCGACACGAAATGATGAACAAAACTTTTGACATGCAGACACGGTCGAAGTCCAGAATCATTAATGCATCCTAACGACTATCAGTTAGACACACTAATGCAGACCTGGTTCGCTAAGACCACCGCTCTGATACCACATGTAAAGACCCATCCTAATCCATAAGAACGAATACAATAACATATGATTATATTGCGAGGTACTTGACCTCTATATGATACATTTTACAAACATTGCATTCGTTTTTTTAAAAGACAATCTTTCTTTACATCGAAAGTTGACGGCATGCATACCATTTCATAATATATCCAACTATATATGACTTAATAATAATATTGATGAACTCAACGACTCGAATGCAACGTCTTTTGAAAGATGCCATGAATGACTCCAAAATAATATCTTTAAAATGGAAAAATGCACAGCGGAAGATTTCTTTAATACCTGAGAATAAACATGCTTTCAAGTGTCAACCAAAAGGTTGGTGAGTTCATTAGTTTAACATAAACAATCATTTTCATCATTTTAATAGACCACAAGATTTCCACATATTTAATTGTACACGTAACCCGAGTACAAAATAATACGCGTAACCGGCGAATTAAAAATCATTCATATGGTGAACACCTGGTAATCGACATTAACAAAACGTGTCTAGAATATCCCCATCATTCCGGGACTCTCATCGGACATGATAAAATCAAAGTACTAAAGCATTCGTAACCCGGATGGGGTTTGTTAGGCCCAATAGATCTATCTTTAGGATTCGCGTCAATTAGGGTTTCTGTTCCCTAATTCTTAGATTACTAGACTAAAAAGGGTGATATTCAATTTTGAAAATCCAACCATAGAATGTAGTTTCGATTACTTGTGTCTATTTCGTAAAACATTTATAAAAGTAGCGCATGTATTCTCAGTCCCAAAAATATATATTGCAAAAGCATTTAAAAAGGGAGCAAATGAAACTCATAATACAATATTTTGTAGTAAAAATATTCATACGACGATACTGAACAATGCCGGGTTGGCCTTGAATTCACGAACCTATATCATTTATATATATATATTAACACATATAATGGTAATCGAACAAATTTACATGTTATTAGTGATATAGTTATTATTTTAATGTTTCATTAATAACCTCATTAGATATATTTATTTTTATATACTTTAACTAGATAATTAATATTTATTACGAAAATATTAATATAGTCATGTTTTATGTCATAATTATATTTTTATATAGAAAAATCTTTATTTGATGAATTAATAATACTAATAATAATAATGATAAAAATTATACTAAAATCATGATAAATCTAATAATAATAATAATAATAATGTTGATAAAAAATGAAAATACTTTTAGTATTAATAATAATGATAATACTACTAAAAATAAATAAAAATGTTATATGTTAATAATAATAATAATAATATTTGTGATAATAATAATGTTAATGATATTAATAATAATAATAATAATAATAATAATAATAATAATAATAATAATAATAATAATAATAATAATAATAATAATAATAATAATAATAATAATAATAATAATAAAAATAATAATAGTAATAGTAACAATAACAATAACAACAACAACAACAACAACAACAACAACAACAACAACAACAACAACAATAACAACATCAACAACAACAACAACAACAACAACAACAACAACAACAACAATAATAATAATAATAATAATAATGAGTAATATGTAAACTACCTCAAAGAAGTAGCCCTTAAAAATAATGCCCAAGCCCGGGTTTGAACTCGCGACCTCCCGCTTACCCACAAACACTCTAAACCATCTGAGCTAATCTGTTTTTCTGATTTAATTCGGATTGAAATTTATATAACCCTTCTATTGGTATGTCCTCCTTCTTCGCAGTTTAAAAAAATAAAACAGTAACCTGCAGCAACCTAGGTTCGAACTCAGGACCTCTTATCTAACCAACACCCACCAAACCATTGAACTGTCTGATACTTTCTGAAATTATTATTACACTAAATATTTTTAACCCGTATAAACCTGCCTTCATCTTCTTCATGATATCACCATTATCATGTATCATCATCTTTCTCACTATCATACTCTAACCCTAATCATCCTCCTAATCAAAATGTACTCGTTATTTAGTCATCATCATTCATTAATACTTTCTAATCATAATCACTAACCCATCGATATTTTTCATTCGCGTACGCTATCATTCCCATCATTATCCTATCATTCGGCCCAAAAGGAAAATAATGTAAACATCGGCCCAACATCTTATTACACGGCCCAAATAAGTGAACGACTCAAATGTATAAAAAAAATTTGATGGCCTAAAGTAAAAAACAGATATTTGGTAATATAGTATCAATTCTTTAGTGGGGTTTTATAATGGAACATATATATTAAAGTAGGTGTATCATAACATTAGATGATTCCGATTGGTTACCCCAAATTGTCGGCCAACATGTCTTCTAGTTGCCCCTCATATTATTTTAAGCTTCCATGATAATCTTTTCTTTCAAGGAATTTTTTTCGATATATGTGATGGCTCGTTGGCGATTGAAACAGAAACTGGAGCAGTCTAGATTCGATAGTGGTTATCTCAAGGTGGTGTTCATGGAGGTGGTGGTGTGGTGATTGAAGATGGCGACAGGGTGGTGGTAGCGATGGTTTCTTTGTACACAGTTAAGAGATAGATGAGAGAAAGAGAGGTGTGGTGACTTATGAATGAAGAAGAAGGTGGTAACATGGTGATAGTTGTAAGGTTGATGAGGGTGGTGAGGTGGTGGTGAAAGGTTCAAACAAAACAAAAGCAACCAAGTATAGTAGAAGTATAATAAGGATTGATGGAGATTGTTTGTATAATAGCCGATGGGGTTCTTGGACAGAATACAGACAATATAGCTACCCTGATGGAGATTATGATGATGGTGGGTTGTTTGAGAGTGAGGACTGAAAGGGTGAGGTAATCGTGAATCAATAGTAAAACAATATTGTTGATGGAAAGTGGGTTTCAAAGTTCATGAAAAAAAAAGATAGAAACCAATGTGGGTTTGTGATGGTAGCTTAGTTTTGTTTTATAGATCGAATAGTAAGAATAAAAGTAGTATAAACATTGTGAAAACAGTGGAGTTGTGAGGGTTTTTGCGTGGTGGTTTTAGGTGCAAAATAGTGGATAGGGTGGCGATGTGGTGGTGATGATTGCCGGAGAAACAAGTGGTGATGGGAGGTGAGGTGAAGGTGAAGGATGGGAGTGGTGATGGTTTAACCGTTGAGTACACAAGGAGATACATGCTTGGTGGTTTTTGGTCGATGTCAACAAAAGACACAGGAAAACAATTGATTGATATTGCAAGAGGAGATTAATAATTACAGTATGTTTATTATTGAGTGGGTTATCAATATATGTATATATATTCTTGTAAATGTAATGAAAAGTCAATAAGCACACCAATCTTTAATTACCAATTAGGCATAGTATCAATTAAGCAGAGTGCATCACTTTAATAATTTAACTTTCGTGAATTATATTTGTATGCAACCTACCAAAAGTTTTCACGGACTATGTATCGTGCGAAATCAATGGCGGATAAAAGTGTTCAGAAAAATCCCATATTTTTAAATTAACTATATTTATTTATTTTGGTCATTATGGTATAAAATTCAGTCATTAATTTAATAAATAAAAATTACATCAACTGTCCCTCTCATTTATGGGTAAAATATAAAAAGCGTTAAAATTTAATAATTAGATCCCTAATATACTTTTAATAAGCCTATAACTTATATAACTCATTTTCGGATCACCTTTTATTTTAAAAATCATATAAATCCATTTTTAACTTGATTAATAACCATCAAGATGATAAACGAGTGCTACGAGCGTTTATTAAATAAATTCTAAATTATATATATTCAATGTACTTTTCATATATAGATAGATTTATAGTAATGTCATGTATTATTTTATTTACACAAATAAACTAACTCATATAAGTTTCTATTTCAAATTAATATATATATATATATATATATATATATATATATATATATATATATATATATATATATATATATATATATATATATATATATATATATACAGATAGTGGTTCGTGAATCGTCAGAAATAGTCGAAGGTGAAATAGATATCTGAAACAGTTCAAAATTTTTGAGATTTAGTTTAACAGACTTTGCTTATCGTGTCAAAACCATATAAAGATTAAGTTTAAATTTGATCAGAAATTTTTGGGTCGTCACACATGTTGCATGTTACACGACTCTTACATTCTACCTAATCTCCAAACATATCAAGAATATATCTTCCTGATAGTTCTATCTTTTCTCGTGACTTCTGGTAATTTGACAAGTCAGATCGAGTTATCACAATTTCTTTCTTAGAACATTAGCTATGTTCATTCCGAATTTCATACCTACGAATTCTGGACCATTACTTGTTGTACTTTAAGGCGAGAAGAGAAAACAAAAGTGAAATGACCCGTTCATATTGATTATAAACGTTCCATATTAATTGATTTCGTTGCGAGGTTTGACCTCTATATGAGATGTTTTTCAAAAGGCTGCATTCGATTTTAAAACAAACCATAACTTTTAAAATATTACGACGATTATCAAATAATGATAATCTAAAATATAGTGTTTTCACACGACCATTACATAATGGTTTACAACAATATTACACATCAATATATGCCTTCGAATGCAGTTTTTAAACAATATTATACAAGCATGGACTCCAAATCTTGTCGTTAATTTAGTATGCAACAGCGGAATCTCTTAACAATCACCTGAGAATAAACATGCTTAAAACGTCAACAAAAACGTTGGTGAGTTATAGGTTTAACCTATATATTTATCAAATTGTAATAATAGACCACAAGATTTTATTTCTCATAAATACACATCTCGTATCAGGCATTTCACAAACTGCATTGAGATAAAAATCATTCATATGGTGAACACCTGGTAATCGACCTTAACAAGATGCATATAGAATATCCCCCATCATTCCGGGACTCCCTTCGGACATGATAAATTCGAAGTACTAAAGCATCCGGTACTTTGGATGGGGTTTGTGGATCCCAATAGATCTATCTTTAGGATTCGCGTTAATTAGGGTATCTGTTCCCTAATTCTTAGATTACCAGACTAAAAAAGGGGCATATTCGGTTTAATAATTCAACCATAGAATGTAGTTTCACGTACTTGTGTCTATTTTGTAAAACATTTATAAAACTGCATCTATTCTCATCCCAAAAATATCAGATTTAAAAAATGGGACTATAACTCACTTTCACAGATTTCCATCGTTGGAAAAAAGACTTGGCCACTGGTCAATTCACGAACCTATAACAAATATATACATATATATCAAAGTATGATCAAAATATATTCACAACATTTTTTATTACGTTTTAATGATTTAAGTTTATTAAGTTAGCGGTCCAATGTTACTAATCTACAACTAGTTGTCCACAATTAGATGTACAGAAATAAATCAATATATATTATCTCGAATCAATCCCCGACCCAGTGTATACAAGTCTCAGGCTAGATCACAACTCAAAGTATATATATTATTTTGGAATCAACCTCAACCCTGTATAGCTAACTCAAGCATTACTGCATATAGAGTGTCTATGGTTGTTCCAAATAATAAATATAGATGGGTCGATATGATATGTCAAAACATTGTATACGTGTCTATGGTATCCAAAGATTACATAATATATGTTAGAATACATGTATAATAAAATATAAGTTAGTTAAGTTATGGTTAGTCTAGATTTGTTACAAAATTTTCGTAGCTAAAACTAGCAAATTTATCCAAATTTGTTTTACCCATCATTTCTTCGTTTCAAATATGTTTTAAGTGATTCAAGTTGATATGGTTTCATAATGAACTGAAATTTGTGAAACTGAACAGAAAAAGTATAAGTTTATAGTTGGAAATACAGGTTACAAGTCATTTTTTAATGAGGTAGTCATTTCCGTCGAAAAAACGACATCTTGATGACCATTTTGAAAAACATACTTCAACTTTGTTTTTAACCATGATTTTTGGATATAGTATCATATTCATATGAAATATTATTTTTCCAGAAAACAAAATTCCAATTCAAAGATTAAGATAGTTTATATTTTTCTAACCCAAAACAGCCCCCGGTTTCACTACGACGGTGTATGTCCGGTTTTACGGTGTTTTTCGTGTTTCCAGGTTTTAAATCATTAAGTTAGCATATCATATAGATATAGAAAATGTATTTAGTTTATTTTAAAAGTTAAGTTAGAAGGATTAACTTTGTTTGCAAACAAGTTTAGAATTAACTAAACTATGTTCTAGTGATTACAAGTTTAAATCTTCGAATATGATACTTATATATATATGAATCGAATGATGTTATGAACATCATTACTACCTCAAGTGTAGTAGGTAAACCTACTGGAAATGATGAAAAATAAACTTGAGCTTCAAAGTATCTTCGATGGCTTGGAAGTTCTTGAAGTAGAATCATGACACGAAAACAAGTTCAAGTAAGATTACTACTTGAATTAAGATAGTTATGTTTATAGAAATTGAACCAAAGCTTTAATATGATTCTTACCTTTGATTTAGAATAAAAAACTACTGATATTAACAAAAGTTTCTTGATCTTGGATGATTACTTGGAATGGATTTGAAAGCTTGGAAGTAATCTAGCAAGTTTGAAAGATTTATTGAAGTGTTCTTGAATGGTTGTTTTTATGATGATTAAAGCTTGTAATTGAAGATAAAAGATGGTGAAAATGCTTGGAGATGATCAAGTATGATGTTAGGAGTATTTGGAGAGAGAATTTGGAGTGTAAGTATGAGAAAATGGAATGAAAAAATGAGGTGAAATCATAAAAATGTTTTTACTCATTATAAAGAAAGAAAAGATTCTTAAGTTTGTTTTCTTGCTAAATAATTCATGCTAGTTGACAAATGGTTGGTTCAACATGTTCCTTAATCATTTAAGGCTACTAAGGAGCAGATTTTTATGTGTATATACCAATAGTGTGTACATCTAGGAGCTGTGTATTGTACGAGTACGAATACGGTTGCATATGAGTAGAATTGTTGATGAAAATGAATGAGGATGTAATTGTAAGCATTTTTGTTAAGTAGAAGTACTTTGATATGTGTCTTGAAGTCTTTAAAAAGTGTACTAATACATCTAAATACACTACATGTATATACATTTTAACTGAGTCATTAAGTCATCGTTAGTCGTTACATGTAAGTGTTGTTTTGAAACCTTAAGTTAATGATCTTGTTAAATGTAATTAATTCATTGTTATTATACTTAAATGAGATGTTAAATTGTTATGTTAACATGATAACATGGTGTATAAATATATCTTACCATCATATATATATGTTAAAATACTATTACAACGATAATCGTTACATATATATATTGTTTCGAAATCCTTAAGTTAGTAGTCTCATCTTACTTTTATAGTTCATTGCTAATACACTCAATGATATACTTAATTATCATTTTATCATGTTAAATATAGTATATCAATATGTTAATACAATACATATGTATTTAGTAAGACGTTGTTATAACGATAATCGTTATGTATATCGTTTCGAGCTTCATAATTCAATATTCTCATTTTTTATGTATATCACACATTGTTAATATACTTAGTGAGATACTTACTTATCATAATCTCATGTTAACCATATATATGTCCATATATATATATATATATATATATATATATATATATATATATATATATATATATATATATATATATATATATATATATATATATATATATATATATATATATATATATATATATATATATATATATATCATCATCATCATGTCGTTTTTACAAGTTTTAACGTTCGTGAATCGCCGGTCAACTTGGGTGGTCAATTGTCTACATGAAACTCATTTCAAACAATCAAATCTTAACAAGTTTGATTGGTTAACATGTTGGAAACATTTAATCATGCAAATATAGTTTTAATTTAATAGATAATCATGGAATAATCATGGAAAAGTTCGGGTCACTACAAAAAGCACAAAGCTTCGAAATATAAATAGGAGTATAAATCGTAGCAAATAGAAGAGATCATTAACCATAGATGTCAATAATTATGTAAAGATAGATGCACGGAAGGATTATGAAAACCACTACCCCAAAAGCGAAGTAGAAGTAAACAGCTTCCTCCGGTGGGAGTTGGAATAGAAGGGTGATTATTGTGATAGTCAGAATAAGATTAAGGATCAAAACTGGATGAAGCATTTCCACAATCATTTGGAAATATGAATTGATGAAGAAAGTATAGAGAATGGGAGTTGTGTAAATAAGGAAATGAAGGGGGTGGATTTATAGTGAAATATCAGACAGAGCAATCGAAACAGGTTATTGCATTTAACCAAAGAAGATCCTAATTTCCTTAATTACTGAAGAACCAAATCTTATTACGAAGATTCCCTCTAAATTCCTTGAGTTCCGAAAATCAACCGTGACTACGTCACCTGTTAAGTCGAACCTGCATTTACTGATTTCACTCTTTTGTGATAACTTCACTCGTACTCTTCACAAAATCAAATTGTTTTATCTATATTACTCGATGATGATAAAACTCTAATTTTCAGCTTGTATGAGCCATGAAAACATATTTATTGTCAACCATGAGGATTCCAATCAAATTTCGGGATGAAATTTATTTAACGGGTAGGTACTGTGACGACCCGAAAATTTTCGATCAAATTTAAACTTAATCTTTATATGTTTCCAACACGATAAGTAAAGTCTGTAATGTTGAAGTCTCAAAAATTTTGAACTGTGTTCATATATTCAATTACCCTTCGACTATTCCCAACGATTCACGAACAATTATATTTAACTTGATGTGCATATATAATTATATATAAATATTAATTAAAGACGTTAAAAAGTATTAAATGTATAATACTTTACATGAACGTATTTGTTTCGATATATGTTTAATATATTTACCGACAGAATTAAAAGATAATATCAAATGATTGAATTATCAGATACATTGTGTTATGATTAGGGGTCTCGGTTGTGAGGTCCACATTGATTTGAGAAATCTTTTCCTTTTAACGGTATTCGGAATAATTGGTAAAGTGATCTGCATGTAGGAACAAAGTGTCAAATAACGAAAGCTAGACAAAAGTTAGTGGAGAACTAAATTTCATAATATTCGATTGATCTATTTTCAAACGTGCGGAAAACGTTTTTCAATTCAATAGAATCTGATTATTAAAATGTTTTTGTTCAAATAACATAATTTGAATATATACAATATGATATTAATTATTAGAATTAAATATATAAGTAACTCGCAATATGTATTTAAAACGTGTTTATGAATATATATATATATATATATATATATATATATATATATATATATATATATATATATATATATATATGATTTCTATACATAATTAATATTATATGAATATTGTAATATATATAAAATATATAAATGTTAAATATTTAAATATGTTACTATATAAAAATAGATATTACATAAACAATGAAAGGTAAGGTGAATATATTATATGTAATTACAAGTTAAAGTATAAATATTATATTAGTATTGTGATCATTACTTTCATTATTATTATCAATGATAATATTAATATTAATATATGTATTATTAATATCATTATATCTAATAAAATTTATATATATATATATATATATATATATATATATATATATATATATATATATATATATATATATATATATATATATATATATATATATATATAAATTTGATATGTATAAGTTGTTATATTATTATTATAATTAATATTATTATTATCATTAATAATATTAATATTATTAGAAGTGGTGTTATTATTAGCATTATTAATAATATTATTGTTATCATTTTTATTATGATTATTATTATTCAACTTATTAAAATTATCATTTTTATTATTATTATTATTAGTATCATTATTATTATTATAATTATTATTATTATTAATATATTTATTATTATTATTAGAATTTATGATATTATTATCATTATTAGTAATTTAATTTATTAAAATTATCATTTTGGTTAGTATTTATATTATCATATTATTATTTATCGTTTACTAGTCTCTTTATCAATAATATTATTATTATTAGTAATATTATTATTAGTATTATTAATAGTATTAATATATTTATACTTTTTAATTATCAAAATTTATGAGTTATATATATATATACAGATATATAAACAAATATATAAATACAAGTATATATAAATACCTTTACTTATACAAAATACAGTTATATAAATATATATATACATATACAAATATATATACATTATAAACAAAGTTATATACATAGAAAATACAGAAAATTACAGAATCAGTTCCATGTTACCATCATACTATATCTAATTTTGTTTTCTGTCTCCTAAGTTGTGAAACATCAAAATCAATCGTACAAATCAAGTTGAATTCGTAATATGTTTTCTTTCTATTTTTCTTGGACGAATTTTCCTTTTCGAGTCAATCAAACTACATAACAAGCGTTAATTGAGTTAATTTATTTGTAATTATATCTGTTAACATCTATATAATCTTCCTCTAATACAATTCGAACTATAACAGAAAAATTAAATCTAAATTCTGAATATAAGCTCGAACTACTATGTTCTTCATCATTTTAGCTAAATCTCGATTTCTTATTTAATTTCAAAATCCTTAAATGCAGAAGTGTTAGGAATCTTCTACTAAAACTATCCGAAAAGTTTCAAAACCCAATTCTTTGTATCAAGTACGAATTTTGGAGTCAAAGATAATTTTCAAAAAGTCAACCGAATCATTCTTGAGGAAATTCGAACTCATTTTGATGTTTCAAGTTCAATTGACGATTCCAATAGTTTCTAAGAATGAATTAAAATGTATTTTGTGTTGTAATCATAGTCTATAACGTTCTCAAATTCATAGTCAATATTTTTTTTTTAGCTGCGATGAACAGCAGTCTTTTTTTATATTTTTTATTTTTTTCTTTCGTTGAGTCTAGTAATTCACAACTTCAAATCGTTTTCTGTTTCACATATAGAACCAAATTGATTGTTTTGATTAATTCATTTTTGGTTGATTGAAATTGGTTGAAGAAGAAGATCATTGGATAAATCAGAAATAAGATATATAGTGTGTCGACCCGGAAAATTTTGACTAATTTTAAATCAAACTCTCGATACGATTTACTATTTTTGACACGATAAGGAAAGTCTGTTAGGGTTAGTCTCAAAAATTTTGAACTGTTTCATATATTCAATTGACATTCGACCATTCCCGACGATTCACGAGCAACAATTTGTAAATAGATACATATATATTTAAATGTATGTATGTATGTATGTATGTATGTATGTATGTATATATATATATATATATATATATATATATATATATATATATATATATATATATATATATATATATATATATATATATAATATAATGAATATTAAAAATAAATATTAAATGATTGTAATACTCATTTGATATTTCGATTGATATTAAGCAAGTTAAATTCAAACTTATATGATTTTAAAAATAAACGGTGATTAAAAAATGAGTGATATAAATTATAGACTTATTAGAAATGCATTTAGGATCTAATTATTAAATTTTAACACTTTTTATATTTTACCTAAGATCGAGGGCGGATAGTGATTTAAATTTTATTTAATAAACTTTAATTAGTTAAGTAACAATTTTAACACATTAATGACTGAAATAATTAAAGAAACTTAATATAAAATTTTTGGATCTTTTCCAAAGACTTTTATCCACCATTGATTATCAAAGGAGCACGAAATCCAGTCCGTGAAGGAATAGTTACAACAATAATTCAGGCGGCTAAAAATCCTTGCACGTTTCATTCAATTGAATTATATATATATATATATATATATATATATATATATATATATATATATATATATATATATATATATATATATATATATATATATATATATATATATATATATATATATATATATATATATATATATATATATATATATATATATATATATGTACGATGCGTCCGTGATAATTTGATTCATGATTGAGGAATACTGTGTGGCCATATATTAATATATCTATAAATGAACATACACATTTGAGACATCTTAAATATCTCCAATAACTCCCTCATTCTCTCTTACGTCCGACTTCACTCACATCAAACCCTCATCCTTACCGAATCTCGCCATCAAGTATGAACAACCATGATAACACCATGAACCACCTTCATTATTATTCTTTTGCTTCTGCTATTTAATTCGAGAACCAAACCCAAACTCACGTCAAACTGCTGCTGTAAGCTATTGACATATGTTTCTGTTTTGAACCAAAAACATCACACCATGATCGTGATTGTTTACTGCTACACATCTTTGTTGCTATCACAGAAGGCCACACCACTATACACAAACCCATGAACCACACAAACCCACCTGCGGTTCTCAATTATTACGACCACTATGAAACACCACCCAGACACCACCAATTCGATCTGTTTACCTTGCTGCTATGGCTACGCTACTACTTACTGTTTCTGGGTACATTTCCAAACCACCACCTTCAACCATGGTAAACCATCTTTTATTTTATTGTTACTATGCGCATCTTTCCATTTGAACCGACCACCACCCAATTCATCATTTAACCGTGATTTTTCAACATGACCCATCACAATCACCACCCTTGTCACTCGCCACCAATTCGATCACCACCATTAAAACCGCCATTTAAAAATCATCACCATACTTTCCATGGATTCTGTTTAATCGAATACCTTGAAACCCCATCACCATCTTCAACTAGTATATGTTTAATTAAACCTACCTTCGAAACCCTTTAAACAAAACCCATTTACTATTACTTGTAAACACACCAAGTCGGCGGCTTTACTCTATGTATTCTCATTAAGAACCAAACCCCAACCCAAAAGAAAGCCAAATATTTATGAACTGCTACATCTGTTTTCGGTATCCGATATTTTTTTTCTTTTTGTTCGAACAAAAACCGCAAAACCAGAAATATTGCTACTACTGCAGCGTTTTATTTTTTTTCTCGGTAAGACTGATCAGCTTCAACGTTTACTCTATTCTGTTTCAGCTTCATTCGAAGCAGCTGTTATTCTCTATTTTTCTATTTTGATACAATCACCATCCTCTATGTTCACACCTTCAACAAACCCATTTCCACACCACAACCGCCACCTTCATCTCCATCCGTCACCATGGTCACCAATACAACCGTAAAACACAACGCTTTTGTTTCTTTCTATCTCGAACAGGAAGAAACTTCCTGTTACTGATGTTCCTTTACTTCTATTACTAAATATAAATGGCAATGAAGAAGGTATTAAACAATGAATTTCGGTGAATATAAAAGGAATACTTTATGTTCATGAGCTGTAAAGATGCTGATGTAAAAGAATATTAAACGCACGATAATGATGAATAAAGATGCACTTATAGTGATCACTTGATTCATGGTCCACAATCCCAATTGACATTATATTAAAACTCACCTGTTTCGTAATATATATACACAGATCAAAATCCTTTTTAACGAAAATACAAGTTGGGCCGAGGAGTCCATTTATGTTTTATGATTAGGCCAAGGCTCGGTTTATGATTATGTTGGACCGTGAGCCAACTCCTATTTCTCTACTGAGCCATAATTGTTAGCTTGGGCTGTTTCTGGTTGGGCTGGACAAATGGGAACAATAAAACTCGATTAATGATGATGATGATGATTGAGTGGTAGAAGATGAAGAATAATAGATATAGGTTATATTTTAAATACGGGGTAATTAAAACAGAAACATAAAAACGGAAGCATGGTTAAGGGTATTTGCGTTGGTACGAGAGGTCTTGGGTTCGAACCCGAGCTGAGGCATTTATTTTTTTAAAGGCTTACTTATTTGAGGTAGCTATTTATTTATTTATTATTATTATTGTTATTATTATTATTATTATTATTATTATTATTATTATTATTATTATTATTATTATTATTATTATTATTATTATGATTATCAATATTATTATTAATGTTATCAGGTATTAATATAAGTATTATTATTAATATTATCATTATAATTATTATGATTAATAGTTGTTATTGTATTAATATTATTATTATCATTAATATCATTATTTTTATAGTTATTATTACTAGTAGTATTATTATCATTATAGTTATTAATATAAATATTAGTATTATTATTATTTGTAAAACTATCATTTTATCATTTTTATTAAAACCATTATTATTATTAAAATTTCCATTATTATTAAGAATATTATTTATATGAAAACTAACATTTTTATCTTATCATTAGTATCATTTTTATTAAAATTATTATTATTACTAACATTACTTTTATTATTGGTATTATTATCAAAACTATTAAAATAAGTATAATTACCAAATCTAATTACTTTTAGCATTATTATTACTATCATAAAAAGATACAAATTTTTATTTATTATTATTGATATTATTTTACCAAATAAATAGCTATATAAGAATGTATTTAATACATATCACATAACAACGTTAATATTTTCATAATAAATACTAATTATTTATCTAAAGTCTATAAAATAAATATAGTTAATTTAGTTATTAATGAAACATACAAGGTACTAAAATAAAAATTAATAATAATAATAATACATAAACTTATCCGATTACAATTATATGTGTTAATATATATATATATATATATATATATATATAACACATATAATATATATATATATATATATATATATATATATATATATATATATATATATATATATATATATATATATATATATATATATATATATATATATATATATACATGATATAGGTTCTTGAATTCGAGGCCAACCCTGCATTGTTCAGTTCCGTTGTATGCATATTTTTACTACAAAGTATCGTATTGTGAGTTTCATTTGCTCCCTTTTTAAATGCTTTTGCAATATATATTTTTAGGACTGAGAATACATGCGCTGCTTTTATAAAGGTTTTACGAAATAGACACAAGTAATCTAAATTACATTCTATGGTTGGATTATCGAATCGAATATCACCCTTTTTGGTCTGGTAATCTAATAATTAGGGAACAGAAACCCTAATTGACGCGAATCCTAAAGATAGATCTATTGGGCCTAACAAACCCCATTCGGGTTACGGATGCTTTAGTACTTCGATTTTATCATGTTCGATGGGAGTCCAGGAATGATGGGGATATTCTAGATGCGTTTTATTAATATTGATTACTAGGTGTTCACCATATGAATGATTTTTATCTCTATGCAGTTTTTGCGAAATGCCTGATATGAGATGGATGTTTATAGAAAAATGAAATCTTGTGGACTATTAAAATTATGAAAATGATTGTTTATGATAAACCTATGAACTCACCAACCTTTTGGTTGACACTTTTAAGCATGTTTATTCTCAGGTATGAAAGAAATCTTCCGCTGTGCATTTGCTCATTTTAAAGAGTTACTTGGAGTCGTTCATGGCATATTTAGGACAGTACCTCGCAATGGGACCAAATGTTGAAGCATTCGTCTAGATGGATTAGGACGGGTATTTACAGGTGGTATCAGAGCGGTGGTCTTAGCGAACCAGGTCTTGCATTAGTGTGTCTAACTAATAGTTGTTAGGATGCATTAGTGAGTCTGGACTTCGACCATAGCTGCATATTATAAGTTCTGTTTATCATTCCTAGTGAAAAATTACCTGCTGTCATTCCTAAGTCTAGACATATCTTACTGCATTTATTGCATAGATAGTGTATAGACAGATTCATATCTTAGAATATTTGTTACTATAAACTTTGTCTGACAGCTTTCGAAGATTCCTCCGTGACTCATGAGATTTTGGTATGGTATATACATATGTAAGTTATGTATTGAAGCACACCAAACTAAATCCTATAATCTATTTCTTATCGAAAATACTTTATCTGACCGTGAAAGATGAAACTCGTAACTAGTTCAAATTCCTCGGATTTCGATAACTATTCCGATATGGATTTCCACTCGAGCTCCGAAGGAAGTGTAACCGAAATGAATCAATCAATCAGCCATCATCAATTCTGGATGAATTGGGGATGGGTTCGTAGTTGACTTAATCAATGGAGACAAGAAGAAGGCGATCCCTTCCACCAACCGAATTCACCTCTTGGCGATGAACCTGAAGCACTTACCGGCGAACCAGTCTGAAACACTATTTTCACTCTCATTTCCAGAATGTCTCGCAACAATTATATAATATCTCGAATTCTAAATCTTATTCATCTCCTCGTTCCAACCGCCAATCATCACGGAGTAACAGAAGAAGTCAACGAGCTTCGCGTTCGAGTAGTGGCTTTGGAGAATATGGTGCAAAACTTACAAGCACCAGCAGCATCACCGGCACCAACAGTAGCACCAGCATCGGCACCAGTACCACCAATAACACAAGCCTCAACATCACACGCCTCAATATCACCATCTATACTTCGAGTATGATCTTCGTTCTACATATCATTCTACATCGATTATCTTCGTTCTACGTATCGTTCTACCTCATTTATCTTCGTTCGACATGGCAATTATGTAATCTCTAATGTTTTATAGATTATGTACTCTAGTTTTAACCGTAAATCATATGAGTTTAATATCATATTAACTCATTAAATCCATGATTACATCTGAAGAAAAAATATATATAAGTATATTTTCATAAAAATTGTAATTAAAAATTCTTTTGTACAAACTGTTAATGGTGAAAATATTTTAACGGGTAGGTAATACCCGAGGAATATTTAGATTTCACATTAATAAGTTACACTGTACATTCTTCCAATCTGATTCAACAGTCATTTACTATCCTACTTACATCCACAGATATATGTATCCGTTCACCGCAGAATAAGCATTTTCATTCAATTTCATATTTGGATTTTGACCTATCAGAATCCAACAAGTGGCATAATGAAGAAAACATTGGACAAAATAAAATTTGTTAGAAACAAACAAATTAACTATGAGAAATTCTGTTAAGAATCCACGCTAACAAAATCCTAGTTAACTGTTCCTAGCTAACTGTTAATTCCTTATTACATTTATTTATCGCAATTTATTTATCGCAATTTTAATTCTCAAAATTTTATTTATCGTTATTTAAATTCTGTTATTTATTTTACGCACTTTAAATATCGTCGGATAAATCGGGTCACATATACAATGTTTTGACATATCATATCGACGTCATCTATATATATTATTTGGAATAACCGTAAGTCATCCTATATTGCAGTAATGCTCGAGTTAGCATATAAAGGGTCGAGGTTGATTCTAAAATAATATATATACTTTGAGTTGTGATCGAGTCTGAGACATGTATACAATGGGTCATGATAGGTAATAATTAATTCGAATATTATATATTAAACTATATATGAATTATTGAAATACAAACTGTGGACTACTAACATTTGACAATTAAAATGAAATAAAATATAGATTATAACATATGAAACTAAACATTTCTTCAAGTTTTCCACTTGATTTCATCTTAAACCTCATTTGTATCTTGACGATTACAATCTGCGTTTAAACCTTTCATGATTCTTGAAAACACCTCAATCGAGAGGATGAACCAACCGCACTTCATCTACGGAAGGAAAAATTTATGCATATAGTTATGCACCTGAAAAACTCTCGGAAACTGAGTAAATGTTTAACACGTAGCTGTGCTAATTCCTTTAGCGTTATTATTACCAAAAATAACTTTGCAACTCCTGTTCGAGATAGCCAGTTTTATCACAGCTCCAGCAAGTCAGCTTCAAATTTTCGTTCGAAACAACCTTATTATAATCTTGATATATATGTGTGCTCTTTTATTGTTACCAGGGAACCTTTTGTATTCCACCATATTACCAGCAGACATACCATCAACTTCGTTGCTCCTTGGCTTAAAACTCTCTGACAAATCACTATATTTATCTATTGAAGTCTTATCATGAACTCATCTGCATCTTGTAACGATAATTGCCATACCAATTACCGAGAATCAGCAATCAGTATTTCGAATCTCGCAGCGTTTATACATCAACAGTTATATGTATACATATAACATTTACCTCTTAGAATTATGATCTTCCATTCTGAAATTCTGAAAAGCACCCAGTCTGCGAAGCGATACTCGGAATGTTGAAAAAGTTGAATGAAGCAACAAAAACTGTAAACGACCTTATCAGTCAAAAGTTTGACGATAAAGATTAGCGTGTTGGAAAAGCTCAGAAAAAGAGAAAATTTGGTACTGAAAAATGGATTGAGCAAACCACGAAGGAGATTGCGGATAAATACAAGGACCAAACTCTGTATTCAAAGAATCCAGATAATTCTGTATCCGATGAAATCTTTAGAGAATATCTTACTCCGTACCCATGTTAAAATCTTGCGAAAAAATTTTCTTCATCGACCTTCGAACTTAGAAATTCCAAAATATTATCATAAATATCCTCGATATTTCTGAAGATATCTTCATAAATATTCTCGTCCGAAATTATATATCACTTCGTGGTATCTGTACTACATCATACTGGAAACTGTTTTAGTTTCCAATATTCTGTAAAAATTTAAGTATAAATTATGAATGAATTCTGGAAAAGTGTTGGGAGTTGAAGTATGAGTTAGTATAATATAATGACGCTCGGCCAACGTGATTATATTATAGTAATTCATGCTGAATTTCTAGTGGAACGTGATGATGGTTCACAGATCATACCCTCATCATGAACCATGTTACATAACTCTTTCATTCTACTTAAACTCCAAGCATATCAGGGAAATATTTCCTTTACATTTCTGATTTTCCGTAATTTCAACAGTTCACTAATAAATCGTGCTATTACGTTTTCCTTCCGATTAGAAGATTTTCTTTAAATTTCTTGAATTTCGGAAATCCACCGCGACTACGTCAAAAGTTAAGGTAAATCTTTATTCTTCACTTCACTCTTTTGTGATAGCTTCAGTCGTATGCTTCACATAATCGAATCGTTTTATCTATATTAATCAATAATGATAAAACTCTATTTATCAACTCATATTCGTTATGAAAAAAATTTTATTGTTAGCCATGACGATCTCGATCAAATTTCGGGACGAAATTTCTTTAACGGGTAGGTACTATGAGGACTCGGAAAATTTCGACTAATTTTAAATCAAACTCTCGATACGATTTACTATTTTTGACACGATAAGCAAAGTCTGTTAGGGTGAGTCTCAAAAATTTTGAACTGTTTCATATATTCAATTGACATTCGACCATTCCCGATAATTCACAAACAACTATTTGTAAATAGATACATATATATTTAAATTTATGTATATATATATATATAATGAATATTAAAAATAAATATTAAATGATTGTAATACTCGTTTGACGTTTCGATTGATATTAAGCAAGTTAAATTCAAACTTATATGATTTTAAAAATAAACAGTGATCCAAAAATGAGTAATATAAATTATAGACTTATTAAAAATGTATTTAGGATCTAATTATTAATTTTTAACACTTTTTATATTTTACCTAAGATAGAGCGCGGATAGTGATTTAAATTTTATTTAATAAATTTTAATTAGTTAAGTAACAATTTTAACACATTAATGACTGAAATAATTAAAGAAACTTAATATAAAATTTTGGGATCTTTTCTGAAGACTTTTATCCACCATTGATTATCAAAGGAGCACGAAATCCAGTCCGTGAAGTAATAGTTACAACAATAATTCAGGCGGCTAAAAATCCTTGCACGTTTCATTCAATTGAATTATATATATATATATATATATATATATATATATATATATATATATATATTAAATATGTACGATGCGTCCGTGATAATTTGATTCATGATTGAGGAATACTGTGTGGCCATATATTAATATATCTATAAATGAACATACACATTTGAGACATCTTAAATATCTCCAATAACTCCCTTATTCTCTCTTACGTCCGACTTCACTCACATCAAACCCTCATCCTTACCGAATCTCGCCATCAAGTATGAACAACCATGATTCCACCATGAACCATCTTCATTATTATTCTTTTCCTTCTGCTATTTAATTCGAGAACCAAACCCAAACTCACATCAAACTACTGCTGTAAGCTATTGACAAATGTTTTTGTTTTGAACCAAAAACATCACACCATCATCGTGATTGTTTACTGCTACACATCTTTATTGCTATCACAGAAGGCCACACCACTATAGACAAACCCATGAACCGCACAAACCCACCTGCAGTTCTCAATTATTACGACTACTATCAAACACCACCCAGACACCACCAATTCGATCTGTTTACCTTGCTGCTATGGCTACACTACTACTTACTATTTCTGGGTACGTTTCCAAACCACCACCTTCAACCATGGTAAACCATCTTTTATTTTGTTGTTACTATGCGTATCTTTCCATTTGAACCGACCACCACCCAGTTCATCATTTAACTATGATTTATCAACATGACCCACCACAATCACCACCCTTGTCACTCACCACCAATTTGATCACCACCATTAAAACCGCCATTTAAAAATCATCACCATCCTTGCCATGGATTCTGTTGAATCGAATACCGTGAAACCCCATCACCATCTTCAACCCGTATATGTGTAACCAAACCCACCTTCGAAACCCTTCAAACAAAACCCATTTACTATTACTTGTAAACACACCAAGACTGCCGCTTTACTCTCTGTATTCTCATTAAGAACCAAACCCCAACCCAAAAGCAAGCTAAATATTTATGAACTGCTACATATATTTTTGGTATCTGATATTTTTTTTCTTTTTGTTCGAACAAAACCCACAAAACCAGAAATATTGCTACTACTGCAGCATTTTATTTTTTTTCTCGGTAAGACTAATTAGTTGCAACGTTTACTCTATTATGTTTCAGCTTCATTCGAAGCTGCTGTTATTCTCTATTATTTTGTTTCGATACAATCACCATCCTCTTTGATCACATCTTCCACAAACCCATTTCCACACCACAACCGCCACCTTCACTGCCATCCGTCACCATGGTCACCAATACAACCGTAAAACACAACGCTTTTGTTTATTTCTGTCCCGAACAGGAAGCAACTTCCTGTTACTGATGTTCCTTTACTTCTATTACTAAATATAAATGGAAATGAAGAAGGTATTAAACAATGAATTTTGGTGAATATAAAAGGAATACTTTATGTTCATGAGCTGTAAAGATGTTGATGTAAAAGAATATTAAATGCATGATAATGATGAATAAAGATGCACTTATAGTGATCATTTGATTCATGGCCCACAATCCTAATTGACATTATATTAAAATTCACCTGTTTCGTAATACATATAAACAGATCGAAATTCTTTTTAACGAAAATACAAGTTGGGCCAAGGAGTCCATTTATGTTTTATGATTAGGCCAAGGTTCGATTTATGATTATGTTAGGCCGTGAGCCAACTCCTATTTCTCTGCTGGGCCGTAATTATTAGCTTGGGCCGTTTCTGGTTGGGCTGGACAAATGGGAACAATAAAACTCGATTAATGATGATGATGATTGAGTGGTAGAAGATGAAGAATAATAGATATAGGTTATATTTTAAATACGGGGTAATTAAAATAGAAACATAAAAAAAGAAGCATGGTTAAGGGTGTTTGCATTGGAACGAGAGGTCTTGGGTTCGAACCCGAGCTGATGCATTCTTTTTTTAAAGGCTTACTTATTTGAGGTAGCTATTTATTTATTTATTTATTTATTTATTTATTTATTTATTATTATTATTATTATTATTATTATTATTATTATTATTATTATTATTAATAATAATATTATTATGATTATCATTATTATTATTAATGTTATTAGGTTATTATTAATATAAGTATTATTATTAATATTATCATTATAATTATTATGATTAATAGTTATTATTATTATTATTATTATTATTATCATTAATATCATTATTTTTATAGTTATTATTACTAGTAGTATTATTATCATTATAGTTATTAATATAAATATTAGTATTATTATTATTATTTGTAAAACTATCATTTTATTATCATTTTTATTAAAACCATTATTATTATTAAAATTTCCATTATTATTAAGAATATTATTTATATGAAAACTAACATTTTTATCTTATCATTAGTATCATTTTTATTAAAATTATTATTATTACTAACATTACTTTTATTATTGGTATTATTAATGAAACTATTAAAATAAGTATAATTACTAAATCTAATTACTTTTAGCATTATTTACTATCATAAAAAGATACAAATTTTTATTTATTATTATTGATATTATTTTACCAAATAAATAGCTATATAAGAATGTATTTAATACATATCACATAACAACATTAATATTTTCATAATAAATACTAATTATTTATCTAAAGTTTATAAAATAAATATAGTTAATTTAGTTATTAATGGAACATACAAGGTACTAAAATAACAATTAATAATAATAATAATAATAATACATAAACTTGTTCAATTACAATTATATGTGTTAATATATATATATAAATGATATAGGTTCGTGAATCCGAGGCCAACCCTGCATTGTTCAGTTCCGTCGTATGCATATTTTTACTACAAAATATCGTATTGTGAGTTTCATTTGCTCCCTTTTTAAATGCATTTGCAATATATATTTTTGGGACTGCGATTACATGCGCTGCTTTTATAAAGGTTTTACGAAATAGACACAAGTAATCGAATCTACATTCTATGGTTGGATTATCGAATCGAATATCACCCTTTTTAGTCTGGTAATCTAAGAATTAGGGAACAGAAACCCTAATTGACGCGAATCCTAAAGATAGATCTATTGGGCCTAACAAACCCCATCCGGGTTACGGATGCTTTAGTACTTCGATTTTATCATGTCCGATGAGAGTCCCGGAATGATGGGGATATTCTAGACGCGTTTTTTTAATGTCAATTACCAGGTGTTCACTATATGAATGATTTTTATCTCTATGCAGTTTTTGCGAAATGCCTGATATGAGATGGATGTTTATGGAAAAATGAAATCTTGTGGTCTATTAAAATTATGAAAATGATTGTTTATGATAAACCTATGAACTCACCAACCTTTTGGTTGACACTTTTAAGCATATTTATTCTCAGGTATGAAAGAAATCTTCCGCTGTGCATTTGCTCATTTTAAAGAGTTACTTGGAGTCGTTCATGGCATATTTAGGACAGTACCTCGCAATGGGACCAAATGTTAAAGCGTTCGTCTAGATAGATAAGGACGTGCCTTTACATATAGAAATAAAATAGATATAAATCAAAAAAATAGGAGGTAGAGGAGTGGCTGGGTGTTGATTCGGGTTAGCGAGTAGTCTCGGGTTCGAGCTCGGCGGGTAGCAACTATTTTTTTAAAAGCATTTTGAGGTAGTTTTTCAATACCAAAATTAATATTATTATTATTATTATTATTATTATTATTATTATTATTATTATTATTATTATTATTATTATTATTATTATTATTATTATTATTATTATTATTATTATTATTATTATTGTTATTATTATTATTGTTATTATTAGTTATTGCTATTATTACTAAGTATTGTAATTATTATTATTATTATCATAATTATAAGTATTATAACCATTATTATTATTATTATTATTATTATTATTATTATTATTATTATTATTATTATTATTATTATTAATATTATTATTATTCATATAAGTATTATTAATATATTTATTATTGTTACTTTTACCATTTAAGTATTGTTATTATTATTATTATGATTATTATTATATTATTATTATGTTTATGAAAATAATAAAATTTATTATTAGTTTCATTAATATTGATACTTGTATCATTTTATAATTAATAGAATTATTATTATTATTATTACTAGTATTATCATTATCATTATAAGTATGATAGTCATTATTATTATTATCATTATATATATTATTAATTATATTATAATGAGTATTATTATTATGTAATTACTAAAATCATTATTGTAACTATCATTAACAGTAAAATTAATATTTCTACGGTTATTATTATTAATATTATTACTATTATCACTAATAGGATTACTAACATTGTTATCTTTATTAGTAATATTAGAGTATTATAAGCATTTTTATCATTATTAATATTATTTTAGTATTATTATAAATACTATTTTTAACAAATAAATGATATATATATATATATATATATATATATATATATATATATATATATATATATTATTAACATAAAAATAATATAACTAAATGAATTAATATATATATATTTGTTCGATTACAATTATGTGTGTTAATATATATACAAATGATATAGGTTCGTGAATCCAACGCCAACCCTGCATTGTTCAGTATCGTCGTATGAATATTTTTACTACAAAATATTGTATTGTGAGTTTCATTTGCTCCCTTTTTAAATGCTTTTGCAATATATATTTTTGGGACTGTGAATACATGCGCTGCTTTTATAAATGCTTTACGAAATAGACACAAGTAATCGAAACTACATTCTATGGTTGGATTATCGAACCGAATATGCCCCTTTTTAGTTGGTAGCCTAAGAATTAGGGAACAGTACCCCTAATTGACGCGAATCCTAAAGATAGATCTATCGGGCCCAACAAGCCCCATTCGGGTTACAGATGCTTTAGTACTTCGAATTTATCATGTCCGATGAGAGTCCCGCAATAATGGGGATATTCTATATGCATCTTGTTAAGGTCGGTTACAAGGTGTTCACCATATGAATGATTTTTATCTCTATGCAGTTTGTAAAAATGCCTGATATGAGATGGATGTATATGAGAAATGAAAATGAAAATCTTGTGGTCTATTAAAATAATGGAAATGATTGTTTATGATAAACTAATGAACTCACCAACCTTTTGATTGACACTTTTAAGCATGTTTATTCTCAGGTTTGAAAGAAATCTTTCGCTGTGCATTTGCTCATTTTAAAGATATTACTTGAAGTCATTCATGGAATATTTTAAAAGACGTTGCATTCAAGTCGTTGAGTTCAATAAAGAATATTATTAAGTAAATAACAGATTAAGTCATTTACAGTTTGGATATATTATGAAATGGTATGCATACTGTCAATTTTCGATGTAAAGTTTGTCTTTTAAAAACGAATGCAATGTTTGTAAAATGTATCATATAGAGGTTAAATACCTCGTTTGTAACCATATGTTATTGTATTCGTCCTTATGGATTAGGACGGGTCGTCCCACATGTGAACTTATCCTTGGATGAAATGAAAACACAGTTCCATGATGTAACTATATGCTTTCAGTTACATGCTGAAGTTATGGTTAATATCGACTAGAACAACATATAGTTGCAACCAACGAAGGAAGAAATATATAGAGTAACCACATCCGTGTAATATATGTTTTAAGCAGTCCCTTCTAAGAGGATAGTATGATTCATATATTTTTAAAGTATTTTACATTACATTTCTGAAAGAAAATCGCACGAAAGGTGTGATCTTTGAACGTGAGTGAACTCTTCGTACAATGAGTGAGTTGATCTGAATTTATCCTTATACTTAAGGGGGTGCGCGGATGTGAAGATATGTGAACCCTTGGTCATAAAGAATGGTTTACTCCAAGTGAAAAGAATCCCAAAAATGATTTCTTGTACCTCAACATATTGATTCATAGAGATGATGTTTACGAGGGGGTTGCGATTAGCCGTGAAATATTAAGAGTAGAAACCCACCTAGTGCCTTTCCTACAATAGGGTGACCACTGAGTGTACCTCAGAAAACTGATTTATCGCCCCGCATTTTTGCCATGTCTAACCTTAAAAGGAACATTTTATGAGCGCAAAGACTTCCTAACAAATTTTATAAAACTGCCATCCAAAGTGGCTCAAGAGGTTTTAACAAAAATCTTAATGGTAAGCTTTATCCCTAAATTGAGGACGAGAAGAAGTGTGATCCATACATGGTGTAGACTAATACGTAAACCTTTAAAAAATCAACCAAGGAAGTTTTGAAAAAAAAACCTTTAAACGTTTGATGTGACAACCTAAACGGAACGAAGTTCTTAGTAAATTTAGAAGTATGTACAATGTGTACCATTTTGCACAAAATTATTTGACTTAAGTTAAACAACTCAATAAAGGAGCGATTTTTAAATAATTTGAAGGAATAACTTAGTATGTACTAACCAAAATAAGTAAAGGTAAATTTATTAACTTAATTATATACATACACATATGATTTTATAAATCGCATAAGCGAAAGAAATTTTTTTATTAATTTCATTTGTCCATAAATCTCGTGAGGACCACACAAATAAACAACGTGTAAAAATTTTCGATAACATAGTTTTTCGTATTTCAGAGGTTACGAGTTGAAAAAGTTCGAATGAAAAATCTTTGAATCATCGGGTGACATGTTACTAGGTAAATGAAAACTAATGAATTAAATGTAGTTTTGATAATTATCAGGACATAAGTCTTTGGGCCAAAAATGTTCACGTGTGAAGCCGTTGCTAAAAGTGATGTATGAAGGATAAAGCATGAAGACGAGAAGTTAATCGCTTCTTGACTTTGCAAAATGCCAAACAGGTTATGACTAATAATAAAGTCGGAATACTGATGGTGTTAATATCACTAAATGAGAATTCCCCTGGAATAAATCAGGACTTAGAGTTATGTAAGAAATAGCATCGTTCTAACAGGTGTGGCAAATACGATCCTTGGGGTAACGCAATAGTTTTGAATGGTTTAAGTGTTAGTGGATGCCCAAAGGCTCTACATGACGTGGAAGTAAGTGCCTTTATCACACACATGAATCTCTCAGTTTCGATGGTTGTGAAGTCTTCATGATGACTGGGATACAAATAACACAAAAAATTTTATATAACAAGCAACGAAAATTTTATAGAAATCGTTTAAGGTGACAATGTAAGAAAAGAAACGAAGTTCTTAGTAAACATGTACTATTCTAAGTAAAATACCTTTTGAATAAAAGAATTGATTTGTAAAAGTGAAAGTGAAAGTAAAATTTCATATGTACTAGTCAAAAATAAGTAATTATTTACTTTATTATATATAACATATACGATTTCTAAAATTTGTACGAATGGCAATAAAATAAATTTATTTTTATAAAACTTTGAGAGGATCGCACAGTAAAATAGTGTGTGTAAAATTTTGGCAAACAAAATTTTCATATTTCGGAGGTTACAAGTTGGAAAAAAAAAATTGATGAGGATCGAGTAAAATATTTTTTTTTTTTTTTTAAATTTTGGGTGATATTTGAGCAACAATGTCACGAGGTAATGAAAACTATTGAATTTAAATGTGGTTGATGACTATTAGTAGGGCATAAGTATTTTGACTAAAAATGCTTAAGTGTGAAGCTGTTGCTTATAAGTAAGATACGAATGGAAGAGTATGAGGATGAGAATTAACCACCCATTGATTTTGGAAAATTTTGAACTGGTATGACTAATATCGAAGTAAGGAGGATGATGGTGTGATTATCATCAAATAAGAAATCTCTCGGAATAAGTTAGGATTTAGAGTCGCGTAAGAATGAGTATCAAATAAGATTCTTGGGTAGTCTTTAATATAGAATTTGAATCGTTGAAGTGACGAGATACAATTTCCTTCATGTATCATTGTGCAAGTTTGTCCATTATATCGGTTTCCTTCATGGCTAGAAAGTGAGCAGATTTGGTGAGGCGGTCAATGATAACCCAGATAGTGTTATAACCGCCTACAGTTTTCGGTAGCTTCGTGATGAAATCCATTGTTATTCCTTCCCATTTCCATTGTGGGATTTCGGGTTGTTGAAGTAACCCAGATGGCTTTTGGCTCACCATTCTCGCGAGGTATACGAATAATCTTCTCACTATAAATAACTTTCACTTTCATCCTTGTAAGCCAGTCTGTTCCAACTATTTCATCAAAGCTTCCTAACTTGATGAGTATTAGGTTAATCCTAAAGTCCATTCCAACTATTGCATCAAGCTTCCCAAATTGATGGGTGTTAGGTTAATCTTATGGTTCATTCCAACCAAATATTATTATACTACAGTGAAAATTTTTATCAATCTTCTCAAATAACATCTGCTTGTGCGTAGGTAACTAATCCTTTCCACTACTACTTTAAACTTCCAAGTTTTGTTGACATGAGGTCATCTCCAAATGACCCACCTGTTAATTTTAAGGTACTACCTTAAATTATTCCTCTATTTCTGCCAGCTTACCATTAGCTTGTCATATAGAATACTTAACTCTCATGGTTGTTAATGGCTTATTAGTCATAACACTAGGGTCCTTAGATATAAGGTTTCTATCACTCTAGTATTAAACAACTTCGAGACAATAAAACGTTGTGACGAATCGTACCCTAACTATAATCAGGATCCATGCGAGTCTCCATAGCTGAGATAATGATTGCTCTACCGCCAGTAACTCTAAAGTTTTTCCTAATTGAGAACTTTTTCCTTAAGTGTCCATGGTGTCTATATCTATAACAAATTTTCGAGTTATCAATTCTACAATCAAGTCCCTTCTTGTACGATGTCTGGGCTATGTGGTTATTCTTTCCCTACCTCTAACAGACCATAATGCGTATACTCAAGTGGTTCCTACCAAAATTTTCTTTGAATCACTTCATATTCCTTATGCAGTAACATTGGAACTTCTGCATGATTTACTTCAATATAATCACGCTGGCCTGGCCTCATTATATTGTACTAAATCGTACGTTCATTCCAATATCACTCTATATGGTCAATGTAACGTGATCACTTCAAGTTCTACTCAATTTCATCTAACGGTGCTTTATCTATGTTATCTCAAAACAAAATCTGCATAATTAATGTGACGAACCGGAAATTTCTGACCAAATTTAAACTTAATCTTTATATGATTTAATATTTCGACTCGATAAGCAAAGTCTGTAATGTTGGGTCTCAAAATTTTTGAACTGTTTTCTTGCATTCATTTGACCTCCGACCATTTTTGACGATTCACGAACAATTAATTGTAAATAAGATATGTATGTATATATGTAAATAATAATTTGGAATATAACTTGAAGTATTATATGATGTTGTTATTAAAATTAATAAAATAAAAATAGAATATTATAATAATTATTATTTAAAATATGTTTATATATAAAAAAGTATATTAAAAATAAATATTAAACGATTGTAATATTCGTTGATGTTTCGATTGATATTAAGCAAGTTAAATTCAAACATATATAATTTTAAAATAAACGGTGATCCGAAAATGAGTTATATAAATTTTTAGCTTACTAAAAATTTATTTAGGATCTAGTAATTAAATTTTAACACTTTTTATATTTTACCCAGAATCGAGAGGGACAGTTGATGTAATTTTTATTTAAATAGTTAATGATCGAATTTTATACCATAATGACCAAAATAAATAAATATAGTTAATTTAAAATTTAGATTTTTCCAAAGACTTTTATCCGCCACTGATTAACAAAGGAGCACGATATACTCTTCGTATTAAAAGTGTCGGCATGTCTTAGATTATTACACCCGTGATTATGAATTCATAATTGTGATTCGCTGTTTCTTGATTGTTTGTTTATGCTCATTTGAATTAGGTGTATATATATAAATATATATATAAAACGCCTGCACTAAGCACTAAGATAGACTACATACACACATAAATAACCATGCATTAGATAACTTCTCCCGTCTTGCTTCCATCACCTCTTTAACCACCGAAACATAATTATTTGTTGTTACTGTCGTCGGTTCACAACCCTCTCCACCTTCATCACTTAAAACCACCACTTGAATGCCTCCTTTCGTGACCCAAAACCCTTCCCATATCGACACCCATCGTGACCACCATCATCATAGTTAGTTTCATTTTTCTATTTCTAATGAAACCCCAAAAACCGCCATCACAGTATCACCATCTTCACTACCACATCCGTCAACCACAACCATCAACTTATCACCATGTAAATCGTCACTATGATTGTTAGAAGGCTCGAATTGCTGTCTGCATTCTGTGTTCTTGTAACTGCTACTACTGCGATGTTCATGGTCGAATATCACACAAGAACCCACCTGCAAAAATGATACCAATACCCGAACATCACTCTTACCTTCGGTTATCAAGCTTTACAACCAAATCATTTGGTTGCTAACTTGCTATTGCTACTATCATAAACCTTATGTTAATTGCCACTGTTTTCGATTGTAGCCATAAACCATTCACAACCAGGATCACCCCATCACAACCGACCACTCGAGAACACCACTTTTTTTTTGTTAATCAAGAACCACCTTCACCTCGTAAAACCACTCGATCTCACACCTATCTTTTATATATACATATGAACATATACTTAAAAATAAGAAGCTCGATCATACCACTCTCAAGAACCCGTAACCGTCGGCCATCTCCAACCCACTTCAATCGTGAATACCACAAGTTTTTCTTTCCCTGCTAACCAACGTCTCCATCACCATTTAAACACCACCACTCGCTATATTATTCGATGCTACTTCGCTTTTTCTTCTTACGATTGTAAAGCAATCAAAACAAAACCACCACTATACTTTTTCCTTATTTTTTTCTCATCGCTGCATTATAAATCCCGCTGCCGCATTTTTTTTGGGTTTTAATTTGTTTTAACAATGATATTAAGAATGAAGTTGTGGTATTAGAAACATGGGTCGAGCACTCTTTAAATGTACGAAACGGGTGTGATATATATATATATATATATATATATATATATATATATATATATATATATATATATATATATATATATATATATATATATATATATATATATATATATATATATATATATATATATATATATATATTATATATATATATATATATATATGTATGTATATATATATATATATATACATATGTATACAATTTAAAGTTTGTGCATTAAAGTTGCTTTATGAAAAGCTTAATAAAAAAATAATAAAAAATAATAAAGAAGGGATCCAAGTCATGCGCTGGTGGGACAATCTTCAAATTCATGGCCGACATGCATGCGTAAACAAATTTTCCCCTTATAATTCATACCATTGCGATTCAGGATACCAGCTAACCAAAGTCCACGAATTTTGCATGTTGGACTATTTTTGTATTGGGTCGTGGATTACAAGTATTTATGTTGGGCCATTTTCAGATTGAGTAAGTGGGATCTGATTAGTTGGGTCGAATCCATTTACTTGAGTTGGGCCGAGATTCGGTTTAAATTAATTAAGTGAAGGAGATAATTCAAATAAGTAACTAGAAGAGGAGTGGTTGGGCGAATGTGTTGGGTTTACAAGAGGTCGTGGGTTCGAGTCCTGGCAGAAACAGTTTTATTTTTTAAGTCTTTCTTTCAAAGGTAGTACATATATTTTTATTATTATCATTACATTTATTATTATTATTATTATTATTATCATTATTATTATTACCATTATTATTATTACTAATACTACTACTATTATTATTATTATTATTATTATTATTATTATTATTATTATTATTATTATTATTATTATTATTATTATTACTATTAGTTTTATCATTATTATTATTATTTTTATCATTAACATGATTATTATTATTATTATTATTATTATTATTATTATTATTATTATTATTATTATTATTATTATTATCATTATTTTAAAAAATGAGTATTATTATTATAGCTACTGATATTATTATTATAAAGATATTACGACTTTTTATTTATTAGTATTATTTTAACCAAATAAATATTAGTTACATAAAAAATATATATATCTAAATACATACAACTTAACTCTATTATTATTTTTATAATAAGTAAGATATATAAAATAAATATATGTAAGTTATTAAAGGAATACATAAATCATTTAAATAACAAGTATATCACTAATAATATATAAATTCGTTCGATTACGAGTATATGTGTTAATGTATATATAAATGATATAGGTTCATGAATCCGAGGCCAAACCTGCATTGTTCAGTATCGTCGTATGCATATTTTTACTACTGTTTACTCTTTACATTTTTGGGACTGAGAATACATGCGCTGCTTTATAACTGTTTTACAACTGCTTTATTAAATGCTTTTAAAATCTATATATTTGGACTGAGATGCTTTTATAAATGTTTGACGAGATACACACAAGCAAAACATTTCTCGAATGAATTATTATGCAGACAGAAGTTCTGTTGATTATTATTGAATTATGTGGACATGATAATTGCCACCATTAAATTATGCGGACATGATAATTGCCACCATTGAATTATGTGGACATGAAAATTAACACCATTGAATTATGTAGACATGATAATTTCCACCAATTGATGTGAATGTTATGTATCGAGAGAATGATTTTTTATACACAGGTTATGTGTATTAGTTTTTGTGCACGAGATATGTGTACGGTTACTAAGATTTGTGAAAATGGTTTCGTACACGAGAAAGGTGTACTGTATTTTAAAAGATATCGCATGTACATTACAGGTGGGTATAGGATTCGGGCCCATTTGTACCATGCAGCATTTAAATCTTATGGTCTATCAAAATGATGAATTTTATTGTTTTAAGATAAACCTATGAACTCACCAACCTTTTGGTTGACACTTGAAAGCATGTTTATTCTCATGTATGAAAGAAATCTTTCGCTGTGTATTTGCTCATTTTAGAGATATTACTTGAAGTCATTCATGGCATATTTCAAAAGACGTTGCATTCGAGTCGTCGAGTTCATCAAGATTATTACTAAGTAAATTATAGTTAAATATATTATGAAATGGTATGTATACCGTCAACTTTCGATGTAATGAAAGTTTGTCTTTTAAAAACGAATGCAATGTTTGTATAATGTATCATATAGAGGTCAAGTACCTCGCGATGTAACCAAATGTAGTGTATTCGTCCAGATGGATTAGGACGGGTCATTAGAGTTGGTATTAGAGCAGTGGTCTTAGCGAACCAGGTCTTGCATTAGTGTGTCTAACTGATAGTTGTTTAGATGCATTAGTGGGTCTGGACTTCGACCGTGTCTGCATGTCAAAAGTTTTGCTTATCATTTAGTGTCGAAAATTATTTGCTTATCATCCTTAAAGTCTAGACACGTCTTATTGCCTCTATTGCATATACAGTGTATAGATAAATTCATATCTTAGCGTATCTGTTATTGTTACCTTTGCCTGACAGCTTCCGTAGATTCCTCCGTAACTTATGGGATTTTAGTATTATATATGCATATGTAAATTATGTATTGCAGGGTACTAATCTATATCCTATAATCTATTTCTTATCAAAAATCCTTCATCTGTTCGTACGAGATGAATCCCTCAACCAGTTCGAATTCCTCGGATTCCGACAGCTATTCCGATATGGAGTTTCACCTAAGCTTCAAAAGCAGTGTCACCAGAATGAATCAACCAATTCATCTGATGGGTTCGTAGCCTACTTAATCATTGGAGACAAAAAGAAGGTGATCCTTTCCATCAAACAAATTCACCTCTTGGCGAAGAACCTGAAGCACTTACCGGTGAACCAGTCCAAAATATCATTTTCACCCTCATTTCCCGAATATCTCGTCATGGTTACATAATATCTCAGATTCTAACCTTATTCATTCGCTCGTTCTTACCGACAATCATCCCGGAGTAATCGAAGAAGTCAACGAGCTTCGCGCCTGAGTAATGATTTTTGGAGAATATGGTGCAAAATTTACCAGCTTCAACAACATCATCGGCACCAACAGTAACATCAGTAACAGCACCAGTACCATCAACAATCCATGCCTCAACATCTCATTCTGTACCTCGAGTATAATCATCGTTCAACGTATCGTTCTACGTCAATTATCTTCGTTCTTCATGGCGATTATGTAATCTCTAATGTTATAGAGATTATTCTAGTTTCGACGGTAAACCAAATGAGTTTAATACTATATTAACTCATTAAATCCATGATTACATCTGAAGAAAATATATATGTAAGTATATTTTCACAAAGATTGTAATTAAAAATTCTTTCGTACAAACTGTTAATGGTGAAAATATTTTAACGGGTAGGTAATACCCGAGGAATATTTAGATTTCACATTAATAAGTTACACTGTACATTCTTCGAATCTGATTCAACAGTCATTTACTATCCTACTTACATCCACAGATATATGTATCCGTTCACTGCAGAATAACCATTTTCATTCAATTTCATATTTGGATTTTGACCTATCAGAATCCAACAAGCGGCATAATGAAGAAAACATTGGACAAAATAAAATTTCTTAGAAACAAACAAATTAACTATGAGAAATTTTGTTAAGAATCCACGCTAACAAAATCCTAGCTAACCGTTCCTAGCTAACTGTAAATTCATTATTACATTTTATTTATCGCAATTTTAATTCTCGCAATTTTATTTATCGTCATTTAATTTATGTTATTTATTTTACGCATTTTAAATATCGGGACACGTATACGATGTTTTGACATATTATATCCACGCATCTATATATATTATTTGGAATGACCATAGACACTCTATATGCGGTAATGATCGAGTTAGCTATACAGGGTTGAGGTTGATTCTATAATAATATATATACTTTGAGTTGTGATCGAGTCTGAGACATGTATACAATGGGTCACGAATACATATTAATTAATTCAAAAATATAATATATTAAACTATATATGAATTATTGAACTGTTAACTGTGGACTACTAACATTGGACAATTAAAATGAATTAAAATATTGATTGTAACATATGAAACTAAATATTTATCAAGTTTGCCACTTGATTTCATTCTAAACCTCATTTGTATCTTGACGATTACAACCTGCGTTCAAACCTTTCATGATTCTTGAAAACACCTCAATCAAGAGGATGAACAAACCACACTTCATCTACGGAAGAAAAGATTGATGCATATAGTTATGCACTTGAAAACACTCGGAACCTGAGTAAACGTTTAACACATATCTGTGCTAGCTCCTTTGACGTTGTTATTACCGAAAATCACTTTGCAATCCCTTCCAAAGTAGCCAATTTTTTCACAGCTTCAGCAAATCAATTTTGACTTTTCATTCGAATAAACTCTACTATAACTTTGATATATAAGTTTACCTTTCGTCATCGTTACCAGAGAACTTTTTTATATCTCGCTACATTAGCAGTAAACTTACCAGCAACTTCATTACTCATTGATTTAAGTATCTCCGAAAAACCATTATATTTGTTCATTAAAACCTTAGCAAATATTCATCCATATCTTATAACGAGAATTGTCATACCAATTACAGAGAATCAACAATCAACATTTTGAAATATCGCAGCATGTTTACATCAACAGTTATATGTATACATATAACAGTTATCTCTTAGAATTATGATCTTTCATTCTGAAATTCTGAAAAGCACCTAGTCTACGAATCAATACTCCAAATTTTGAGAAAACTGAATGAAGCAACAAAAACTGTAGACAACCGTAAACAACCTAACCGTCGAAAGTTTGGTGATAAAGAATAGTATGTTGGCAAAGCTTAGAAGAGTTGAAACTGGAAAACGGATTGAGCAAACCATGAAGGAGGCTGTGGACAAATCACAAAGACAAAATCTACCTCCAAAGAATCTACCTTGCTCCTGACTCAAAACCTTTACGGGCAAATCTTCTTCATCATCCATCGATATTAGAAATTTTAAGATATCATCGTATCTTTTATTATAAATATCCTCGATATTTCTAAAGATATTTTCATAACTATTCTTATCTGAAATCATTTATCTCTTCGCGATATCAGTGTTACATCAGAAAGGAAACTGTTTTAGTTTCTAAAATTTTGAAAAGTTCGAACTTAAAATATGAATGTTATTGAAGTAGTGTTGGGAACTGAAGCATGAGTTAGTATATAATGACACTTGATCAACGTGATTATATTACAGTAAGTCACGCTGAGTTTCTAATGGAATGTGATGATTCACAGATCATAACGTCATCATGTGCCATGTTACATGACTCTTACATTCTATCTAATCTATAAACATATCAAAAACATACTTTCTTGATTGTCCTATATTTTCCCTTGAATTCTGGTAATTTAACCAATCAAGATCATGCTATTACAATTTCTCTCTTAGGACATTCATCATGTTCATTAGAAACTCCATACTTATGAATTTTGGACCATTATTCACTTGACTTAAAGTCGGGAAGAGAAAACAAAAGGATGGAACTCTAAAATATTAAGGAGACGAAGAGAGTGGATTTATAGTATAATATCCGACAGAACAATCAAAACAGATGATCGTATTTAAAGCGGATCCTAATTTCCTTAATTACCGAAGAACCAAATCTTAATACGAAGATTTTCTTTAAATCCCTTGAACTTCGGAAATCAACCGTGACTACGTCACCGATTAAGATGAACTTGCATTTACTTATTTCACTCTTTTGTAACAGCTTCACTCGTACGCTTCACATAATCAAATCGTCTTATCTATATTGATCAATAATGATAAAACTCTATTTATCAACTCATATTCATCATGAAAACATTTTTTTTTGTTAGCCATGACGACCACACTCAAATTTCGGGATGAAATTTCTTTAACTGGTAGGTACTATGACGACCCGGAAATTTCTGACCAAATTTAAACTTAATCTTTATATGATTTAATATTTCGACTCGATAAGCAAAGTCTGTAATATTGAGTCTCAAAATTTTTGAACTGTTTTCTTGCATTCATTTGACCTCCGACCATTTTTGACGATTCACGAACAATTAATTTAGAATATAACTTAGAATATAACTTTAGAATATAACTTAGAATATAACTTGTATATATGTAAATAATAATTTAGAATATAACTTGAAGTATTATATGATGTTGTTATTAAAATTAATAAAATAAAAATAGAATATTATAATAATTATTATTTAAAATATATTTATATATAAAAAAAGTATATTAAAAATAAATATTAAACGATTGTGATATTCATTGATGTTCCGATTGATATTAAGCAAGTTAAATTCAAACATATATAATTTTAAAATGAACGGTGATCCGAAAATGAGTTCTATAAATTTTTGGCTTACTAAAAATGTATTTAGGATCTAGTAATTAAATTTTAACACTTTTTATATTTTATCCAGAATCGAGAGAGAAAGTTGATGTAATTTTTATTTAAATAGTTAATGATCGAATTTTATACCATAATGACCAAAATAAATAAATATGGTTAATTTAAAAATTTGGGATTTTTTCGAAGACTTTTATCCGCCACTGATTAACAAAGGAGCACGATATACTCTTCGTATTAAAAGTGTCGGCTGGTCTTAGATTATCACACCCGTGATTATGAATTCATAATTGTGATTCACTGTTTCTTGATTGTTTGTTTATGCTCATTTGAATTAGGTGTATATATATAAATATATATATAAAACACCTGCACTAAGCACTAAGATAGACTACATACACACATAAATAACCACACATCAGATAACTTCTCCCATCTTACTTCGATCACCTCTTTAACCACCGGAACACCATTATTTGTTGTTACTATCTTCGGTTCACAACCCTCTCCACCTTCATCACTTAAAACCACCACTTGAATGCCTCCTTTCGTGACCCAAAACCCATCCCATATCGACACCTATCGTGACCACCATCATCATAGTTAGTTTCATTTTTCTATTTCTAATGAAACCCCAAAAACCCCATCACAGTATCACCATCTTCACTACCACATCCGTCAACCACAACCATCACCTTATCCCCATGTAAATCGTCACTATGATTTTTAGAAGGCTCGAATTGCTATCTGCATTCTGTGTTCTTGTAACTGCTACTACTACGATGTTCATGGTCGAATATCACACAAGAATCCACCTGCAAAAATGATACCAATACCCGAACACCACTCTTGCCTTCGATTGTCAAGCTTTAAACCCAAATCATTTGGTTGCTAACCTGCTATTGGTACTATCATAAACCGTATGTTAATTGCCACTGTTTTCGGTTGTAGCCATAAACCATTCACAACCAGGATCACCCCATCACAACCCACCACTCGAGAACACCACTTTTTTTTGTTAAACAAGAACCACCTTCACCTCGTAAGACCACTCGATCTCACACCTATCTTTTATATATACATATTTACATATACTTAAAAATAAGAAGCTCGATCATACCACTCTCTAGAACCCGTAACCTTCGGCCATCTCCAACCCACTTCAATCGTGAATACCACAACTTTTTCTTTCCCTGCTAACCGACGTCTCCATCACCATTTAAACACCACCACTCGCTATTTTATTCGCTGCTACTTTGCCGTTTCTTCTTACGATTGTAAAGCAATCAAAACAAAACAACCACTATACTTTTACTTATTTTTTTTCTCATCGCTGCATTATAAATCCCACTGCCACATTTTTTTGGGTTCTAATTTGTTTTAACAATGATATTAAGAATGAAGTTGTGGTATTAGAAACATGGGTCGAGCACTCTTTAAATGTACGAAACGGGTGTGATATATATATATATATATATATATATATATATATATATATATATATATATATATATATATATATAATTTAAAGTTTGTGCATTAAAGTTGCTTTATGAAAAGCTTAATAAAAAAATAATAAAAAATAATAAAGAAGGGATCCGAGACATGCGCTGGTGGGACAATCTTCAAATTCATGGGCGACATGCATGCGTAAAATTTTTTTCCCCTTATAATTGATACCATTGCGATTCAGGATACCAGCTAACCAAAGTCCACGAATTTCACATGTTGGACTATTTTTGTATTGGGCCGTGGATTACAAGTATTTATGTTGGGCCATTTTCGGATTGAGTAAGTGGGATTTGATGAGTTGGGTCGAATCCATTTACTTGAGTTGGGGCGAGATTCGGTTTAAATTAATTAAGTGAAGGAGATAATTCAAATAAGTAACTAGCAGAGGAGTGGTTAGGCGAATGTGTTGGGTTTACAAGAGGTCGTGGGTTCGAGTCCTGGCAGAAACAGTTTTATTTTTTTAAGCCTTTCTTTCAAAGGTGGTACATATATTTTTATTATTATCATTACATTTATTATTATTATTATTATTATTATTATTATTATTATTATTATTATTATTATTATTATTATTATTATCATTATTATTATTACCATTATTATTATTACTAATACTATTATTATTATTATTATTATTATTATTATTATTATTATTATTTTTATTATTACTATTAGTTTTATCATTATTATTATTATTATATTTATCATTAACATGAGTCTTATTATTATTATTATTATTATTATTATTATTATTATTATTATTATTATTATTATTATTATTATTATTATTATTATTATTATTATTGTTATTATTATTATTATTATTATCATTATTTTAAAAAAATGAGTATTATTATTATAACTACTGATATTATTATTATAAAGATATTACGACTTTTTATTTATTAGTATTATTTTAACCAAATAAATATTAGTTACATAAAAAATATATATATCTAAATACATACAACTTAACTCTATTATTATTTTTATAATAAGTAAGATATATAAAATAAATATATGTAAGTTATTAAAGGAATACATAAATCATTTAAATAACAAGTATATCACTAATAATATATAAATTCGTTCGATTACGAGTATATGTGTTAATGTATATATAAATGATATAGGTTCGTGAATCCGAGGCCAAACCTGCATTGTTCAGTATCGTCGTATGCAAATTTTTACTGCAAAATATCGTATTATGAGTTCATTTGATTCCCTTTTACTCTTTACATTTTTGGGACTGAGAATACATGCGCTTCTTTATAACTGTTTTACAACTGCTTTATTAAATGCCTTTGAAATCTATATTTTTGGACTGAGATGCTTTTATAAATGTTTGACGAGATAGACACAAGTAAAACATTCCTCGAATGAATTATTATGCAGACAGAAGTTCTGTTGATTATTATTGAATTATGTGGACATGATAATTGCCACCTGATATCGGGCAAAAAGTCACGTTTTTACCCCCTAAATCAGGCCCTAAAACAATAAAGATTAAAACTTTTTCAGAAAAATTATCGGTTTTTTGGTTGATTTTGTAGATTAAGTAATTACAAAGGCGATGCAAAAAGAATCAAGTAAAACGGAGCTAAAACGAAGATTCTAGAGCGAAAACGGTGAAAGACAAGAAATCAAGTTACGATCCAGTGAATCAAGGAACGACCAGCACACCATATGGCTTGCCATACGCCCTGCCATATGGCCTGCCTGTATGGATACGCCCTGCCAGATACGCCCCACCAAGTGCCTTCACCATATGGCATGCCTTGCATATGACCTGCCAAATACGCCCTGCCATACGGCCTGCCAGGCGTATTTGGCCAAATTCTGGTCTATTTAAGGGCCTTTCTCCATTCATTCCAAGACACACTCAACATACAATTCAATTTATATTTTGAATTTTTAGTTAGTTTTTAGTTAGTAGTTAGCTTAGCTTTTATTTTCCGGAGGATATTCCGGCGAGTCCCTGCGATCCCGGGCAGATTAGTTCGGCCTTTTCAGGTTTTTATCCGAAATGCTTGTCTTTTGTATTAAACATGTATTCTGATCTTTTATGTTTAATAATGCGTTCTGATATTTCCATGATAGCTTAAGTTATCTGTATGTTGCCATGATAGAAGTTTGGGTTAGCGTAATTTATGTTAATATAGTACGGTTACTGTTATAATGCTGAACTAGGAAGTCTGACATATTTGTATGCTAGCATCTTAAGGATTGACCAACTTAGGTTGTGATCAGGAGTTGTCCACCTATATGAAATTAGCTACTTCATAGGATTAAGACCCCTGGTTATACTATATCTGAAGATTCTATGAACTCGGTATGGACGGAGTTCCTGAGAGGCATTTAATGTACTTTTAGGACATGGAACCTAGGAATTGAGACATGAATGACCTAGTATGCTTATTGACTGTTCCGAAGAGACCTCTTAGGAGCTGTTAAGATCTAGTTAGTGCCTTTACTGTATGATCCAAGCCAATTGCATGTTCTTGTCTGATTGTTGCTCTAGGTCTTAGTCATATCAACTGTTTAGGTACTTATTAGGTTTCTATCTGCTTTACTATCAGTATATTAACTGTAATGCTGTATAATGTTTGATTTGTTGTGATCTCACTAGTATGATGTAATGGTTGTTAGTTTCCACTTAAGGCTTTGCCAACTTAAACCGACGGACTCCTTCCGTTTGTGATCAGTGTTCAATTAACACGGCACGTTGTTATTCAGTTATCTAAACTAATAACGAGGGTTAGGATTAGAGCTTAACTCACTAATAAACCTAGTACTTTACTGAGGATAACCTCCAAGGTATTGTTACACTTCAGTTATAAGACCAAGTGACATACTTCTCACTGCTCAAAGAGAACTCCAAGAGTTCAGAGATAAGTAGGTCTGTGTAATTGGCTCATCTAACCAGATCAACATCAATCCAAGCATAGTCTTAACATAAGCATAATTACCTTTCCCTAACCCAATACTGATATCTTGGTCAACATTTCCCTGATCTGCATACTCCGGATATCCTTCCACTTTATTTACTTTTCTGCATTTAGGACCTTTAGCTAAAATCAACTACTATCTTTATCTAGGTAATTTAACTAAAAGACAATTATCCACTTGATCTTCAATTCGTTAATCAGCATAAAATTCGACACTAGGTTAACTTACACCTTCTACACCTTAGAAAGTAAAAGTAAATTTAGGCCCCGCAAAATAAAAATAAATGAAGACACCGTGTGTTACCGAATCGGACACCCTGCGACCTAACGACACCGCAGAAACAAAACCGTCCGTTAGTGACATATCAGAACTGTTTCTCTTGGTGCTGCTGCCGGGGAACGAATCGAATATTTTGATCGAGAAAGATTTTAAACAGACAAAGTATTGTTTGGTGGTGTCTAAGAAACCCAATTATACACGAACTTGGTTATTGGATTTTCCGAACAGTCTCCAATTATATTAGAACCAAAAGGATCCTGCCTCTCTGTAGTCGGCCTGGCCACCTAGATACAAGTAATCTGTAAGAAGTCCTATCAGTTAAGATATCCGATCTGGTTAGCGACCGAATTTCAAGAATAATTATTTTTATTAAATTATCGATCCTTTTAGTAAATTAATATTTTTTTAAAGTTACTTTTAAGTTTTTTTAAACAGAAAAATAAAAAAAAAATGGAACAATAAGACACCCTTGCTTCTATGCATAAGTCATGCTTAGAGGAAAGAGGATGACCAATCACCTTAGGAACCGCAGAAACTCCTGAAATCAGTTCGCACATGATTAAACTAGTCAGTGTGATCTATAAATTTCAAGGATTACCGACTTACGATCCTAACTTTCATATAAACAAATTTATCAGTCTGGTTGACTCTTTTAAGGAGGAATCACATGAGAAAAACATTTTAAAACTTCATCTTTTTCAATATTCACTTTCTAAACACGCTTCAGCATGGTTTGACGCACTTAATCTGAATTCAATTCATACATGGGAGGATTTAGCCACTAAATTTCTAAACAAATTTTATCCACCCTCCCTACAAACCTGTTTAAGAAATGACATCACAAACTTTTCTCAAAAAGAAAATGAGTCATTGTGTCTAGCATGGAATAGAGTAAAGATGATGCTTAAAAGATGTCCGAATCATTCGTTAAGTCGGGCAGACATAATCTGCACGCCTTACAATGGTTTGACCAAGGATGATAAGTCTCTCCTAGACATGGCTTCGCAAGGCAACTTCATGTCTCGAACAGCAGATGAAGCATGGGATCTCTTGGACACGATAGCTGCACAACAGGAAGATTAGAACAATGAAGCTGCTGAGAAGGATGACGTCTACGCTCATACGGTAAAAATGCTGGAAACCAGGTTAGAAGATCTCACCCTCACTCTTCAAAGTTTACAAATTCCTAAGAACTCCGATGCTACTAGAACCAATCTAAGGTATCCTTACCCTAGATGGGCACACAAACAGCAAAATAGCATGGATTATAATATAATTTTTCCATTGCACAACCCTACTCTCCACTCTAAGGAAGTTTTAGCTGAATTTATGAAAAAACAATATATGATAAACCTTCAAGTCATAGAATGCCAGAACAAGTTCGACACTTTGATAAAGACTTTTGAAGAATTAATCACAAATTTTCAGCTTACGATTAAACGTTTAACCACTAAAATTGATATAGAGTGGAGTGAGTTTGAAGCCCTAGTAATTACTAGAGGAGGAAAAGAAACAACTGTTAATATACCCATACAAAATTTTTCCGATAAGGAACCTGTGCCAATTGACCCAGTCGTCAATCCACCGGAACCTATCTCTCCTAAGGCCCCGGAAATTATTCCGCGCGCCCGCATACCTTACCCAGGTAGGCTTAGGAAGGAAAAACAAAAAGCAAAATTTGCTAAGTATTGGGATATTATTAAGAATTTGCATTTGAATGTACGTCTAGTAGATGCTTTAGTAGAAATGCCAAACTGCGCTAAATTTTTCAAAGAACTGCTTTCAAACAAAGAGAGATTAATAGAGATAGTTAGCTTACCCTTAAGTGAAGAATGCTCGTTAGTGTTACAGCATGAAATTCCCCCTAAGTTAGGAAATACAGGAAGATTTATGGTACCTTGCTACCTGCAAGATGTCCAAATTAGCAATGCGTTAGCAGACTTAGGAGCCAGTGTAAACCTAATGCCCTATTCATTATTCAATAAGCTAGGATTAAATGACTTAAGGCTAACCAGAATGACTATCCAACTCGCGGACAGATCAGTTAAAATTCCTAGGGGAATAGCTGAAGATGTCCTAGTTAGAGTAGATAAGTTCGCGTTTCCTGTTGATTTCGTCATTATGGATATTGTGGAAGACACGAAGGTCCCACTCATTCTTGGCAAACCATTCTTGAATACTACCAAGGCCGTAATTGACGTTCACGAGAAATCTCTAAAGTTAAGGGTTGGAGGGGAAGAAATCACATTCAATGTTGATCGCCTCATGAACCATCCTGCGGAAGAAGATGTGAATCTCTCTGATTCTTTTCAAGAGCTTGTCAACGAATACCTGGAAGAGACTATGGCTATTTGCAGTCAAAATCAAATTTCTAAGGATCTGTTCTTTACACCTCCTGAAGGAAATCTTGATAACCATTCCACCATAGACCTTAGTCAATTCATATTTCCCCTCTATGAAAGTAACTTTCTTGGTAATACTATTCAAATAGCACCGCTAGGACAAGGCATTCCTTTACCTCTATTAAGGAGAAGACCGAATGAAGAAACAGATTTCATTCCGGTATATCAGGAACCCCAGTTAAGGGAAGACTATGAGGAGTTTCCCGAACCTACCTTCGAAACGAAAGAAGAAGTTTCTAAAGAAGAAGCATTAAGAAGGACAATTTCCAAAAATGAAGAACAGATAGCATCAGTGACCGCTACTGAAGAATCAGAATTCCAGGAGAAGTACGACTCGTTAGACCGAAAGGAGATAGCTAGGATGAAGCCATCTATCGAGGAGCCTTCGGAATTGGAATTGAAGAAGTTACCCGACAATCTGGAGTATGCATTCTTAGAAGGAGAATCGCAACTCCCTGTGATCATATCGAAAGACCTCACGCCACAAGAGAAGGCGAAATTGATTCAAGTTTTGAAATCACATAAGAAGGCAATTGCTTGGAAGATCTCCGACATCAAAGGGATCAGCCCCAACTATTGCACCCACAAGATCTTCTTGGAAGAAGATTTTAAACCATCAGTTCAGAGGCAAAAAAGGGTCAACCCTATGATTCAAGAAGTTGTCAAGAAAGAAGTAATCAAACTTCTGAACGCCAGTCTGATCTATCCAATCTCTGATTCACCATGGGTCAGTCCTGTTCAAGTGGTACCCAAAAAAGGAGGGACGACCGTAATTCAAAATGAGAATAATGAGCTCATTCCAACTCGAAAAGTCACCGGTTGGAGGGTTTGCATAGACTATCGTAAATTAAACGATGCAACACAGAAGGATCATTTTCCATTACCTTTCATTGATCAAATGTTGGAACGTCTATCAGGAAATGAGTACTACTGTTTCCTAGACGGTTTTTCTGGCTACTTTCAAATTCCCCTCAATCCAAAGGACCAAGAGAAAACAACCTTTACCTGTCCTTATAGAACATTTGCCTATCGACGCATGCCCTTTGGGTTATGTAATGCACCAGCTACATTTCAGCGATGCATTGTAGCAATATTCCACGACATGATTGAACGTTGTATGGAAGTCTTCATGGACGACTTCTCAGTCTTTGGTAGTACCTTTGATTCATTCCTTTCAAACCTTGACAAGATGCTCACACGGTGTGAAGAGTCAAATTTAGTTCTAAATTGGGAAAAATGTCACTTCATGGTAAAAGAAGGGATAGTTTTAGGACATAAGATCTCTTAAGCAGGAATAGAAGTTGATAAGGCTAAGATTGAGACCATCACTAAACTTCCAGAGCCTACCACGGTAAGAGCGGTAAGGAGTTTCCTAGGACACGCCAGTTTCTATCGACGTTTCATTAAGGATTTTTCAAAAGTCACACGACCTCTCACTCATCTCCTAGGAAAGGAAGTCCCGTTTGTCTTCAATGAAGAATGTCAAAAAGCATTCAACTATCTGAAAGAGCAGCTAACACATGCACCGATCGTGATAGCTCCTGACTAGAGTCTACCATTTGAGATCATGTGTGATTCGAGCGATTTCGCAGTTGGATCAGTGCTTGGACAACGGGTAGATAAACACTTTCATCCAATCTATTACGCAAGCAAAACCTTAACCGGAGCTCAAGAGAATTACACTACCACAGAGAAGGAGCTGCTAGCCGTAGTATTCGTCTTCAACAAATTTCGTTCCTATCTTATTCTGTCCAAGACTACAGTCTATACGGATCATTCAGCCCTCAAATATCTATTCACAAAGCAAGACGCAAAATCAAGACTCCTACGATGGATCTTACTCCTTCAAGAATTCGACATCGAGATTAAGGACAAGAAAGGAGCAGAGAACGTCGCAGCAGATCATTTAGTCGTTTGGAGAACCCAGCGATGGAAAAACTTGCAGAACAAGATATCAGAGATAAATTTCCGGAAGAACAGCTTATGAGTTTAGGATAAACTCACATAGGATCACAATTTACTGACACTCCTTGGTATGCCGAAATGGCTAACTACCTAGTTGCCAGAGTAATACAAAAGGGTATGAGTACCTCCCGAAGAAGGAAGTTCTTCAGGGACGCTAAGTACTACTACTGGGAAGATCCTTACCTGTTTAGAATTTGCCCTGATCAGATAATCAGGAGGTGCGTAGATGAAAAGCAAGCAGCAGGGATTCTTCACCAATGTCACCATGGACCAACTGGAGGTCATCATGGAGCAAACTTAACCGCGATGAAAGTCTACGAATCAGGATTCTACTGGCCATCTATATTTCGAGATGCGCAAGAGCTTGTAAAGCGTTGCGACGCATGCCAAAGGCAAGGCAATATCTCTATGAAGAACGAGATGCCTTTGACTAATATCCAAGCTTGCGAGATCTTCGATATATGGGGATTAGACTTCATGGGCCCATTTCCAAAGTCTAACGGGAAAGAATATGTCCTCGTAGTAGTAGATTACGTCTCTAGATGGGTCGAAGCTCAAGCATTTCCAACTAATGATGCCAAAGTTGTCACAAATTTCCTGAAGAGACTATTTTGCAGATTTGGAGCTCCCCGTGCGATAATAAGTGATAGAGGCACACACTTCTGTAAGACTCGGTTTATGAAGGTGATGCAACAATACGGAGTTACCCACAAGATGTCCACCGCCTATCATCCGCAGACCAACGGACAAGCAGAGGTCACGAACAGAGCACTCAAAAGACTCTTAGAATGCACTGTCGGCCATCATGGAAATAAATGGGCCAAAAAGCTAGATGATGCTCTGTGGGCATTCTGGACTGCTTACAATAATCCTCTAGGAACTACACCCTACCGAATGGTCTATGGAAAAGCTTGTCACCTTCCGCTAGAACTCGAATATAAAGCTCTCTGGGCGCTGAAGACCTGCAACCTCGATCCCTCAGTTACCAGAAGACATAGGAAAATGCAATTGAACGAACTCACCGAATTGAGAGACCAAGCATATGAAACGTCATACATCTACAAGGAATGAACGAAGCTTACGCATGATGCAAAATTAATCCCTACAAAGTTCGCCCCTGGAGATAAAGTTCTTCTCTTCAATTCTCGGTTCAAGAAGTTCGCGGGAAAATTTAGATCAAGATGGAGTGGCCCATACAAAGTTGTACACGCTTTTCCACATGGAGCCGTGGAATTGGAGGGACCTGCTGGTAATTTCAAGGTCAATGGCCACCGGTTGAAAGCCTATTTAGAAGACCACGATAAGGAGGAGCACCTCTTCTCCTTTGATCCATTCTGAAGATCTAACAAGGAAGAGTCGAGCTGTAACGACTTGATAAATAAAGCGCTCTTGGGAGGCACCCCTTGCTTATCCTTTTTATTTCTTATTATTTTCATTTCAATTATTTTCTGTCTTAAGATATTATTTCTGTACTAACAACTAAGCGCCATACTTGCGCTTAGTGCTTACAAGATTGTTGAATGTGTTTAGGCGCAATGCCAAGTTCAGGAGCATCAGCTTACATTCCCGTTCGCAGGAGGAGGACTCCTATAGTTTACTCATCCGAAAGCAGTGCTGATCAGAACAGGCCATCAACAGGGCAATTAGGCCCAAGGAGATTAGTATTAGAGAGCGTTGAGGAAGATATCGGCACAGCACCGCCAGCTCCTCCCATCCGACGATCTAGAAGTCTAGCCAGGAGACCGGCCGAGCAAACACAGTTTCCAGATACGTATGAGCCACAGATGGTGATCCATTACGGAGCTACGTTGAGTGACCCTGATGTAGCATGGGCACTACTCAGAGATCAGTGGAGACTTTACAAGGCTCTGAGAGCATACCTCCAGCGTGAGGGGATGCCACGCAGCACTCTGGGCCCATCTTCATTTAGGCTAGCATGCCGTGTTCCACCGACACGACAGTCTATGCCCGGGCATTCCACACCAGCTTCAGTTCACTCCGTTGCCTCCACTGCTATGCCTACACACGCTATCCCTATCCCTATCACGCCGCCAGTTCCAGTTACTGAGTTTCCAGAGGGTTATCATCTAGTCACTATTCCTATTTCAGTGGAGCTACCAACGGCCCAGGCATTTGAGATTACTGGGAGCATACCTGACGAGGAGCTCTTCCCAGACTTATCCCACTTGGAAATACCGAAAGACTTATGTCTAGATTCTCTACTCGGCCCTGAGATGGATATAGGGCAGCCTTTCGAGCACTTGCCGATCCTGGAGGATGATGACGTCCTAAGATACTTTGCAGAGCCGACACAGCACTGACAAGGATAGTATCCTATAGACTACTTTATATTTATTTTATGTTTTAGTTTTTATCTTTTTGAATCATTGTACTAAAAATTATATATAGTGAAAATGCTGCCTTTCTTTTTTTTGTTCTTCATGCAGAAATATTATTAAAAGAGACTGGTATGTAGGAGATTGAACGTAGGAAGGCCCAGCACTAGGAAAGTAACATGACCATAGGGAAGTAATCCTTCCTCAAACCTATTTTCAATTATAACGCACTAAAATCTCTAAGTGTGGGGTAACCCCCGCAACTAACTTAGAATTTTAGAAGTCATGTCCTTAATTTATAAAGTATCAAAATATTCTTTCTAGAGAACATTAGGGACAATGTTCTTCTAAGTGTGGGGTAATGGGTAAGGTTTTTAAAGGTCAAAGTTTTATAGTCAAGTAACCAAAAATGCCAAGTTTTGAAAAATTCTTTTGTTCAAAAGTAATTAAGCAATGGATATTGAGTGATTTTGAAAAATTCTTACTTTGTTTTTGCCCAAAAGATCTAATAAAATTGCTAGAAATCAGTTTTCGGAACATTTATTAGAACGGAACGATCAAGCTGAAACTAATGTTTTGTGTCAAAAGATTTCTTTTAGGAAAATATGTTAAAGGCTACGCATGATCAAGCACGACCCCTACTCTAAAAAGTGAAGAATCTTGGACCCAAAGTATCTGTATGACCTATCAAATCTACAGTACTTTGTTATTTCAATTGATGAGTGTGCCGGTGTGCGGTTCAAATTAGAACTTGGTTCAGACATACGTTTCAAGGCCAATGGTTAGTAAGCGCCATACGTGGTGCAGGTGCGATACTCCTTCCGAAATCATTCTGAATAGAAAAGACAACAAGCCATCCGTTTCTGTTTCCACTCCACGCAATTTTAAACCGACCAACTCACATAAAGAGTTGATGAATCAGAAATATTCACCCCAAATTCACTCCCAAAATACACCATTCATTCCTCTTTCCATTCATCCAAAGATCCAGAGGTTAATGAAGAGATAGATCGATCTAATTCGCTTCAAAAGCCCTAGTCGAAAGATTCCGAACCCCTGATTGTTTTTAATAGGTCAAAGACCTATTTTTAGTAGATTATTACTTCCTCTCTTGGCACCAGGAACAAAAGACAAAAGTTATGAAGAAAGGGTATTATTAAAAAAAAATGTGTTTATGAAAGAGCAAAGTCTCTAATAAGGCAAAAAGAAACCCGAGAAGATGCCCTGAAGAAGAATGCTGGAAGAGCAAAAGAAAATTCTAGACAAAGTCTTAGCAAAATCTGCCTCTTCTGAAGAAAACCTTTACGGAATTCTCAGCCATAATCTATCCAAAATGGATACTCTGAAGAATCAAAGTCTATCAATTCTCTCAAATCAAAAGATCTGGATACCTTTCACCAAATTCACAAATTTCCAACCAAACCCTATAACCCATCTTCCTCTAGAAAGAATGCTTAGAAAGAAGATCAGTGTCGTCCTTACTTAACCGGTGGAGATATCGATGCTTTACCAAGCCTATGATGAGAACTGTTACACGACTGGTTTCTGAGCGACAATACAACTAGAATAGGACACCCTAAACACTTGAGTGATCCGTCATTGAGGAGCCTGATCATGTTTACTCTACATCCAAGAGTTGGAAAGTACACCTTTTTCACTATGGACGCAATTGAAATCTAGCGGCCAAATCATCGAAGCTCGAAACTTTTTCTAATACTTTTGAAAGATGTACCGACTTATGATGAAGGCATAACAAAAAGATCTACGGGTAGGGCAGAGAAGAATCTAGTAAAAAGATCCTGATATTCCCGCTTTCTTGCTTGAGGACAAGCAAAGCTAAGTGTGGGGTATTTGATATCGGGCAAAAAGTCACGTTTTTACCCCCTAAATCAGGCCCTAAAACAATAAAGATTAAAACTTTGTCGGCAAAATTATCTCTTTTTTGGTTGATTTTGTAGATTAAGTAATTACAAAGGCGATTCAAAAAGAATCAAGTAAAACAGAGCTAAAACGAAGATTCTAGAGCGAAAACGGTGAAAGACAAGAAATCAAGTTACGATCCAGTGAATCAAGGCACGACCAGCACACCATACGGCTTGCCATACGCCCTGCCATACGGCCTGCCTGTATGGATACACCCTGCCAGATATGCCCCACCAAGTTCCTTCACCATACGGCCTACCTTGCATATGACCTGCCAAATACGCCATGCCATACGGCCTGCCAGGCGTATTTGGCCAAATTCTGGTCTATTTAAGGGCCTTTCTCCATTCATTCCAAGACACACTCAACATACAATTCAATTTATATTTTTAATTTTTAGTTAGTTTTTAGTTAGTAGTTAGCTTAGCTTTTATTTTTCGGAGGATATCCCGGCGAGTCCCTGCGATCCCGGGCAGATTAGTTCGGCCTTTTCAGGTTTTTATCCGAAACGCTTGTCTTTTGTATTAAACATGTATTCTTATCTTTTATGTTTAATAATGCATTCTGATATTGCCATGATAGCTTAATTTATCTGTATGTTGCCATGATAGAAGTTTGGGTTAGCGTAATTATGTTAATATAGTACGGTTACTGTTATAATGCTGAACTAGGAAGTCTGACAGATTTGTATGCTAGCATCTTAAGGATTGACCAACTTAGGTTGTGATCAGGACTTGTCCACCTATATGAAATTAGCTACTTCATAGGATTAAGACCCCTGGTTATACTGTATCTGAAGATTCTATGAACTCGGTATGGCCGGAATTCCCGAGAGGCATTTAATGTAGTTTTAGGACACGGAACCTAGGAATTGAGACATGAATTACATAGTATGCTTATTGACTATTCCGAAGAGACCTCTTAGGATCTCTTAAGATCTAGTTAGTGCCTTTACTGTATGACCCAAGCCTATTGCATGTTCTTGTCTGATTGTTGCTCTAGGTCTTAGTCATATCAACTATTTAGGTACTTATTAGGTTTCTATCTGCTTTACTATCAGTATATTAACTGTAATGTTGTATAATGTTTAATTTGTTGTGATCTCACTAGTATGATGTAATGGTTGTTAGTTTCCACTTAAGGTTTTGCCAACTTAAACCGACGGACTCCTTCCATTTGTGATCAGTGTTCAATCAACACGGCACGTTGTTATTCAGTTATCTAAACTGATAACGAGGGTTAGGATTAGAGCTTAACTCACTAATAAACCTAGTACTTTACTGAGGATAACCTCGGAGGTATTGTTACACTTCAGTTATAAGACCAAGTGACATACTTCTCACTGCTCAAAGAGAACTCCGAGAGTTCAGAGATAAGTAGGTTTGTGTAATTGGCTCATCCAACCAGATCAACATCAATCCAAGCATAGTCTTAACATAAGCATAATTACCTTTCCGTAACCCAATACTGATATCTTGGTCAACATTTCCCTGATCTGCATACTCCGGATATCCTTCCACTTTATTTACTTTTCTGCATTTAGGACCTTTAGCTAAAATCAACTACTATCTTTATCTAGGTAATTTAACTAAAAGACAATTATCCACTTGATCTTCAATTCGTTAATCAGCATAAAATTCGACACTAGGTTAACTTACACCTTCTACACCTTAGAAAGTAAAAGTAAATATAGGCCCCGCAAAATATAAATAAACGAAGACACTGTGTTCTACCGAATCGGACACCCTGCGACCTAACGACACCGCAGAAATAAAACCGTCCGTTAGTGGCATATCACCACCATTGAATTATGTGGACATTATAATTGCCACCATTGAATTATGTGGACATGATAATTGCCACCATTGAATTATGTGGACATGATAATTGCCACCAAATTATGTGAATGTTATGTATCGAGAGAATGATTTTTTATACACAGGTTATGTGTATTAGTTTTTGTGCACGAGATATGTGTACGGTTACTAAGATTTGTGAAAATAGTTTCGTACACGAGAAAGGTGTACTGTATTTAAAAGATATCGCATGTACATTACAGGTGGGTATAGGATTCGGGCCCATTTGTACCATGCAGCATTTAAATCTTGTGGTCTATCAAAATGATGAATTTTATTGTTTTAAGATAAACCTATGAACTCACCAACCTTTTGGTTGACACTTGAAAGCATGTTTATTCTCAGATGTGAAAAAATTCTTCCGCTGTGCATTTGCTCATTTTAGAGATATTACTTGAAGTCATTCATGGCATATTTCAAAAGACGTTGCATTCGAGTCGTCGAGTTCATCAAGATTATTACTAAGTCAATTATAGTTGAATATATTATGAAATGGTATGCATACCGTCAACTTTTGATGTAATGAAAGTTTGTCTTTTAAAAATGAATGGAATGTTTGTAAAATGTATCATATAGAGGTCAAGTACCTCGCGATGTAACCAAATGTAATGTATTCGTCCCAATGGATTAGGACGGGTCATTAGAATTAATCTCACAGTTCTCGATGTGGGTGCGTAGGTTCCGTAGGTCATGCATCAATGCTTAAATGTCCCGAAATTTTCTTCAAAATGTTCAGGTTCAGGTAATGTCGTTAGGTTCCTTTCTAGAAATTCAATCTGGCTCTCGTGTCGAGTTGTACGTGTAGCAAGTAGTAATACGATATGTCTTGAGGCGACTCCTAAGTCTTTGGGTATGGCTGAGCATCAGTAGGAGACACTCTGACCTTGAGAAAGGAGATGCCTTCCCGACTTCTCCAATGCCTAAGAGTGTTAGGGACCTAAGTCCAGAAGTGTCGTTAGATCGTCGAACAGTGGTGAAGGATGAAAGAGATAACTGACGATCATGAAAGAGTATGGGATACGGGTCAACTTGCGGAAACTGAACAACCTTATAATGTTCATATGTTGTACGTGGCTAATTATGGTGAGCTCGGGGGTCGAGGTGCGGTTACTCCGACAAGTCCTCACATATTTCCTCCTCCGAGGATCAACTTTAGTGGGCATGTAATCCGAGGGGTACTCTTCCTAGATTACGTGAAGTAATGTTTCGATCTCTGAAACGGTGGAACGGTAGTAACAGGTGGATTACATTACTAGTTAGACGAGTGGGAAAAGGGTTCAGAAAAATATCTGAACTAGGAAAGATAAATTTTCCAAGTCGGTACAGCGGATAGCAGACATGTAGCAAGAACGTAACCAGGCATAATAACTACAGCAGCCTAGATCGTCTACAGCAGTACATAGCATGGCAATAATAACAGTATCAAACAGAAGTATCATGCAAAAAGCTGATAGTAGCATGCAGTAGCGAGAATAAGCAGTAGCATACAGCAAGTTCACATAGCAGTAAAAGTAAGCAGTAGCATACAGCAAGTTCCCATAGCAGTAAAATAAGCAGTAGCATGCAGCAAGTTCATATAGCAGTAAAAGTAAGCAGTAGCATGCAACAGTTCCGCAGAAACAAGTGAACGAGCAAGTTGTAGATTATTCATATTAGTGAATCCTACTAGACTCGGTCAAGACACACTAATGCAACCTAATTCCCTACAACCAATGCTCTGATACCAAATGTGACGCCCCGTACAAAATTAACGTGTACGGATCATCAACAACAGGTCCATTACACCGTACAATACTACATGCTGTTTTAAAACAAGTTTTGCATTCATGAAAAGGTGACGTCTTTACCAACGTCAAATGTTTTACCAAGATAATATGCTTCTATGAATAGAAAGCATTAACATAAGTACGTAACACAAAGGTCATTACAAAGCCATTGTTCAAATGTAACATAAGTTGTGAATGCAAAGTAAAAGTTCCATGATTGAGACACCTCTAAGTAATGCAGCGGAAGTCTAACACAGCGAGTCTGTAACAACAAGTCTATAACACCAAGACTATAACAGTAAGTCTAACAGCAGAAGCAACAACGTCTAAGCACCTGAGAAATACACGCTTAAAAGTCAACATGAATGTTGTTGAGCTATAGTTTGTTTGTAATCAGTAATGTAATGTAGACCACGAGATTTCATTTTCAAAACAGTATCTCAAATCCGTATGATAAAGTATATGCTTATCCGTGGGCACCCGGTAAGTAACTTAACAAGTAATATCACCCCTTAAAAGTACACCTGGCAAGTGTGTAAGTTTACGAAGTATTAAACACCCGTTGAATGCTAGCGCGACTAGCCCGAGTGGGGATGTCAAACCCTATGGATCTATATCTAAGATTCGCGTCTACCGGTTCATAAACCAATAGTTAAACGTTACCGAGCTAAGGGGAATATTTGTGCCGTTATGTCACCCACACATATATAAAGTTTAAGTACTCGTGTCTAGTATGTAAAACATAAAAAGTGCATGTATTCTCAGTCCAAAAAATAGTATAAGTAAAAAGGGAGTTATAACTCATAGTGAATGTGCGGTAAAAGTCGCTATGAAAAGTATGCAAGTAGTTAGTCGGTCCGAGAGGTCCTCAACCTAAGTCAAAGGTTACTAGGTCAGTAAATTGTCCCCAAAAGTTTAAAAGTGAATAAATTAAGTTTAAGTATCATCATAATCATCATCATTCGTAAAAGATAAAGTAAGTTTTCAACAAGAATAGAGATCGAAACAAAGGCTGACTTCGGACAGCCGCTACGACCTCTATACAAACTGATATGACGCGCGGCCAGTGGCCAAGGCTCCGTTTGTGAGTCCTCTTACCGCTATCGAATTTTCAGATCTTAAATCGATGTCGTTTGACCGTGGCGACGATTCAAGCGCGAATAGGTTAGAAATTTCAGCACGTCGTTACGAAGGCGTAGTGATTTTCGGAAGGCTATAAATCCTAAACCGTATATCGGATTTAGGCGAGTCTTAACCGAAAAGTCATCTACTCGAACCGAAATATCTGAAAATTAACTTTCCAGAAGTCCCAGGTGTCTGATAGACCTCGAAAATGGGTTTCTTGGTGCTTGATGCTCATCACGGTTCTTATCCTTGATGCGTGTAAGCTTCAAGTGTACAACTCTTTGATGTTTTAGCATCACTTTGACTATGTTTCAACCATCAACACACAACTAAGAGTAAAAGCTAACTTTTTACAAGTTTTGAACATCAAGGTTGTCTCTTTATTGTATAAACACAATAAAGCTTCAACCTTTGTACTTTTGATACAAGTTTATGCATCTTCATCATATGAGATGATGAAGACTTGATCTTTATCACCACAAAAATCATAAAAAGGTTCCAAGTAAGTGAGATCTACAATAATAACTTAGATCTCAAGTGTTAAGAAACCCTAAGCTAGAAAGCTTGGATCTTTACAAGATTAATGAGACCATAAGCTAGAAAGTTAAGATCTAGTAAAAGTAATGAGACCATAAGCTAAAAAGCTTAGATCTTAAACAAAATATTGAAACCCTAAGCTAGAAATCTTGGATCTTTAATGTTCTTGAAGATCCTTAAAGCAAAAAGTTAGATCTACAAGTTACATGAAGATCATAAACACAAGTTTTGATCTTTTAACAAAATAAAGTGATCTTAAGCTTCAAAACTTAGATCCAACAAAGTAATGAAGATTCAAAGCTAGAAAGCTTGAATCTTTCATGTTCTTGAAGGATTCAAATCAAAGTTTGAATCTACAAGATATAACAAGTTCAAAAATCTAAAAAGCTTGATCTTAAGAAGATGATGATGTCATGATGATGAAGAGAAGAAGAAGAAGGAGAAAATTTAAAACATACAATTTTTAGTGTGAGAAAGACTAGAGAGAAAATTAGAGAGCAAGTGTGTGTAAAATGAGAATGAGATCAAGTGTGAAATGGGTGAATGAGGCTTTATATTTATAGTGGTGGAGGGTGCTAGATGGCGTAGGTATCATGGGGGACAAGGGGGACAACTTTTTGCTTTTTGCATGGTGGTGGTCTAAAGGTGGTGCTTGTTGTTGGGATTCCATGCAACATGTGTAGTAATGGTTAACAAAAATGCTAGTATGTTGGCTCATATTAATGAGTTTTTGTCTTACATTTTAATGGGTCATAAACTTATTGAAGTTGGGCTAATTTAAGAGTCCATTAGCTAGAGTAGGGTGGGCTTAAGTCCAATAAGGTAGAAAGTCCATTAAGACTAACTAGTGTGCATTAGTAAATTACTAAGCGTAATTAAGGAACCAATAAGTCAAGTAATTGTCATTAGAAAATAACAATTAGTTTTACGTAGTCATAATATTCCAATTATGACCAAAATTAATCGTGTATAGAGTACATAGCTCGTTCTAAACATCCAGTGACACTAACGGTCACGAAAGCATTCGAGGATCAAGTTAAGTGATTAAACACTTAATAGCAGGTTTTAAGACATTAACGAAAGTAATTAATCATGAATAAATATCCCAGAGCATAAACTAGCTCAGTACGCACAAATACGCAGTTTCGTGAAAGTATAGAGCACAAAAATATAAGTCGAAAAAGTCGGGTCGTTACATTAACCATACCACCGCGAACAATTAAATCTTATACATATACGCATAATCGTTCCACTCACCAGGACACTATCGCCTCCAATGTCCTACGGGTCTCACTCAAACGAGCTTAACGACCCTAGTACCCTCGAATGCATAAACAACCAAAAGACTCACACAATAGAGTCAAGGCACGACACATTAACCGCACATTCTACCGAGTGCAACTTGAAACAGCAAACGTAAATTGATCGCTCGCCACGAATTATCTCCAATGGAGAATAAGGTTTAGTTAAGGCTTACATACACACCGCATGTTATTACAAACGAATAACATACAAATATTACACTAAAATTACCTGAACGTCTTCTCGCGATGCCCACCACCGCTAGCTCAGGACACTCCGCCTTGTGATGTCCTTCTTCCCGGCAATAGAAACACACAACGTCGCCACTCCTCGATACCAGACACTCCCAGAACTTGTGTCCCCTTTCACCACAATTAAAACATCTAGACATACAAGAACCCGATGCCCCTTTCCTCATACTACTTGTGCTCGCACTTGCGCCCTTAGTCTTCTTACTTGGAGCACCATAAGAATCAACCCTTCTCTTACTTGAAGGTTCACTAACCATTGATCGCGAATGCAATTTGAAACCCCTAGCCACGGCGAATAACTTTGATAACGAGTTCACTTGACTAAGGCTAATTTTGTTCCGCAAGTCATCATTCAAAGTTCGATAGAAATCTCCCATCAACATACTATCTCTTTCGTTATACTCTAGGTAAAAACGAGCCTTCGCCATAAAGGTCGTCTTGAGATTATTCAAATCCATAGAACCCTGTTGCAAATTTCGCAACTCGTCACGCAACTCCGCCAAATCGGCTTGCGTTCGGAACTCCTCGAAGAACTTCTTCTTAAAATCGTCCCACGATAACCTCATGAACGATTCACCACCAACAATATCAATTTTACCATCCAACCAATCCTTCACCCAACCCCGCAACAAGCTAGTAGCGAGTCTCGTCCTCTTCTCAGGAGGGCATTCAATAGTACGAAAACACCCTTCGACATCCGAGATCCATGTTGTGCTTACCAAAGGATCCGGTTTCCCGTCATACATCGGAGGTTTAGTCCTCATGAAGATCTTATGGCAACGCTCAATTTCACCACTACTTTGAAATTCAGAATACTTCATGTCCATTTCTTCTCGTAACGCTCCCAACTGCTCTGCAACGGCAGTCGTAACTCTAGCGTTAAACTCGTCATTGCTCGCCTCGATCCCGTTTCTCGTCGTCATTCTAAAGAATGCAAAACGATTAGACCATGAACTTATAAAACTACACACACAACACCGCCCCATCTTGCTCAACACTCGTTGTACTTCGCTTGATAAACACGATTTGCACCCGTAATAATGGTAGCTAGTCATTATTATGCGCACACGCCGTATCAACTTGTTAGTACAACGACCGCCTCGCTCGATGATATAAACCAACACAAACAAAAATTCTACGCGATATAAACACACGCAAGAATAATATCACGATACAAGCTACAATCCTAGTTAGTTCACCTACACGCTATGGCACTAACCAAAATCTCGTCCGACCCGTTCACCTACAAGTCCCGCAACAAATAAGCACACACAAAAATCTAAGTCTAGGCACCTATCACAAGTCGCCTAAATCCCTTAGACCATGCTCTGATACCACTTGAAACGACCCAACCGGTCGTATTTCGGCCCATAAAATTTTTTTCTTTTTAATACATTAATATTATTACATTTAGGTCCCAATTATGTTTCCAAAACACTTCTGATACAATGTTAAGTTTAGACAACTTTTAAACGTTTAATACAAAAGTTTAAATATCCAAACGGGCATTCACATAACCCGTTTACATCATCAAAAGATAGTTTCGACTCGACTAGTTAAACCTCCAACAAAACCGAGCATGGTGATTGGGAAAACACTACCCAATCCTAAATCGATCCAAAAGCAAAGTCTTCTAAAGCAACCTACAAAAGTCTACTAGTTCCCTCGCTTACCCGAGCCGCCACCTTGCAAACCTATAAAAAATAATATCAACGAGAGGGTAAGCTATGAAAGCTTAGTGAGGATAAACATGCTATATACATACATATGCATAAGATGAATACGTATCACCAACACAATTAGTAAACACATACTGCAGTCCAAGTATAACTAAGCAAGGCTATACGTAACGTACCACCAAGCCAAATCCACAAGATTAGCTATAACATACAAAATGTATATATACGCATATACAATAAATAACCGATACAACAAGGTTAACCCCTTAACCTTAAACACATCAGGTTGGCCGAACTACAAGTGCCTAAGTGAATCCGAAACTACACACGATTCACTACCTTCACCTCAACGACAATAGGGATGCCCGAACTACACGCTACATTGTGAATCAGAACTGCTCAAGATTCACTAGTGAAGCCGAACTACACTAGAATCACTACCCTAGGCCGCAACAAAACAACAATGGGAATGCCCGAACTACACGTGACATCGTGAATCCGAACTACACGAGATTCACTAGTGAAGCCGAACTACACGTGAATCACTACCCACATCACCTCAACAACTTCACGGGGTTGACCTACTCGTCAACGTGAATTCATATCATCCGAAATTCACTACCCCAAGGGTGGTAACCCAAAACACACAAACGTGCCTTAAGGACCCCAAACTCATAGAGTCCATCATCTCACACACATGTAAAGTGAACTCGAAAGAATAAGGATCACTTACCCATCTTATGCATACATACACATATAATATATATTTACATTCAACTTAACGCCTTGATGAATGCAAAGTCAAATCTGCAACACGTCAATAGAAAGTTGTAACAACCGAAACCAAACCACGAACAACCCGCGTAAAATGTGAAAAAAAAAAATTATGCTGTTCAGTTGGTAGCACGGCGCGCAGAATCACCTGGACAGCCCGCTGTCTCCGGAAGTCAATTACACGAAAATGTTTGACCCTTTCCCGACATAATTAGACAAAACTCTTTCAACCACATACTCATACATGTAAAACTAACACGTTCCATTAATAAAATTAGTTTTACGAAGCGGGGCCCGCACGACCCAAATTACAAGTTTAATACATAACGCGAGTTTCGAACACAAAAAGTTTAAATGCCAAACGACACATCGAGCATGGTGTTTGGGGTTAAACTACCCAAGTCTCGGTCGAACTTCCAAAAGTTAAAATCCCCGAGCCACTAATCCAAGCGAATACCTTTGCCCTTATCCAAGCCGGATCCTAAAAAGGTAAACAACGAGAGGGTAAGCTAACACTTAGTGAATGCAATAATTATACATATACATATATAATACACCTACTTGCAAGCACTTATACAAATACCTCATACACGCTAGCAATTTACATAGCATACCATTGCAAGTATAACTCTAAACCCTTCATGATCACAAGCTAGCACTGCAATATCATATATATAACCCGAATAATAAAATGTACTACAATACAACGCGTAATTATGATTAACCAATAACACAAGGGAATGGTACTTCGAATTTCCCATCGGTGTTCGTAATAACCGTTAGTGTACAACAAAATATATCACTAACCCCTAGGCGACACGGACAACGAAATATCCGTTCAGAGTAATCGTTAGTGTACAACGAAATATATCACTAACTCTTGGGCGATTTGGACAACTAAATATCCATCGTTAGTGTACAATGAAATATATCACTAACTCTTGGTGGTATGGACACGTATACCCGGCCCCATCCCCCGCCCTACAAATAGATACATTATATGTACACATGTATAATCATTCCACTCACCTTACGCCTTCGGTGAATCGATAAACCAAGCTTGAAACTTCAAGGTAACACACCTATTACAATGTACACATAATCAACATCCATTCAAGTTGGTCAAACTCGCAACACTCACCATCACTAGGTCGTTTTGACCCATTTGGACACTTAATCCTAAAATTGGGTCAACTCACACCCAAAACTCTAACATTAGCCAAGATAGGTTTAAAACACATTTCAACACTAGGTTTATGCATTAATCACAAACATTAACTAACTTAGGTCCATTTTGACCCATTTGACCAATTAAAGTCAACACACCCATTTCGGGTCATTCACTAACCCACACAACGCCCATTTACATATATATATAGGTGTGCTAGCAATTTACTAACTAATTTAAGTTCATAAACATCAATTTAATACTTTGAAAACCCTAGTTAGTCATCCTTGAGTCTACTCAACCTAATTTCACCCAAAACCCCCAATTCACCCACAAATGGGTTTTAAGTTCATCATCTACCCCAAACCCTAACCCTTAATCAAAATAAAATCAAGAAATCAAGATTAGAGCATACCACTACCACCAAAACGTAGCTAAAGGGAAGATGAACGACTTTAGAAATCTCACTAAGACCCGATTCAACCTCCTTCTTCCTTTAATGGAGCTCTCTCACTCTAGAACTTCCTCTCTCTCTCTAGGATTTAATGGAAAGTGATAAGGTAGATGGAAATGGAGTAAATGAGACTCGAACAACTGATCCCAAGCCTTAAAGTCGGGTCCCATGTGAATTTACCAAAAAGCCCTTAAAATATCTCATTTAAAAGCAAGAGATGAGCTGTCAGCCCGAAATGGCGCGGCGCGCCATAATTCGGCACGGCGCGCAGATAGCCTGGGCAGAATTCTTTTCTCTTTTTAAAATATACAAAAAAAACCCCACAACTTGAATAACTTAATTACACATATGTACAATGAAATATTTGGGTCTTACAACTCTCCCCCACTTATTCGGATTGCGTCCTCGCAATCCAAGCCGCATGACAAGAAGGAAGATAAACCAACACGAACTCTTCGGGCTCCCAAGTAAACTCGAAACCCTTACTACGACGCCATTGAACCTTAAAGGTCCTTGTTACGCAATATTTTCACTTTCTCATCAAGTATAGCAATCGGCTCTTCAACATATTCTAACTTGTTGTTTAGTTCAATTTCGTCTAATGGCATCCATGAGGAATCATCCGCAAGACACTTACAGAGATGGGAAACATGAAATGTGTTATGGATCCCCGCAAGTTCTTCAGGCAATTCCAATCGATATGCAACTTCACCAACACGAGCTAAAACCTTAAATGGCCCAATAAACCGAGGAGCTAACTTTCCCCATTTTCGAAATCGAATAATACCCTTCCATGGCGAAACCTTAAGCATCACCATATCACCTTCTTGAAACTCGATCGGTCGCCTACGTTTATCGACATAAGATTTTTGTCTATCTTGCGCCGCCTTTAAACGAGCCCGAATCATATCGATTTTACTACTTGTCTCCAATACCAAGTCGGTGCTCCCGACTTCCCTTTGGCCCACTTCGCCCCAATAAATCGGGGTCCGACACCTTCTACCATATAACATCTCATATGGTGGCATTCCAATACTAGTGTGAAAACTATTATTGTACGAGAATTCCACCAAAGGCAAATGTTCATCCCAACTACCACCGGAATCAATAATACACACACGTAACATATCTTCCAACGTTTGATTCGTACATTCGGTTTGACCGTCCGTTTGAGGATGGTACGCCATGCTCATATTCACCCTCGTACCCATATCTTCATGAAACTTCTTCCAAAATCGAGAAGTAAAACGCGTGTCCCGATCCGAAACAATAGACGCGGGAACGCCGTGTCTCGATATCACCTCCTTAATGAACATCTTCGCGAGTGCCTCCGATGTAATTGCTTCTTTAATCGGAAGAAACAATGCACTCTTCATCAATCTATCGACAATCACCCAAATAGTGTCAAATTGGGTTCTTGCCGTTTTCGGCAACTTGGTAATAAAATCCATGGTAATATGCTCCCACTTCCACATCAGAATTTCTAACGGTTGCAAATTACCATACAGCTTTTGGTGTTCGGCTTTAACTTGCAAACACGTGACGCATTGCTCAACATACTTAACAACGTTGCGTTTCATGCCCAGCCACCAATAATCTTTCCTCAAATCATGGTACATCTTCGTCGCACCCGGATGTATGGAATACTTAGACTTGTGCGCCTCATCAAGAAGCACTTTTCGAAAATCACCCATCTTAGGCACCCACACTCTTTCTTGAAAAGACAACAAACCACGCGAACCCATCGTAATGAATTCCGATTGTCCCACAATTCGTTCCGCATGCTTGTTGTGAACGTAAGCCTCTATTTGAATCACACCAAGTTTATCAAGAAAATCGTTAGTAATAATCATACGTAACAATCCCAATCGTAACGCCAGATGTTGACTCTTTCGACTTAACACATCCGTGACTACATTCGCCTTGCCCGGATGGTAAAGTATTTCACAATCATAATCTTTCACCACGTCCATCCACCTACGTTGACGATAATTCAAATCCCGTTGATCAAAAAGATGTTTCAAACTCTTGTGATCCGAATAAATCGTACACTTGACACCATACAAGTAGTGGCGCCAAATTTTCAAAGCATGAACCACCGCCGCTAATTCAAGATCATGAGTCGGGTATCTCTTTTCATGTTCCTTTAATTGACGAGAGGCGTAAGCAATGACTTTACCTCGTTGCATTAGAACACACCTGAGCCCATTCAAAGAAGCATCACAAAAAACCGTCATATCATCTACACCTTCCGGCAACACTAAGACCGGCGCTTGACACAATTTCTCTTTCAACAATTAAAAAGCGATTTCTTGCTCGTTCTCCCAATTAAACCTCGTATTCTTCCATGTCATCTTAGTTAATGGAGAAGAAATCTTTGAAAAGTCTTGGATAAATCGACGATAATAACCGGCCAATCCGAGAAAACTTCGGATTTCCGTAGGCGTAGTCGGTTGTCCCCAACTCTTTACCGTCTCGATCTTCCCCGGATCTACTTGAATACCATCCTTGTTCACAATATGGCCAAGGAATTGAACTTCCCTTAGCCAAAATTCACATTTCGAGAACTTAGCATATAACTTCTCTTTTCTCAAAGTCTTCAACACCTCGTGTAAATGATGTTCGTGTTCCTTCATAACCTTAGAGTAGACAAGAATACCGTCAATGAACACAATTACCGACTTGTCCAACATAGGTTGGCACACTCGGTTCATAAGATCCATGAATGCCGCCAGTGCATTCGTAAGACCAAAAGGCATAACTACAAACTCAAAATGCCTGTAACGCGTACGAAAAGCCATTTTCTCAATATCTTCCTCACGGACCCGCATTTGGTGATAGCCGGACCGTAGGTCAATTTTAGAGAAATACGTCGCACCTTGGAGTTGATCAAATAAATCATCAATACTAGGCAATGGATAACGGTTCTTGATTGTCACTTTGTTCAACTCCCGATAATCAATGCACATACGCATACTTCCGTCTTTCTTTTTCACGAATAAAACCGAAGCGCCCTAAGGCGAAGCACTCGGTCGAATAAAACCCTTCTCAAGTAACTCTTGGGTTTGATTTAACAATTCCTGCATTTCCGTCGGTGCTAAACGATAAGGAGTTTTAGCAATGGGAGTAGCTCCCGGAACCAACTCAATGCGAAATTCAACTTGTCTTTCCGCCGGAACACCCGGTAACTCATCCGGAAAGACGTCTTGAAATTCACTTACCATCGAAATTTCACGAATAGGTGGTGGCTCATGACGAGTATCGACAACATGGGCAAGGAAAGCCATGCCACCACTAACAAGGAAACGACATGCCCGTGCAAAAGTGCATACCGGTACAGGTCTTCTACGTTTATCACCATGAATAATTAACTCTCCCCCACTTGAGGTCTTCACATGAATAGACCTTTCACGGCACGCAATATCGGCTCTGTTACGATCGAGCCAATCCATACCAACCACGATATCAAAATCACCCAAAGTCATCGGGATGAGATCAATTTTAAAGTTCTCGGAACCAAACACAACATTACAATCCTTACACACATCAACAACTAGCACTGTCTTGCCATCCACTATTTCGACTTCTACCGGACGACTTAACTTAGATAACGGTTTATTAAGTTTAGGCACAAATTTTGGAGACACAAACGATAAATTTGCACCGCTATCAAATAGAATCCTCGCCGGATTAGAGTTAACCATGAAAGTACCTGAAACGACTTCATTGGATTGTTTGGCTTCATCGTTGGTCATCAAATAATTACGCCCCCTAGCCGACCCCGCCGCCTTCTCTATTCCCTTAACTTGATCATTTCGGAGCTCGGGGCACTCCGACTTTCGGAGCCCTTCTTGTTGACAATTGAAACATGTGATCACATTAGTACGCGGTTTTGGGCAATCACGAGAGTAGTCACCTTTTTGCCCACAATTGTAACATGTGGTCACGTGAACACTAGGAGCACCCTTCTTTACACTACCAACACTTTCGGATACTCCCTTACTTTTCTTGTTCGAAAAATTAGAAGCTTCGAACTTCCTTTTACTTGGCGCATAACTAACCAGACTCGGAGCTTGCGCTTCAAACCCCTTCGCCACCGCCAAGAGCTTATCAAAAGTCTCAACATGACCAATACTAATTTTACCCTTCAAATCATCTCTAAGGGTCGCATGAAAGTCTTCTATTAATAATTGATCATTCCCCACATACTCGGGGCAAAAACGCGCCTTGGCGAGAAAATTGGTTTTGAGAGTGTTTAGGTCCATAGACCCTTGACGCATGTTCCTTAACTCGTTGCGCAATTTGGAAAGATCCGCTTGCGTACGATATTCAAGGAAAAACTCCTTCTTGAACTCCGCCCAAGATAACCCTACGAAAGCCGCATCACCCACCATATCAATCTTACCATCGAGCCAATCTTTAGCATGGCCCCTTAGAAAACTAGTAGCAAGCCTTGTCTTTTTCTCGGGAGGGCACTCGGTCGTGCGAAAATAACCTTCAACATCGGAAATCCAAGCCTCACTTTTCATGGGGTCGGGATCCCCGTGAAAGTGAGGAGGCTTAGTCGCCAAGAAGTTCTTATAGCTAAACTCCAACTCGCCCATAATTTGAGGTCTAGGAAACCTCCTTTCAACTTCTTCTTTAACGGCATTGGTCATTCGTTCTTGAATCATATCGATAATTTGTTCCGAAACCGACTCTTCGAGAATTTGCTTAACCTTTCGAGAGAAAACCGAAACATAGTTTTCTAGAGCGGCCTCTATTTTAGTGGTCATCTCATCCGTTTCCTCCACATGAGAAGGACCACCGTTGCCATTCGTATCCGTTCCGTTTCTCATCTTCATTCTAAAGATTAAAGAATGGATTAGACATCACCAACGAATTAATACACATAAATACCTATGCATATGACCGTACACACCCCACACCTAGCTCAATGCTTGTCGCATGTCCTTGCTTGACTTGACTTGCAACCGTGATAGTGGTCGCAACTCACTATTACGCTCACATGCCATGCCACGCTCAAACGTATCACAACCATCTCGCTCGATGTTCAAAACAATAACACATGATTAGTAACATCAATATATATAGCATAGTTAGTCCACCTATGCATAAAAGAACTAATCAAAACCCGCACTGACCCGTAATCCTACAAGTCCCACATATAATACAACAACACAAAAGTCTAAGTCTAGGCGCCTATCTCAAGTCACATAAATCCCTTAGACCATGCTCTGATACCACTTGTAACAACCCAAACCAAACCACGAACAACCTGCGTAAAATGTGAAATAAAAAAAATTACGCTGTTCAGTTGGTGGCGCGGCGCGCCAGGTATTCGCCTAGCGCGCAGAATCACCTGGACAGCCCGCTGTCTCCGGAAGTCAATTACACGAAAATGTTTGACCCTTTCCCGAAATAATTAGACAAAACGCTTTCAATCACATACTCATACATGTAAAACTAACACGTTCCATTAATAAAATTAGTTTTACAAAGCGAGGCCCGCACGACCCAAATTACAAGTTTAATACATAACGCGAGTTTCGACCACAAAAATTTTAAATGCCAAACTACACATCGAGCATGGTGTTTGGGGTTAAACTATCCAAGTCTCGATCGAACTTCCAAAAGCTAAAATCCCCGAGCCACTAATCCAAGCGAATACCTTTGCCCTTATCCAAGCCGGATCCTAAAAAGGTAAACAACAAGAGGGTAAGCTAACGCTTAGTGAATGCAATAATTATACATATACATATATAATATACCTACTTGCAAGCACTTATACAAATACCACATACACGCTAGCAATTTACATAGCATACCATCGCAAGTATAACTCTAAACCCTTCAAGATCATAAGCTAGCACAACAATATCATATATATAACCCGAATAATAAAATGTACTACAATACAACGCGTAATTATGGTTAACTAATAACACAAGGGAATGGTACTTCGAATTTCCCATCTCTGTTTGTAACAATCGTTAGTGTACAACGAAATATATCACTAACTCCTAGGCGACACGGACAACGAAATATCCGTTCAGAGTAATCGTTAGTGTACAATGAAATATATCACTAACTCTTGGGCGATTTGGACAACGAAATATTCATCGTTAGTGTACAACGAAATATATCACTAACTCTTGGTGGTATAGACACGTATACCCGGCCCCATCCCCCGCCCTACAAATAGATACATTATATGTACACATGTATAATCATTCCACTCACCTTACGCCTTCGGTGAATCGATAAACCAAGCTTGAAACTTCAAGGTAACACACCTATTACAATGTACACATAATCAACATCCATTCAAGTTGGTCAAACTCGCAACACTCACCATCACTAGGTCGTTTTGACCCATTTGGACACTTAATCCTAAAATTGGGTCAACTCACACCCAAAACTCTAACATTAGCCAAGATAGGTTTAAAACACATTTCAACACTAGGTTTATGCATTAATCACAAACATTAACTAACTTAGGTCCATTTTGACCCATTTGACCAATTAAAGTCAACACACCCATTTCGGGTCATCCACTAACCCACACAACGCCCATTTACATATATATATATATATAGGTGTGCTAGCAATTTACTAACTAATTTAAGTTCATAAACATCAATTTAACACTTTGAAAACCCTAGTTAGTCATCCTTGAGTCTACTCAACCCAATTTCACCCAAAACCCCCAATTCACCCACAAATGGGTTTTAAGTTCATCATCTACCCCAAACCCTAACCCTTAATCAAAATAAAATCAAGAAATCAAGATTAGAGCATACCACTACCACCAAAACGTAGCTAGAGGGAAGATGAATGACTTTAGAACTCGCATTAAGACCCAATTCAACCTCCTTCTTCCTTTAATGGAGCTCTCTCACTCTAGAACTTCCTCTCTCTCTCTAGGATTTAATGGAAAGTGATAAGGTAGATGGAAATGGAGTAAATGAGACTCCAACAACTGATCCCAAGCCATAAAGTCGGGTCCCATGTGAATTTACCAAAAAGCCCTTAAAATATCTCATTTAAAAGCAAGAGATGAGCTGTCAGCCCGAAATGGCATGGCGCGGCGCGCAGCTAGCCTGGGCAGAATTCTTTTCTCTTTTTAAAATATACAAAGAAAACCCCACAACTTGAATAACTTAATTACACATATGTACAATGAAATATTTGGGTCTTTCAAAAGTACCTATTCCATTTATCACATAACAAACAACAAAATTAGGGGGATTACAAACCAACCCAAATTGACGCTTAGTGCAAATTTTGGCCCAATTGCACTTCTAAGTACACACCGTGCCCCAAACTAACCAATAATCACTAACACTAGTGAAAGTGGTGCTAATACACCAAATAAACCAAATCATAAGTGTTAAACACTTGTCTTTCTCAAAATCACCTACAAACCCTTATTTTGACCCGTTTAAAAATTAGTCAAATCAACACTTCCAGCTAGTTTCCAACTTCCATAATCACCTAAACTAGTGATTAAACAACAATTACAAACCCTAATCTAGTTTAAATCATTAACCAACCCGAATTCCACCAACGAGGGTCAACCACACCCGACACTAGTCTAAATCACCCATTCATGAGTGATGTTATGCGAGGTGTATATGAAATAGCTTATATTTTACTAGGAAATACTATTAAATATGATACAATTTTACACAAGATATTTATTTATTTATAGAATAGATATACCTAAACCTTGCTACAACACTTATAGGCAGTGTACCTAATCGTACAGTAGTGTAGTTTCTAGTAAGTCCAGTTCGTTCCACAGGGAAATCTTTTAAACAAAGCTTAACGCTATATTAGTTTTAATTTATAAAAATACAAATATATATAAGTAATATTATTATTATTATAAAGGGGGGTTTTTACCGTTTAATGACCGGTTTGTCGATTTCTAAAACTTTAGTCGCAGTTAAAACCTAATGTAAAATATTAAATAAATAAAAAACTTAATTTAAAGCGTAAAGTAAATAACGATAATGAAATTGCGATAAATAAAAGTGCGATAAAATAAACTTGCGATAATTAAAAAGTGCGATAATTAAAAGTGCAATTAAATACAATGACAATAAATAAAAATGTGATAATTAGAAGTGCAATTAAATTTGAAAATAAATGAATTATGCTTATTTAAACTTCCATAATCATGATGTTTGACGTGTTGATTTTAGTTTATTCCTATGGGTTAATTGTCCTTTGTCCTGGATTATTTAATATGTCCGTCTGGTTTTTGTCCATAGCAGTCCATCGGTCATAAATTTAAAGTGCGAGTGTCCTCGTCAAATTATCCTTATATCCGAAGTTAAATATTCCAACTAATTGGGGACTTAAACTGTAACAAGGTTTTAATACTTTGTTATCAATTATGCCAAGTGTCCTTGTACATAATTTCACCCATGTTTTAATAATTCCATAGACTATTAATCCATTCCCGTATCCAGTTAAATGAACGATTATTCGTACATATAAATATCCCGCCCATCGTGTCTGATCGAGTGTATATGGTTATTTATAGGTACGTCTAATTGTAAATCTTTATATTAAAATTAACAAACTATCATTTAGTTAAACAAATATAAAGCTCATTAATAGCCTATAGTCTAATTTCCACAAGTGTCGTTCTTTTGTCCAAACCCCAATTATGGTACAAAGCCCAATTACTCAATTTTAGTATTTAGCCCAACATCGTGATTACTTCGGTATTAAATAAGCATAATAATAACTTAGCTACGAGAAATTAAATTAAAAAGGTTGAACATAACTTACAATGATTAAAAATAGCGTAGCGTTACACGGACAGAATTTCGACTTACACCCTTACAATATTCGCTAACATACCCTTATTATTAGAAATTAAAATTAAAATTAAAATTATAATATCGTCGAATCTGTCTTTTGTCTTCACCTTTTATTATTTAAACGAATATCACTTGTAAATAGGACAATTGCAACTAAAAGCTTGTCTTTCTTGAGGGATAATGCGATGAAATATATGTTCGTTTTTAGCATTATCAAATATTCTCACACTTGAGCGTTGCTTGTCCTCAAGCAATATAGTCATGAAATATACTAGAATCACTTCTTTATTCTTCACACTTTGTACATCAGTGATTTCTATACGGCGGTATAAACAATGGTAGTAACGATGTGGTTTACAGTCCCACATGACTATAAAATTTAGATCCTTTAAGAAAATTGGATCTTTATGAAAATATTTGATTTTTTGAAAATTAAATCTAGCTTTTACCCTAGATAAGTTTTCCGGGATAACCCTTCACCGGTGTTTGCAAATTGTTTTTGTGGGTTTGGTGGGTTTTAGATTTGAAAATTTTAGTTCAAAACTTGCGGTTTTGTGTCACCCACTTGCTAACCTTGTATTGGGAAAGCAACACGTCCAGTATACTTGTTCCGTATATTACCTTTCGGTAAACTACCGTCCGGTTGTAAAGGAAAGTGTTGAACAAGCAACTGTTAAGGCAATGTCCCCTGACATGCTTTTAATTATGGTCTATAACGTGTCGGATGCAATTACTATCCTTTGTAGGAGCAATAGTAAAGCTCACCCTTATAATTTTTCGGTCTGGCACAAGGTCATGTCTTTGACCATGCTATGCAACCACCGTTCTTACGGTTAACACCCGATTTGGTTCAGGTGACCTAATGAATTCCAGGTGAATTCCTAGGATTTTACGTTCAATGGTAATGAACGCATTGAAAAATGGGTTTTCAGAAAACAAATCGGTTTGAAATTTTGATCAAAATATTTTCTCGTTCAAGCTCGAGTTTAGATATCATTGAATTCCATGAGTTTGTAATTCTCAATCTTTAAGGTCAATCTCAAGGATTGAGTAATATCAGTCATAAAAGCTGATTTTTGATCTTTAAAAGAGATTATCCTTTCTGGGGATCTGATTCATTAGTCTTATCCAGCTAATTTTCACGGCGTCCTCCCCATTTTACAAGACAAATCCTCTCATGGTTAGGATAAGTCTGACCACTTGGCGACCCTGTTTTATGCTGAGGTCCGTGGATTTCCTGCTGATTTTAGAGATGACTTTTCTAGGTTTTTCGTCAACCTACAGCTGGTCTGGACGACAACTTCATGACCTAAATCAAGAAGCGCGTTTCTTTTTCGGAAGACTTTACTTCCTTTTAATGATGGAATTGATTCATCGTGTAGATCCATCTTTCTTACAGTAAATTGGGTAAAACTGTTTAGTTTAGTCCAAATCAAAAGTATCTTCAATTATTTGTTACAAAAATATGTGACTTATGTTTTAAATAACTTGGTAAATTTTCCCACACTTGTCTTTTATTTTCTTTTATTTGCCTTTTTACTGTCCTCTATTCCATTTTAAATGAATTCTAACATTTTGGTTTGTTTCTCAATTTATGTCCTTTCCGAGGTAACAATAATTTCGGTGTTAACACCTAGTTTTATCGTTCATAAATATGTATAAACATGATTTTGAGTTCATTTAATTGAAAATTTTGAAAAATTTAACTAGAATTGGGTAGTCAGTATATAAGACTAGGGCTGTTCTTTATTATCAGAGAGCACTAGATTCTAATACAACTACTGCGTTACTAGTATTTTTAATGGTAACCAAGTGTATAAGTTAAAAATTTTAAAAATCCGAAAGAATTTAACCCCTTCCCACACTTAAGATCTTGCAATGCCCTCATTTGCAAGAAATCAGTAACAATTTAAATTATTGAGGGTGATTAGCGTAGAAAAATGATTAAATTTTACCAAAGTTTCCAAACATATTGGCGTTTGTTTGCTGAATGATAAATGGTGCACATCATTTGTTCATTCCGTCTTGTTGTTACATCACATTTATTTTTCGTTTTGTCGTCAAAACTAGCTTTTGCTGAACTTAATGCCAGTCTTTGAAAATTTGCTGTTTTACCCTGTTTTATACAATTGAAAATATACATACATACAAATATAAACATGCATGGCAATTTGAAATGGGACTTAATATCCCACTTTCAAATCCTAAATGTGAAATATCAGTACACAATAATAATAAAAATGATAAAAATTACATAAATATATCCAATAACATAAGTTTAAACATGAATAATTAAAAAGATAAAAACATAAAAATAACCAATGGAACTAAATTAGTCTGGATAGGGGTTCCAGTTCATCTCGTCAGGTGGGTTCCATTGTTGGTTATAGGTGTTCTGATAGGCTTGATTATAGTCATACCGGTTAAAGGGGGGTCAGATGTCGGGGTTGTGTGGCGGAAAATGAGCAGGACGAGTAGGCACGTAATTATTTGGTACCTGATATGATAGCTGGCTCATGATTTGGTGCTGATGAACTAACCAGCTATCATGTTGGCGTCGCCTATAATCCTCGTATACTCGCTCGGAGTTCCACTGCTCGTACATACTATGTCTGGCTTCGCTCGTCATTGCTTCCTCATCTATACGAATGTGGACGTCAAGAATAGCATCTCGTAAGACATCCCTAATGTCTTTCGCTTCCTCCATTTCCTCGTCTGAGCCTCTCTCTACCTGAGGATGATTACCTTCATAGGGCAATGCCTGGTTGCGTCTACTCTTCAATACCTTAGCACCCACATAAACTCGCAATTCTATGGTCTCATCCTGTTCTCTACAAAGATGTAATGGACCCCCTTAGTTCCTATCAACACCTAAATACTCTCCAATGAGAGTAACAAAAATACCTCCTCCTATTATACTCCCGTCCTGCATTCCTTCTACCATTTTAGATAAATAAAAACCAACACAGTAAGGGATATTAACAAAGCTTCTCGGGTCTCGAATAAACTTTAGGTAAAATAAATCATGTAAGGTCATTTTCTCCTTATTGTGACCTCTCTGTGTAATCGAGTTAGCCAAAAATCTATGAATTACACGAAGCTCGGCTTTGTTAATATGTAAGTAGGAGTGTTTTCCTCCCAGTGTAAAAACATTATAGTTTGGCATACGCCTCCAAACGGCGTTCGCGTCAAAGTTCCTATCTACCCTTTCACCACGATAAATCAAACTCATAAAATTGGGTAGTAGTAATTCACTAGGAGTGTAAATCTGTAATGCCCTGGCCATGTCCATCATGGACATTCTGTACATCCTACCGCCAAGGATAAATCTAAGAAAACTTCTATCATCTAACCTATCTACATCTACATTTAACGCTATAGTACTCATCAACTCAACAAACCATTCCTTATATACAGGTCTACGTATGGTGAAAAGACGTTCCCAATCTGTAAAAGAAGAACTGCCATACCTTTGTACCAAATGTTGTCTAACACGGTCAACTAGATGGACCGTTTCCAAAGGATTCCAATCAATTACCCTCGGCACCTCTACCTCTTTTGTTACCAATTTAAATTTATTACTTTGATATGCCGGGTAATCTCTCCATCGTCTATCGAATCTCAGATTAGGATGCAACGTGTGTTTCGGAATTGTTGGGTATTCTACAGGCGGATGAAATGTCCCGTTCTTATTGATTAAAAACGTTCCATATTAATTGATTTTGTTGCGAGGTTTTGACCTCTATATGAGACGTTTTTCAAAGACTGCATTCATTTTTAAAACAAACCATAACCTTTATTTCATAAATAAAGGTTTAAAAAGCTTTACGTAGATTATCAAATAATGATAATCTAAAATATCCTGTTTACACACGACCATTACATAATGGTTTACAATACAAATATGTTACATCAAAATCAGTTTCTTGAATGCAGTTTTTACACAATATCATACAAACATGGACTCCAAATCATGTCCTTATTTTAGTATGCAACAGCGGAAGCTCTTAATATTCACCTGAGAATAAACATGCTTTAAACGTCAACAAAAATGTTGGTGAGCTATAGGTTTAAGCTATATATATCAAATCGTAACAATAGACCACAAGATTTCATATTTCAATACACATCCCATACATAGAGATAAAAATCATTCATATGGTGAACACCTGGTAACCGACATTAACAAGATGCATATATAAGAATATCCCCATCATTCCGGGACACCCTTCGGATATGATATAAATTTCGAAGTACTAAAGCATCCGGTACTTTGGATGGGGTTTGTTAGGCCCAATAGATCTGTCTTTAGGATTCGCGTCAATTAGGGTGTCTGTTCCCTAATTCTTAGATTACCAGACTTAATAAAAAGGGGCATATTCGATTTCGATAATTCAACCATAGAATGTAGTTTCACGTACTTGTGTCTATTTTGTAAATCATTTATAAAACCTGCATGTATTCTCATCCCAAAATATTAGATTTTAAAAGTGGGACTATAACTCACTTTCACAGATTTTTACTTCGTCGAGAAGTAAGACTTGGCCACTGTTGATTCACGAACCTATAACAATATATACATATATATTAAAGTATGTTCAAAATATATTTACAACACTTTTAATATATTTTGATGTTTTAAGTTTATTAAGTCAGCTGTCCTCGTTAGTAACCTACAACTAGTTGTCCACAGTTAGATGTACAGAAATAAATCGATAAATATTATCTTGAATCAATCCACGACCCAGTGTATACGTATCTCAGTATTGATCACAACTCAAACTATATATATTTTGGAATCAACCTCAACCCTGTATAGCTAACTCCAACATTCACATATAGAGTGTCTATGGTTGTTCCGAAATATATATAGATGTGTCGACATGATAGGTCGAAACATTGTATACGTGTCTATGGTATCTCAAGATTACATAATATACAATACAAGTTGATTAAGTTATGGTTGGAATAGATTTGTTACCAATTTTCACGTAGCTAAAATGAGAAAAATTATCCAATCTTGTTTTACCCATAACTTCTTCATTTTAAATCCGTTTTGAGTGAATCAAATTGCTATGGTTTCATATTGAACTCTATTTTATGAATCTAAACAGAAAAAGTATAGGTTTATAGTCGGAAAAATAAGTTACAAGTCGTTTTTGTAAAGGTAGTCATTTCAGTCGAAAGAACGACGTCTAGATGACCATTTTAGAAAACATACTTCCACTTTGAGTTTAACCATAATTTTTGGATATAGTTTCATGTTCATAATAAAAATCATTTTCTCAAAATAACAAATTTTAAATCAAAGTTTATCATAGTTTTTAATTAACTAACCCAAAACAGCCCGCGGTGTTACTACGACGGCGTAAATCCGGTTTTACGGTGTTTTTCGTGTTTCCAGGATTTAAATCATTAAGTTAGCATATCATATAGATATAGAACATGTGTTTAGTTAATTTTAAAAGTCAAGTTAGAAGGATTAACTTTTGTTTGCGAACAAGTTTAGAATTAACTAAACTATGTTCTAGTGATTACGAGTTTAAACCTTCGAATAAGATAGTTTTATATATATGAATCGAATGATGTTACGAACATCATTACTACCTCAAGTTTAGTAGGTAAACCTACTGGAAGTGACAAGAAATGATCTAGCTTCAAAGGATCTTTGATGGCTTGAAAGTTCTTGAAGTAGGATCATGACACAAAAACAAGTTCAAGTAAGATTTTTTACTCGAATTAAGATAGTTTATAGTTATAGAAATTGAATCAAAGTTTGAATATGAATATTACCTTGAATAAGAAAGATAACCTACTATATATAACAAAAGTTTCTTGATCTTAGATGATTACTTGGAATAGATTAGAAACCTTGGAAGTAAATTAGTAAACTTGAAGGGATTTTTGAGGTGTTCTTGAAGTGTTCTTCCTATGATGATTATAGCTTGATTCTTGAAGTGATTTTTGATGAAGATGATGATTAACTACTGGAAAAATACGTTCATAATAGTGTGTGTGTGTTGAGAGAGAATTAGAAAGAGAATTGGAAGTGAAATGGAGTGAATGATGAGTGGTAATCGGTGAGTGGTGAGTGGGGTTAAAAGGATTTCTAGTTAGTTGACTAGCTCATGGTAGAAGTTAAAATTGATTAGTCATACATGACATAATCAAGAGTGGAATCCCATGCTAGTTCCTATTGGTATATACCCATAGTAAGTACGTTTTGAAGCTGTGTATAATACGGGTAAGAATACGACTACAATTCTTGATGAAAGAAAAGAATGGGAAAGTAACTGTAACCATTTTCGTTAAATATGAGTGTTTTGATATATGTCTTGAAGTCTTCCAAAAGTATTTTAATACATCTAATTACACTACATGTATATACATTTTAACTGAGTCGTTAAGTCATCGTTAGTCGTTACATGTAAGTGTTGTTTTGAAACCTTTAAGTTAACGATCTCAATTAATGTTGTTAACCCATTGTTTATTATATCTAATGAGATGTTAAATTATTATATTATCATGATATTATGATATATTAATATATCTTAATATGATATACATACATTTAAATGTCGTTACAACGATAATCGTTACATATATGTCTCGTTTCGAAATCTTTAAGTTAGTAGTCTTGTTTATATGTATATTGAAATGTCCCGTTCTTATTGATTAAAAACGTCCCATATTAATTGATTTTATTGCGAGGTTTTGACCTCTATATGAGACGTTTTTCAAAGACTGCATTCATTTTTAAAATAAACCATAACCTTTATTTCATAAATAAAGGTTTAAAAAGCTTTATGTAGATTATCAAATAATGACAATCTAAAATATCCTGTTTACACACGACCATTACATAATGGTTTACAATACAAATATGTTACATCGAAATCAGTTTCTTGAATACAATTTTTACACAATATCATACAAACATGGACTCCAAATCTTGTCCTTATTTTAGTATGCAACAGCGGAAGCTCTTAGTATTCACCTGAGAATAAACATGCTTTAAACGTCAACAAAAATGTTGGTGAGTTATAGGTTTAACCTATATATATCAAATCGTAACAATAGACCACAAGATTTCATATTTCAATACACATCCCATACATAGAGATAAAAATCATTCATATGGTGAACACCTGGTAACCGACGTTAACAAGATGCATATATATAAGAATATCCCCATCATTACGGGACACCCTTCGGATATGATATAAATTTCGAAGTACTAAAGCATCCGGTACTTTGGATGGGGTTTGTTAGGCCCAATAGATCTATCTTTAGGATTCGCGTCAATTAGGGTGTATGTTCCCTAATTCTTAGATTACCAGACTTAATAAAAAGGGGCATATTCAATTTCGATAATTCAACCATAGAATGTAGTTTCACGTACTTGTGTCTATTTTGTAAATCATTTATAAAACCTGCATGTATTCTCATCCCAAAAATATTCGATTTTAAAAGTGGGACTATAACTCACTTTCACAGATTTTTACTTCGTCGGGAAGTAAGACTTGGCCACTGGTTGATTCACGAACCTATAACAATATATACATATATATCAAAGTATGTTTAAAATATATTTACAACACTTTTAATATATTTTGATGTTTTAAGTTTATTAAGTCAGCTGTCCTCGTTAGTAACCTACAACTAGTTGTCCACAGTTAGATGTACAGAAATAAATCGATAAATATTATCTTGAATCAATCCACGACCCAGTGTATACGTATCTCAGTATTGATCACAACTCAAACTATATATATTTTGGAATCAACCTCAACCCTGTATAGCTAACTCCAACATTCACATATAGAGTGTCTATGGTTGTTCCGAAATATATATAGATGTGTCGACATGATAGGTCGAAACATTGTATACGTGTCTATGGTATCTCAAGATTACATAATATACAATACAAGTTGATTAAGTTATGGTTGGAATAGATTTGTTACCAATTTTCACGTAGCTAAAATGAGAAAAATTATCCAATCTTGTTTTACCCATAACTTCTTCATTTTAAATCCGTTTTGAGTGAATCAAATTGCTATGGTTTAATATTGAACTCTATTTTATGAATCTAAACAGAAAAGTATAGGTTTATAGTCGGAAAAATAAGTTACAAGTCATTTTTTTAAAGGTAGTCATTTCAGTCGAAAGAACGACGTCTAGATGACCATTTTAGAAAACATACTTCCACTTTGAGTTTAACCATAATTTTTGGATATAGTTTCATGTTCATAATAAAAATCATTTTCTCAGAATAACAACTTTTAAATCAAAGTTTATCATAGTTTTTAATTAACTAACCCAAAACAGCCCGCGGTGTTACTACGACGGCGTAAATCCGGTTTTACGGTGTTTTTCGTGTTTTCAGGTTTTAAATAATTAAGTTAGCATATCATATAGATATAGAACATGTGTGTAGTTAATTTTAAAAGTCAAGTTAGAAGGATTAACTTTTGTTTGCGAACAAGTTTAGAATTAACTAAACTATGTTCTAGTGATTACGAGTTTAAACCTTCGAATAAGATAGTTTTATATATATGAATCGAATGATGTTATGAACATCATTACTACCTCAATTTTAGTAGATAAACCTACTGGAATTAACAAGAAATGATCTAGCTTCAAAGGATCTTGGATGGCTTGAAAGTTCTTGAAGTAGGATCATGACACAAAAACAAGTTCAAGTAAGATTTTTACTCGAATTAAGATAGTTTATAGTTATAGAAATTGAATCAAAGTTTGAATATGAATATTACCTTGAATAAGAAAGATAACCTACTGTATATAACAAAGGTTTCTTGATCTTAGATGATTACTTGGAATGGATTAGAAAGCTTGGAAGTAAATTAGTAAACTTGAAGGGATTTTTGAAGTGTTCTTGAAGTGTTCTTCCTATAATGATTATAGCTTGATTCTTGAAGTGATTTTTGATGAATATGATGATTAACTACTGGAAAAATACGTTCATAATAGTGTGTGTGTGTTGAGAGAGAATTAGAAAGAGAATTGGAAGTGAAATGGAGTGAATGATGAGTGGTAATTGGTGAGTGGTGAGTGGGGTTAAAAGGAGTTCTAGTTAGTTGACTAGCTCATGGTAGAAGTTAAAATTGATTAGTCATACATGACATAATCAAGAGTGGAATCCCATGCTAGTTCCTATTGGTATATACTCATAGTAAGTACGTTTTGAAGCTGTGTATAATACGGGTAAGAATACGACTAGAATTCTTGATGAAAGAAAAGAATGGAAAAGTAACTGTAACCATTTTCGTTAAGTATGAGTGTTTTGATATATGTCTTGAAGTCTTCCAAAAGTATTTTAATACATCTACATACACTACATGTATATACATTTTAACTGAGTCGTTAAGTCATCGTTAGTCGTTACATGTAAGTGTTGTTTTAAAACCTTTAAGTTAACGATCTCAATTAATGTTGTTAACCCATTGTTTATTATATCAAATGAGATGTTAAATTATTATATTATCATGATATTATGATATATTAATATATCTTAATATGATATATATACATTTAAATGTCGTTACAATGATAATCGTTACATATATGTCTCGTTTCGAAATCCTTAAGTTAGTAGTCTTGTTTATATGTATATAACTCATTGTTAATATACTTATGGAGATACTTACTTATCATAATCTCATGTTAACCATATGTATATCCATATATATATATCGTCATGTCGTTTTTACAAGTTTTAACGTTCGTGAATCGCCGGTCAACTTGGGTGGTCAATTGTCTATATGAAACATATTTCAATTAATCAAGTCTTAACAAGTTTGATTGCTTAACATGTTGGAAACATTTAATCATGTAAATATCAATCTCAATTAATATATATAAACATGGAAAAGTTCGGGTCACTACAGTACCTACCCGTTAAATAAATTTCGTCCCGAAATTTTAAGCTGTTGAAGGTGTTGACGAATCTTCTGGAAATAGATGCGGGTATTTCTTCTTCATCTGATCTTCACGCTCCCAGGTGAACTCGGGTCCTCTACGAGCATTCCATCGAACCTTAACAATTGGTATCTTGTTTTGCTTAAGTCTTTTAACCTCACGATCCATTATTTCGACGGGTTCTTCGATGAATTGGAGTTTTTCGTTGATTTGGATTTCATCTAACGGAATAGTGAGATCTTCTTTAGCAAAATATTTCTTCAAATTCAAGACGTGGAAAGTGTTATGTATAGCCGCGAGTTGTTGAGGTAACTCAAGTCGGTAAGCTACTGGTCCGACACGATCAATAATCTTGAATGGTCCAATATACCTTGGATTTAATTTCCCTCGTTTACCAAATCGAACAACGCCTTTCCAAGGTGTAACTTTAAGCATGACCATCTCTCCAAATTCAAATTCTATATCTTTTCTTTTAATGTCAGCGTAGCTCTTTTGTCGACTTTGGGCGGTTTTCAACCGTTGTTGAATTTGGATGATCTTCTCGGTAGTTTCTTCTATAATCTCCGGACCCGTAATCTGTCTATCCCCCACTTCACTCCAACAAATCGGAGACCTGCACTTTCTACCATAAAGTGCTTCAAACGGCGCCATCTCAATGCTTGAATGATAGCTGTTGTTGTAGGAAAATTCTGCTAATGGTAGATGTCGATCCCAACTGTTTCCGAAATCAATAACACATGCTCGTAGCATGTCTTCAAGCATTTGTATCGTCCTTTTGCTCTGCCCATCAGTTTGTGGATGATAGGCAGTACTCATGTCTAGACGAGTTCCTAATGCTTGCTGTAATGTCTGCCAGAATCTTGAAATAAATCTGCCATCCCTATCAGAGATAATAGAGATTGGTATTCCATGTCTGGAGATGACTTCCTTCAAATACAGTCGTGCTAACTTCTCCATCTTGTCATCTTCTCTTATTGGTAGGAAATGTGCTGATTTGGTGAGACGATCAACTATTACCCAAATAGTATCAAAACCACTTGCAGTCCTTGGCAATTTAGTGATGAAATCCATGGTAATGTTTTCCCATTTCCATTCCGGGATTTCGGGTTGTTGAAGTAGACCTGATGGTTTCTGATGCTCAGCTTTGACCTTAGAACACGTCAATCATTCTCCTACGTATTTAGCAACATCGGCTTTCATACCCGGCCACCAAAAATATTTCCTGAGATCCTTGTACATCTTCCCCGTTCCAGGATGTATTGAGTATCTTGTTTTATGAGCTTCTCTAAGTACCATTTCTCTCATATCTCCAAATTTTGGTACCCAAATCCTTTCAGCCCTATACCGGGTTCCGTCTTCCCGAATATTAAGATGTTTCTCCGATCCTTTGGGTATTTCATCATTTAAATTTCCCTCTTTTAAAACTCCTTGTTGCGCCTCCTTTATTTGAGTAGTAAGGTTATTATGAATCATTATATTCATAGATTTTACTCGAATGGGTTCTCTGTCCTTCCTGCTCAAGGCATCGGCTACCACATTTGCCTTCCCCGGGTGGTAACGAATCTCAAAGTCGTAATCATTCAATAATTCAATCCACCTACGCTGCCTCATATTCAGTTGTTTCTGATTAAATATGTGTTGAAGACTTTTGTGGTCAGTATATATAATACTTTTGACCCCATATAAGTAGTGCCTCCAAGTCTTTAATGCAAAAACAACCGCGCCTAATTCCAAATCATGCGTCGTATAATTTTGTTCGTTAATCTTCAATTGTCTAGACGCATAAGCAATCACCTTCGTTCGTTGCATTAATACACAACCGAGACCTTGCTTTGATGCGTCACAATAAATCACAAAATCATCATTCCCTTCAGGCAATGACAATATAGGTGCCGTAGTTAGCTTTTTCTTCAATAACTGAAATGCTTTTTCTTGTTCATCATTCCATTCAAATTTCTTCCCTTTATGCGTTAATGCAGTCAAGGGTTTTGCTATTCTGGAAAAGTCTTGGATGAACCTTCTGTAGTAACCAGCTAGTCCTAAAAACTGGCGTATGTGTTTCGGAGTTTTCGGTGTTTCCCACTTTTCAACAGTTTCTATCTTTGCCGGATCCACCTTAATACCTTCTTTGTTCACTATGTGACCGAGGAATTGAACTTCTTCCAACCAAAATGCACACTTTGAAAACTTAGCGTACAATTCTTCCTTCCTCAATACTTCTAACACCTTTCTCAAATGTTCACCGTGTTCTTGGTCATTCTTTGAGTAAATAAGTATGTCATCAATGAAAACAATGACAAACTTGTCAAGGTATCGTCCACACACTCAGTTCATAAGGTCCATGAACACAGCTGGTGCATTAGTTAAACCAAACGGCATGACCATAAACTCGTAATGACCGTAACGTGTTCTGAAAGCAGTCTTTGGAATATCATCTTCTTTCACCCGCATTTGATGATACCCGGAACTTAAGTCAATCTTTGAATAAACAGACGAGCCTTGTAGTTGATCAAATAAGTCGTCAATTCTCGGTAGTGGGTAGCGGTTCTTGATGGTAAGTTTGTTCAACTCTCGGTAGTCGATACACAACCTGAATGTACCATCTTTCTTCTTGACAAACAAAACAGGAGCTCCCCACGGTGATGTGCTTGGTCGAATGAAACCACGCTCTAAAAGTTCTTGTAATTGGCTTTGCAGTTCTTTCATCACGCTGGGTGCGAGTCTGTAAGGAGCACGAGCTATTGGTGCAGCTCCTGGTACAAGATCTATTTGAAATTCAACGGATCGCTGTGGGGGTAATCCCGGTAATTCTTTCGGAAATACATCAGGAAATTCTTTTGCAATGGGAACATCATTGATGCTCTTTTCTTCAGTTTGTACTTTCTCGACGTGTGCTAGAACAGCATAGCAACCTTTTCTTATTAGTTTTTGTGCCTTCAAATTACTAATAATATGTAGCTTCGTGTTGCCCTTTTCTCCGTAAACCATTAAGGGTTTTCCTTTTTCTCGTATAATGCGAATTGCATTTTTGTAACAAACGATCTCTGCTTTCACTTCTTTCAACCAGTCCATACCGATTATCACATCAATACTCCCTAACTCTACTGGTATCAAATCAATCTTAAATGTTTCGCTAACCAGTTTAATTTCTCGATTCCGGCATATATTATCTGCTGAAATTAATTTACCATTTGCTAATTCGAGTAAAAATTTACTATCCAAAGGCGTCAATGGACAACTTAATTTAGCACAAAAATCTCTACTCATATAGCTTCTATCCGCACCCGAATCAAATAAAACGTAAGCTGATTTATTGTCAATAAGAAACGTACCCGTAACAAGCTCCGGGTCTTCCTGTGCCTCTGCCGCATTAATATTGAAAACTCTTCCGCGGCCTTGTCCATTCGTGTTCTCCTGGTTTGGGCAATTTCTAATAATGTGGCCCGGTTTTCCACATTTATAACAAACTACATTGGCATAACTTGCTCCGACACTACTTGCTCCGCCATTACTCGTTCCAACACCATTTGTTCCTTTCGTTCTATTAACCCCTGGTCCGTAGACCTCACACTTCACCGCGCTATGACCATTTCTTTTACACTTGTTGCAAAATTTGGTGCAGAACCCCGAGTGATACTTTTCACACCTTTGGCACAGCTGCTTCTGATTGTTGTTGTTGTTGCGGTTATTATTGTTGTTGGGATGATTGTTGTAGTTGCTGTTATTGTTGTTGTTGTTGTTGTTGTTGTTGGGCCGTTTGTTGTAGTTGCGATTGATGTTGCGAGTGTTGAGATAATTGTTGCGATTATTGTTGTAATTGCTGTTGTTGTTGTATTGGTGATTCTTATCACCGTTTTCCTCCCACTTTCTTTTGACTTGCTTCACATTGGCCTCTTCAGCAGTCTGTTCTTTAATTCTTTCTTCAATCTGGTTCACTAGTTTGTGAGCCATTCTACATGCCTGTTGTATGGAGGCGGGCTCGTGTGAACTTATATCTTCTTGGATTCTTTCCGGTAATCCTTTCACAAACGCGTCGATCTTCTCTTCCTCATCTTCGAATGCTCCCGGACACAATAGGCACAATTCTATGAATCGTCTTTCGTACGTGGTAATATCAAATCCTTGGGTTCGTAACCCTCTAAGTTCTGTCTTGAGCTTATTGACCTCGGTTCTGGGACGGTACTTCTCGTTCATCAAGTGCTTGAATGCTGACCACGGTAGTGCGTACGCATCATCTTGTCCCACTTGCTCTAGATAGGTATTCCACCATGTTAACGCAGAACCTGTGAAGGTATGCGTAGCGTACTTCACTTTGTCCTCTTCAGTACACTTACTTATGGCAAACACCGATTCGACCTTCTCGGTCCACCGTTTCAATCCGATCGGTCCTTCGGTTCCATCAAATTCCAAAGGTTTGCAGGCAGTGAATTCTTTATAGGTGCATCCTACACGATTTTCTGTACTGCCAGATCCAAGGTTATTGTTGGTATGTAGCGCAGCCTGTACTGCAGCTATGTTTGAAGCTAGAAAAGTACGGAATTCCTCTTCATTCATATTCCCGGTGTGTCGAGTAGTCGGTGCCATTTCCTTCAAAATAGTCAAATGGAACAAGTTAATCATACAGAATATTAAGAGTAGTTAATAGTATTTCGTAGCATAATATGAACTCATTTATAAAAGCTTTTTCTTCATATTAGCATTTTATAAGTTTAAATTCGGGTAGTACCTACCCGTTAAGTTCATACTTAGTAGCTAATATACAATTCAACTACTACAATTCTATATGAAAAACTGATTGTAATAATATTTCGCGTTCAAACTTTTATACAATATTTTACAAACTTACAATACCGCTTATTTTACATAAAGCATGAAATATAGCACACAATAACTTTGATACAAGATAGTTGTGAAGATAATTCTAGCTAGTACACAAGTCGTTCAGCAAAGGCAATAAAGACACGTAATTCATACGTCTAGAAACAAGTCATGCATTCTGGTTTTACTAGGACTACTTCCCATCCTTGGTCTTGTGGAACATAACCGTTATGGCCGTTAATAAGACAGTGTGTTGTAACGTCGTCAAAGGGACGAGGGTTACGTAATGACCAACAGTCTCGTAATAACCTAAAAACCTCATTTCTTACCCCAATTACCGACTCCGTCACTTGTGGGAACGTTTTGTTTAATAGTTGTAGCCCGATGTTCTTGTTCTCACTTTGGTGAGAAGCGAACATTACTAACCCGTAAGCATAACATGCTTCTTTATGTTGCATGTTAGCCACTTTTTCTAAATCATGAAGTCCTATATTCGGATCTACTGAGTCAAAATAATTTCTTAACCCGTTGCGTAAAATAGCATTTGGGTTCCCCGCAATATATGCGTCAAAGTAAACACATCGTAACTTATGGATTTCCCAATGTGATATCCCCCATCTTTCGAACGAAAGCCTTTTATAAACCAAGACATTCTTGGAACATTCTTCGAATGTCTTACAAACTGATCTCGCCTTAAATAGTTGTGCCGAGGAATTCTGACCGACTCTAGACAAGATTTCATCAATCATGTCTCCGGGTAGGTCTCTTAAAATATTGGGTTGTCTATCCATTTTGTGTTTTTATACTGTAAAATAGACAAGAGTTAGATTCATAAAAAAATACTTATTAATACAAGCAATTTTTTACATATATCATAAAGCATAAGCACACTATATTACATATATTACACCACACGAATACAACTATCTTATTCCGACTCGCTCGTTTCTTCTTGTTCGGTTTTGGTTCGTTTTGCCAAGTTTCTAGGGATATATGATGTTCCCCTAATACGAGCCGTCGTTGTTGTGATGACCCAGAAATTTCCGATCAAATTTAAACTTTAATCTTTATATGTTTCCGACACGATAAGAAAAATCTGTAATGTTGAGTCTCGAAAGTTTTGAAATCTATATTCATGTAATCAATTACCCTTTGACTATGCTCAACGATTCACGAACATTTATGTGTATATTGATATGTATATATAATATATACTTATTAGTTGAAAACGTTAACAAAGTATTAGACATATAATACTTTACATGAAGGAGGCCAAGGACAAATACAAGGACCAAACCCTATATTCAAAGAATCCATATAATTCTGTATCCAATGAAATCTTTAGAGAAAACCTTGCTCTATACTCATATTAAATCTTGTGGAAAATCTTTCTTCATCAACCTTCGATCTTAGAAATTCTGAAAATATCATCATAAATATCTTTGATATTTCTAAGGATATTTTCAAAACTCTTCTTATCCGAAATTGGTTATCTCTTCGTGTTATCTGTGTTACATCATAAAAGAAACTATTTTAGTTTCTAAATTCTAAAACCTTCGAGTAGAAAATATAAATGATTTTGAAGTAGTGTTGGAAACTGAAGCATGAGTTAGTATAATATAATGACATTTGATCAACGTGATTATATTACAGTAAGTCATGCTGAGTTTCTAATGGAACGTGATAATTCACAGAACATATCGTCATCATGTGCCATTTACACGACTCTTACATTCTACCCAATCTCTAAACATATTAAGAACATATCTTCTTGATAGTTCTATCTTTCCGGATATTTTGGTAATTTATCAAATTAAGATCGTACCATTACGATTTTCTTCTTAGAACATTAACAATGTTCATTCCGAAATTCATATCTGCAAATTCTGGACCATTACAAGCGGTGCTTAATCACAAGAAGAAGAAACGAAAGGACAAAACTCTGAAATAGAAATTGGGGTATAAATCGCAACAAATAGGAGAGAGCATTAACAATGGATGACAATGATTAGGGGAGACAGAAGTAGGGACATCGAAATATAAGAAAAGATATAAAACCCAACAACCACCCAGAATTTATAAACTGTATATATCGATGCATATAGCAATATAAAGACACGGGAGAACTAAGAACACTATAAAACCCAGAGTATATTATAAGTGAATAGATTCTTCGAGCGGTAGATGGAAAAGAAGAATGATAGATATGAAAGTTAAGAGTATATCAAGAATCAAAACGGGATGGAGCATATTGACGAATGTTTTAAAGTATGAATTGAGGAGAAAGAATAAAAGTTGTGAGTTGTGAAAATAAGGAAACAAAGGGGATGGATTTATAGTAAAATATCCGACAGAGCGATCGCAACAAATTATTGCATTTAAACAAAGAAGGTCCAAATTTCCTTAATTACCGAAGAACCAAATCTTATCGCAAAGATTTTCTTTAAATTCCATGAAATCCGGAAACAAATCATAACTACGTCATCGGTTAAAACGAATATACAGTTACTCATTTCACTCTCCTGCGATAGCTTCCCTTATACTCTTCACGTAATCAAATTGTTTTATCTATATTACTCAATGATGATAAAACACTATTCATCGACTCATATTCGTCATGAAGACATTTTTATAGTTAGCATGATGACCTCGATCAAATTTCGGGACGAAATTTCTTTAACGGGTAGGTACTGTGATGACCCGGAAATTTTCGATCAAATTTAAACTTTAATCTTTATATGTTTCCGACACGATAAGCAAAATCTGTAATGTTGAGTCTCGAAAGTTTTGAAATCTATATTCATGTAATCAATTACCCTTTGACTATGCTCAACGATTCACGAACATTTATGTGTATATTGATATGTATATATAATATATACTTATTAGTTGAAAACGTTAACAAAGTATTAGACATATAATACTTTACATGAACGTATTTTGTTTCAATATAAGTTAATATAGTTATTGACGAAATTAAAAGATAATATCATATGATTGAATTATCAGATACATTGAATTATGATTACGAGTCTCTGTTATGAGGTCCACGTTGATTTGAGAAATCGTTTGTTTTTAACGGTATTCGGAATAAATGATAAAGTGATTTTCAAATGAAAACAAAGTATCACTTATCTAGTGTCAGACAAATGTTAGTGGAGAATTGAATTTCATATTACTTGATTGATCTATTTACAAACGTGCGAAAACGTTTTCCAATGTAATATAACTTGTTTATTAAAATGTCTTTGTTAGATAACGTAAGTTGAATATTAATTGTTAAGATATATTTAAATAACTTGCAACGTGTATTTAAAACGTGTTTATGTATATTAAATACATATCTGATTACAAATTATTTATGTAAACGATAGCAACACTTGTTATTTGATTTGATCGATATTAAGATATATTATTTAGAAAGTTTAAGGAAATTAAACTAAACGTTGGCGCATAAATGAATTATATCAAATTAAGTTTAAAGTATAAACGTTACGTGTTATAAGATTTTCTAAACGAATTTAAAATAAACTTTTGAACTATTATTAGTTTTGAAAAACTAAATATTATATTATTACATTAATATTTCCATTATATACGGTATGTACAAGTTTATATTTTAAATGAAAATATATTTTTATTTTACAAAGTGATGAATAATAATATCAAATTAGTCATAAAATGTTTTGATTTAATATTATTAAATATGCTTTGATAAATAACGAGACTATGATTTATAGAAGTAAATAACCAAAACACTCAAAAGATTAAGTTACACTTTGAGTGGGTTAGTTTTCCATTAATTTAAGTGTAATTATTAATAAAGGTACAATTCGCGAAATGTAAGGTATCAGTTTTCTAAGCATACGAAAATGCGTTCGAGAAACCGAAACCGGGACGTAAGACGGGTGACAACGTACAAATTATTAGAAACTAATACAATTTATTATTATTAACACTAATAGTATTATTATTATCATTTTTATGAATTTTGTATCATTAGTACTTATATAATAATTATTGTTATTAATATATTATCAATTATTAATATTAATTTAATTATAAAAAAAAGAAAGAATCAAGAACTAGTACCATTCAGTTTCACATCCACATCCCTACTGTATATGATTTTTGTATCTGTCAGAGTTTGTTATGAGTCTGCTTCAATCACAATTCAAAAGAGAAATCCTTTGCTATATATTGTCTATTGCATTCAGTGATTGAATAAAACTGAAAAACCCAGAAAATAAGCTCCACACTCTGTACATTTATCTTTTTCATCATATTTTGATTTTGAATGAATTTTCAAAATGTAATAATACAGTCTTGTTAGGAATCATCTATCTAAACTATCTGTAAGTTTTCAATCCTCAATTCTTTCTATTAATCTCTAATTTTGGAGTCAAAGTTTTGGTTTTAAAAGTCAACTAAGTGTTCTTGAATCAAATTCGAGTTTGTTTTGATATCTCCAGTTAATTTGATGATCCATAAAGATTATAGGAATGATTTGCAACACAATTCATGTTGTAATCATAACCTATAACACTCTTAATCTAAAAATCAATTTTTGAGTTCTTGAGTTCTTCACAGTAATATACACTAACGTAAATTCGAAACAAATTTCAAAAACTAAAAATGCAGAGTTGTTAGGAATCATTTACTTAAACTTCCTGCAAAATCTCAAGTTCCAATTCTTAATAACGAATTCGAATTTGCGAGTCAAAGTTAAATTGTCAAAACTCAGCTGTTTTATTCTTGGAGAAATTAGAGCTTGTTTTGATGTTTTAAGTTAAATTGATAATTTTGATAGATTTTAGGAATGATTTGAAACATGTTTCATGTTGTAAAGATTGTCCAAAACGAATTCAAAATTGAAAACAAAAAATTTTTTTTTTCTAGCTACAAGCAAAAGCATTTTTTGTGTTTTTTTTTCTCATTTTTTTTATATCATGAACACATTTTTTTTTGTTTCATGTTATTTACAAGTCATAAATGAAAACCCGTTCGATTGTTGTTGAGTTTTTGCTCCCGTTTGATTTTAAACTTGGTGAAGAAGATGATGAACTAAGATGAAAGAAATACTAGATATATATGTTTGGGTTGCCTTATAAGTCAGAAAAACATGGATGGCAGAATGGTTAAGGGTGTTTGCGGGTGGGCGAGAGGTCTCGAGTTCGAGCCCTGTTTGGGGCAGTTTTTTTTAGAAAAGCTCTTTGAAGGTAGTTCTCATTTCTAAAATTAATATTATTATTATTATTGTTATTATTAGTAGTAATATAATTATTACTATTATTATTACTAAAATAAGAATTTATGATCATTTAATAGTATTGTTATTATGATTGTTATTATTAGTATTATAAATATTATTATCACCATATAAGTATGATAATCATTATTATCATTATTATTACTAGTATCATACTATTAGTATTATTATTATTACCCTTAGTCAGGTATTTCTACGATTATTAATTTTGCAAAACAAAAGATATATATGTAAATATATTATAACATAAAATATACTAATATTACATAAAAACTATGTTTCAACTAATATTATTGATATAACATTAATTAAATATCAAATAAGTATCATAATATATTATAAGAATAATTAATACATAACAAATATATAAACTTAATTGATTTATACTATAATGTGTTAATACTTGATATAGGTTCGTGAATCCGAGGCCAACCCTGCATTGTTCAATGTCGTCATATGTATTTTTACTACAAAATACATTATAGTGAGTTTCATTTGCCCTTTTTACTTTTTACATTTTTGGGCTGAGAATACATGCAAATGCTTTATTAACTGTTTTACAATATTTATATGTGTGAGTTTCATTAATCCCTTTTTAAATGCTTTTGCAATATATATTTTTTGGGCTGAGAATACATGCGCAACTTTTATAACTGTTTTACGAAATAGACACAAGTAATCGAAATTACGTTCTATGGTTGAATGATCGAAACTGAATATGCCCCTTTTTATTAAGTCTGGTAATCTAAGAATTAGGGAACAGACACCCTAATTGACGCGAACTCTAAAGATAGATCTATCGGGCCCAACAAGCCCCATCCAAAGTACCGAATGCTTTAGTACTTCGAAATTTATATCATGTCCAAAGGAGGATCCCGGAATGATGGGGATATTCTTATATACATATTGTGAATGTCGGTTACCAGGTGTTCAATCCATATGAATGATATTTTTGTCTCTATGCATGGGACGTATGATTATGAGAAATGGAAGTATGAAATCTTGTGGTCTATTAAAATTAGGAAAGGATTATTTATGTTAAACTAATGAACTCACCAACCTTTTGGTTGACACTTTAAAGCATGTTTATTCTCAGGTATGAAAGAAATCTTCCGCTGTGCACTTGCTCATTTTAGAGACATTACTTGGAGTCATTCAGGACATATTTCAAAAGACGTTGCATTCGAGTCGTTGAGTTCATCAAGATTATTATTTAGTCAATTATAGTTAGATATATTATAAAATGGTATGCATGTCATCAACTTTTGATGTAATGAAAGATTGTCTTTTCAAAAACGAATGCAATGTTTGTAAAATGTATCATATAGAGGTCTAGTACCTCGCAATGTAACCAAATGTAATGTATTCGTCCTTGTGGATTAGGACGGGTCGTTAGAGTTGGTATCAGAGCGGTGGTCTTAGCGAACCAGGTCTTGCATTAGTGAGTCTAACTGATAGTCGTTAGGATGCAATAGTGAGTCTGGACTTCGACCGTGTCTGCATGTCAAAAGTTTTGCTTATCATTTTTTGTCGTAAATCATCTATTTATCATCCTTAGGAAATTAACTGCTTATCATTCTTAGTCTAGACACAACTTACTGCAATGATTGCATGAATAGTGTATAGACAAAATTCGTATCTTAGCGTATCTGCTCATTCATATCTTAGCATATCTTGTACTGTAGACTTTGTCTGACAACTTCCGTAGTTTCCTCCGTAACATATGGGATTTTAGTATTGTATACGCATATGTGAATTATGTATTGCAGGGTACTAATCTACATCTTATAATCTGTTTCTTATCAAAAATACTTCATCTGATCGTACGAGATGAATCCCTCAACCAGTTCGAGTCCCTCAGACTTCGATAGCTAATCCGATAGTTATTCCGACAGCTATTCCGACACGGATGTTCACCTAAGCTCCGGAGGCAACGTCACCAGAATGAATCAACCAATCAATCATCCCCAATTCATCTGATGGGTTCGTAGTCAAATTAACCGATGGAGACGAGAGGAAGGTGATCCTTTCCACCCACCAAATGAATTTACCTCTTGGCAATGAACCTAAAGCACTTACCGGCGAACCAATCTGAAACACCATTTTCACCCCCATTTCCCAAATATCTCACCACGATTGTATTCTATCTAAAATTCTAAACCTTATTCATCCGATCGTACCGACCGACAATCATCCCGGAATAATAGAAGAAGTCAATGAACTTCGCGCTCGAGTAATCAATCTGGAGAATATGGTGCAAAAATTACCAGCTTCAACAACATCACCGGCACCAACAGTACCATTAATAACAACACCAGTGCCATCAACAACCCATGCCTCGACGTCTCATTCTATACCTTGAGTATAATTATCGTTCTACATATCGTTCTACATCATTTATCTTCGTTCGACATGGCGATTATGTAATATCTAATGTTTTAGAGATTATATATTCTTGTTCCAACGGTAAATCAAATGAGTTTAATATCATATTGACTCATTAATTCCATGATTACATCTGAAGAAGATATATATGTATATATATTTTCATAAAGATTGTAATTAAAAAAAAAAATTCTTGTGTACAAACTGTTAATGGTGAAAATATTTTAACGGGTAGGTAATACCCGAGAAATATTTAGATTTCACATTAATAAGTTACACTGTACATTCTTCGAATCTAATTCAACAGTCGTTTACTATCCTACTTACGTCCACCGATATACAAATCCGTTCACCACCGAATAACCACATTCATCCAATCTCATATTTGGATTTTGATTTATCATAATCCAACAAGTGGCATAATGAAGAAATAATGGACACAATAAAAATTGATTAGAAACAGACTAATTAACAATATGAAATTTTATTAAGAAATCACGCTAACAAGATCCTAGCTAACTGTTCCTAGCTAACTGGTTACATTTTATTTATCGCAATTTAATTATCGCAATTTACATTCTCGCAATTTTATTTATCGTCATTTAATTTCTGTTATTTATTTTACGCACTTTATTTATCGTCATTCTGTTATTTACGCATTTTAAATATCGGGACACGTATACAATGTTTTGACATATCATATCGACTCATCTATATATATATATATATATATATATATATATATATATATATATATATATATATATATATATATATATATATATATATATATATATATATATATATATATATATATATATATACTTTGAGTTGTGATCGAGTCTGAGACGAATACGGGTCACGATACGTATTAATTAATTCGAATATTATATATTAAACTATTATGAATCAGTGGATTGTTAACTGTGGACTATCGACTGTGGACTAAAAACATTGGACAATTAAAATGAATTAAAATATTGATTATAACCAATGAAACTAAACAATTCTTCAAGTTGCCACTTGATTTCATCTTAAACCTCATTTGTATCTTGACGATTCCAATCTGCATTCAAACATTTCATATTTCTTGAAAACACCTCAATTGAGAGGATGAACCAACCGCACTTCGTCTACGAAAGAAAAGATTGATGCGTATAGTTATGCACCTGAAAACTCTCGAAAACTGAGTAAACATGTAACACGTAGCTGTGCTAATTCCTTTAACGTTGTTATTGCCGAAAATAACTTTGCAATCTCTTTCCCAATTAGCAAATTTTGTCACAGCTCCAGCAAGACAAATTCGACTTTCATTCGAATTAGCCTTATTATAGCCTTGATATATAAACATGCCTTTCGCCATCGTTGTTGGGGAACCTTTTATATTCCACCACATTAGCAGTAAACTTACCAGCAACTTCATTACACGTTGTCTTAAGTCCCTTCGAAGAACCATTATATCTGTTCATTAAAACCTTATCATATATTCGTCTGCATCTTGTAACGAGTATTGTCATACCAATTACCGGGAATCAGCAATCAGTATTTTGAATCCCGTAACAATTCTACAACAAAAGTTATAGGTATACATATAACCTTTATCTCTTAGAATTATGACCTTTCATTCTGAAATTATGAAAAGCACCCAGTCTAAGAATCAATACTCGAAATGTTGAAAAAGCTGAATGAAGCAGTAAAAACTGAAAACGATCTTAACAGCTAGAAGTTTGATAATAAAGAATAGCATGTTGGAAAAGCTCAGAAAAGTTGGAACTGGAAAACGGATTGAGCTAACCATGAAGGAGGCCAAGGACAAATACAAGGACCAAACCCTATATTCAAAGAATCCATATAATTCTGTATCCAATGAAATCTTTAGAGAAAACCTTGCTCTATACTCATATTAAATCTTGTGGAAAATCTTTCTTCATCAACCTTCGATCTTAGAAATTCTGAAAATATCATCATAAATATCTTTGATATTTCTAAGGATATTTTCAAAACTCTTCTTATCCGAAATTGGTTATCTCTTCGTGTTATCTGTGTTACATCATAAAAGAAACTATTTTAGTTTCTAAATTCTAAAACCTTCGAGTAGAAAATATAAATGATTTTGAAGTAGTGTTGGGAACTGAAGCATGAGTTAGTATAATATAATGACATTTGATCAACGTGATTATATTACAGTAAGTCATGCTGAGTTTCTAATGGAACGTGATAATTCACAGAACATATCGTCATCATGTGCCATTTACACGACTCTTACATTCTACCCAATCTCTAAACATATTAAGAACAAATCTTCTTGATAGTTCTATCTTTCCGGATATTCTGGTAATTTATCAAATTAAGATCGTACCATTACGATTTTCTTCTTAGAACATTAACAATGTTCATTCCGAAATTCATATCTGCAAATTCTGGACCATTACAAGCGGTGCTTAATCACAAGAAGAAGAAACGAAAGGACAAAACTCTGAAATAGAAATTGGAGTATAAATCGCAACAAATAGGAGAGAGCATTAACAATGGATGACAATGATTAGGGGAGACAGAAGTAGGGACATCGAAATATAAGAAAAGATATAAAACCCAACAACCACCCAGAATTTATAAACCGTATATATCGATGCATATAGCAATATAAAGACACGGGAGAACTAAGAACACTATAAAACCCATAGTATATTATAAGTGAATAGATTCTTCCGGCGGTAGATGGAAAAGAAGAATGATAGATATGAAAGTTAAGAGTATATCAAGAATCAAAACGGGATGGAGCATATTGACGAATGTTTTAAAGTATGAATTGAGGAGAAAGAATAAAAGTTGTGAGTTGTGAAAATAAGGAAACAAGGGGGATGGATTTATAGTAAAATATCCGACAGATCGATCGCAACAAATTATTGCATTTAAACAAAGAAGGTCCAAATTTCCTTAATTACCGAAGAACCAAATCTTATCGCAAAGATTTTCTTTAAATTCCATGAAATCCGGAAACAAATCATAACTACGTCATCGGTTAAAACGAATATACAGTTACTCATTTCACTCTCCTGCGATAGCTTCCCTTATACTCTTCACGTAATCAAATTGTTTTATCTATATTACTCAATGATGATAAAACTCTATTCATCGACTCATATTCGTCATGAAGACATTTTTATAGTTAGCATGACGACCTCGATCAAATTTCGGGACGAAATTTCTTTAACGGGTAGGTACTGTGATGACCCGGAAATTTCCAATCAAATTTAAACTTTAATCTTTATATGTTTCCGACACGATAAGCAAAATCTGTAATGTTGAGTCTCGAAAGTTTTGAAATCTATATTCATGTAATCAATTACCCTTTGACTATGCTCAACGATTCACGAACATTTATGTGTATATTGATATGTATATATAATATATACTTATTAGTTGAAAACGTTAACAAAGTATTAGACATATAATACTTTACATGAACGTATTTTGTTTCAATATAAGTTAATATAGTTATTGACGAAATTAAAAGATAATATCATATGATTGAATTATCAGATACATTGAATTATGATTACGAGTCTCTGTTATGAGGTCCACGTTGATTTGAGAAATCGTTTGTTTTTAACGGTATTAGGAATAAATGATAAAGTGATTTTCAAATGAAAACAAAGTATCACTTATCTAGTGTCAGACAAATGTTAGTGGAGAATTAAATTTCATATTACTTGATTGATCTATTTACAAACGTGCGAAAACGTTTTCCAATGTAATATAACTTGGTTATTAAAATGTCTTTGTTAGATAACGTAAGTTGAATATTAATTGTTAAGATATATTTAAATAACTTGCAACGTGTATTTAAAACGTGTTTATGTATATTAAATACATATCTGATTACAAATTATTTATGTAAACGATAGCAACACTTGTTATTTGATTTGATCGATATTAAGATATATTATTTAGAAAGTTTAAGGAAATTAAACTAAACGTTGGCGCATAAATGAATTATATCAAATTAAGTTTAAAGTATAAACGTTACGTGTTATAAGATTTTCTAAACGAATTTAAAATAAACTTTTGAACTATTATTAGTTTTGAAAAACTAAATATTATATTATTACATTAATATTTCCATTATATACGGTATGTACAAGTTTATATTTTAAATGAAAATATATTTTTATTTTACAAAGTGATGAATAATAATATCAAATTAGTCATAAAACGTTTTGATTTAATATTATTAAATATGCTTTGATAAATAACGAGACTATGATTTATAGAAGTAAATAACCAAAACACTCAAAAGATTAAGTTACACTTTGAGTGGGTTAGTTTTCCATTAAGTTAAGTCTAATTATTAATAAAGGTACAATTCACGAAATGTAAGGTATCAGTTTTCTAAGCATACGAAAATGCGTTCGAGAAACCGGAACCGGGACGTAAGACGGGTGACAACGTACAAATTATTAGAAACTAATACAATTTATTATTATTAACACTAATAGTATTATTATTATCATTTTTATGAATTTTGTATCATTAGTACTTATATAATAATTATTGTTATTAATATATTATCAATTATTAATATTAATTTAATTATAAAAAAAAAGAGAATCAAGAACTAGTACCATTCAGTTTCACATCCACATCCCTACTGTATATGATTTTTGTATCTGTCGGAGTTTGTTATGAGTCTGCTTCAATCACAATTCAAAAGAGAAATCCTTTGCTATATATTGTCTATTGCATTCAGTGATTGAATAAAACTGAAAAACCCAGAAAATAAGCTCCACACTCTGTACATTTATCTTTTTCATCATATTTTGATTTTGAATGAATTTTCAAAATGTAATAATACAGTCTTGTTAGGAATCATCTATCTAAACTATCTGTAAGTTTTCAATCCTCAATTCTTTCTATTAATCTCTAATTTTGGAGTCAAAGTTTTGGTTTTAAAAGTCAACTAAGTGTTCTTGAATCAAATTCGAGTTTGTTTTGATATCTCCAGTTAATTTGATGATCCATAAAGATTATAGGAATGATTTGCAACACAATTCATGTTGTAATCATAACCTATAACACTCTTAATCTAAAAATAAATTTTTGAGTTCTTGAGTTCTTCACAGTAATATACACTAACGTAAATTCGAAACAAATTTCAAAAACTAAAAATGCGGAGTTGTTAGGAATCATTTACTTAAACTTCCTGCAAAATCTCAAGTTCCAATTCTTAATAACGAATTCGAATTTGCGAGTCAAAGTTAAATTGTCAAAAGTCAGCTGTTTTATTCTTGGAGAAATTAGAGCTTGTTTTGATGTTTTAAGTTAAATTGATAATTTTGATAGATTTTAGGAATGATTTGAAACATGTTTCATGTTGTAAAGATTGTCCAAAACGAACTCAAAATTGAAAATAAATTTTTTTTTTTCTAGCTACGCGCAAGCAGTAGCATTTTTTGTGTTTTTTTTTTCTCATTTTTTTTATATCATGAACACATTTTTTTTTGTTTCATGTTATTTACAAGTCATAAATGAAAACCCGTTCGATTGTTGTTGAGTTTTTGCTCCCGTTTGATTTTAAACTTGGTGAAGAAGATGATGAACTAAGATGAAAGAAATACTAGATATATATGTTTGGGTTGCCTTATAAGTCAGAAAAACATGGATGGTAGAATGGTTAAGGGTGTTTGCGGGTGGGCGAGAGGTCTCGAGTTCGAGCCCTGTTTGGGGCAGTTTTTTTTAGAAAAGCTCTTTGAAGGTAGTTCTCATTTCTAAAATTAATATTATTATTATTATTGTTATTATTAGTAGTAATATAATTATTACTATTATTATTACTAAAATAAGAATTTATGATCATTTAATAGTATTGTTATTATGATTGTTATTATTAGTATTATAAATATTATTATCACCATATAAGTATGATAATCATTATTATCATTATTATTACTAGTATCATACTATTAGTATTATTATTATTACCCTTAGTCAGGTATTTCTACGATTATTAATTTTGCAAAACAAAAGATATATATGTAAATATATTATAACATAAAATATACTAATATTACATAAAAACTATGTTTCAACTAATATTATTGATATAACATTAATTAAATATCAAATAAGTATCATAATATATTATAAGAATAATTAATACATAACAAATATATAAACTTAATTGATTTATACTATAATGTGTTAATACTTGATATAGGTTCGTGAATCCGAGGCCAACCCTGCATTGTTCAATGTCGTCATATGTATTTTTACTACAAAATACATTATAGTGAGTTTCATTTGCCCTTTTTACTTTTTACATTTTTGGGCTGAGAATACATGCAAATGCTTTATTAACTGTTTTACAATATTTATATGCGTGAGTTTCATTAATCCCTTTTTAAATACTTTTGCAATATATATTTTTTGGGCTGAGAATACATGCGCAACTTTTATAACTGTTTTACGAAATAGACACAAGTAATCGAAATTACGTTCTATGGTTGAATGATCGAAACTGAATATGCCCCTTTTTATTAAGTCTGGTAATCTAAGAATTAGGGAACAGACACCCTAATTGATGCGAACTCTAAAGATAGATCTATCGGGCCCAACAAGCCCCATCCAAAGTACCGGATGCTTTAGTACTTCGAAATTTATATCATGTCCGAAGGAGGATCCCGGAATGATGGGGATATTCTTATATACATATTGTGAATGTCGGTTACCAGGTGTTCAATCCATATGAATGATATTTTTGTCTCTATGCATGGGACGTATGATTATGAGAAATGGAAGTATGAAATCTTGTGGTCTATTAAAATTAGGAAAGGATTATTTATGTTAAACTAATGAACTCACCAACCTTTTGGTTGACACTTTAAAGCATGTTTATTCTCAGGTATGAAAGAAATCTTCCGCTGTGCACTTGCTCATTTTAGAGACATTACTTGGAGTCATTCAGGACATATTTCAAAAGACGTTGCATTCGAGTCGTTGAGTTCATCAAGATTATTATTAAGTCAATTATAGTTAGATATATTATAAAATGGTATGCATGTCGTCAACTTTCGATGTAATGAAAGATTGTCTTTTCAAAAACGAATGCAATGTTTGTAAAATGTATCATATAGAGGTCTAGTACCTCGCAATGTAACCAAATGTAATGTATTCGTCCTTGTGGATTAGGACGGGTCGTTAGAGTTGTCCACATTGGTTTAGAAAAACTTGGTGGTTTAGAGGTTCCCGGGTCATTGTTACAACTTAAGGACTTCGGGGGTTGACGATACATATAAAGTTCATCGGGGTTGGAATTAGATTTCTCTATTTTTATGCCCTTTCCCTTATTATTTTTTTTTGCCTTTTTAAATTCAGTTGGGGTAATTTCTATAACATCATCGGAATTCTCGTCGGAATCCGATTCATCGGAGAATTGGTAATCCTCCCAATATTTTGCTTCCTTGGCGGAAACACCATTGACCATAATTAACCTTGGTCGGTTGGTTGAGGATTCTCTTTTACTTAACCGTTTTATTATTTCCCCCACCGGTTCTATTTCTTCTTCCGGTTCCAATTCTTCTTCCGGTTCCGATTCTTCTTCCGGTTCCGACTCTTCTTCCAGTTCCGACTCTTCTTCCGGTTCCTCTTCGGGAACTTGTGAATCAGTCCACGAATCATTCCAATTTACATTTGACTCTTCATTATTATTAGGTGAGTCAATGGGACTTGTTCTAGAGGTAGACATCTATCACATAATATCAAACACGTTAAGAGATTAATATATCACATAATATTCATATGTTAAAAATATATAGTTTCCAACAAAAATGTTAAGCAATCATTTTTAAAGAAAACACGGTCAAAGTCTAGAGTCACTAATGCATCCTAACAAACTCGATAAGACACACTAATGCAAATTTTCTGGTTCTCTAAGACCAACGCTCAGATACCAACTGAAATGTCCCGTTCTTATTAATTAAAAACGTTCCATATTAATTGATTTCGTTGCGAGGTTTTGACCTCTATATGAGACGTTTTTCAAAGACTGCATTCATTTTTAAAACAAACCATAACCTTTATTTCATAAATAAAGGTTTAAAAAGCTTTACGTAGATTATCAAATAATGATAATCTAAAATATCCTGTTTACACACGACCATTACATAATGGTTGACAATACAAATATGTTACATCGAAATCAGTTTCTTGAATGCAGTTTTTACACAATATCATACAAACATGGACTCCAAATCTTGTCCTTATTTTAGTATGCAACAGCGGAAGCTCTTAGTATTCACCTGAGAATAAACATGCTTTAAACGTCAACAAAAATGTTGGTGAGTTATAGGTTTAACCTATATATATCAAATCGTAACAATAGACCACAAGATTTCATATTTCAATACACATCCCATACATAGGGATAAAAATCATTCATATGGTGAACACCTGATAACCGACATTAACAAGATGCATATATATAAGAATATTCCCATCATTCCGGGACACCCTTCGGATATGATATAAATTTCGAAGTACTAAAGCATCCGGTACTTTGGATGGGGTTTGTTAGGCCCAATAGATCTATCTTTAGGATTCGCGTCAATTAGGGTGTCTGTTCCCTAATTCTTAGATTACCAGACTTAATAAAAAGGGGCATATTCGATTTCGATAATTCAACCATAGAATGTAGTTTCACGTACTTGTGTCTATTTTGTAAATCATTTATAAAACCTGCATGTATTCTCATCCCAAAAATATTAGATTTTAAAAGTGGGACTATAACTCACTTTCACATATTTTTACTTCGTCGGGAAGTAAGACTTGGCCACTGGTTGATTCACGAACCTATAACAATATATACATATATATCAAAGTATGTTTAAAATATATTTACAACACTTTTAATATATTTTGATGTTTTAAGTTTATTAAGTCAGCTGTCCTCGTTAGTAACCTACAACTAGTTGTCCACAGTTAGATGTACAGAAATAAATCAATAAATATTATCTTGAATCAATCCACGACCCAGTGTATACGTATCTCAGTATTGATCACAACTCAAACTATATATATTTTGGAATCAACCTCAACCCTGTATAGCTAACTCCAACATTCACATATAGAGTGTCTATGGTTGTTCCGAAATATATATAGATGTGTCGACATGATAGGTCGAAACATTGTATACGTGTCTATGGTATCTCAAGATTACATAATATACAATACAAGTTGATTAAGTTATGGTTGGAATAGATTTGTTACCAATTTTCACGTGGCTAAAATGAGAAAAATTATCCAATCTTGTTTTACCCATAACTTCTTCATTTTAAATCCGTTTTGAGTGAATCAAATTGCTATGGTTTCATATTGAACTCTATTTTATGAATCTAAACAGAAAAGTATAGGTTTATAGTCGGAAAAATAAGTTACAAGTCATTTTTGTAAAGGTAGTCATTTCAGTCGAAAGAACGACGTCTAGATGACCATTTTAGAAAACATACTTCCACTTTGAGTTTAACCATAATTTTTGGATATAGTTTCATGTTCATAATAAAAATTATTTTCTCAGAATAACAACTTTTAAATCAAAGTTTATCATAGTTTTTAATTAACTAACCCAAAACAGCCCGCGGTGTTACTACGACGGCGTAAATCCGGTTTTACGGTGTTTTTCGTGTTTCCAGGTTTTAAATCATTAAGTTAGCATATCATATAGATATAGAACATGTGTGTAGTTAATTTTAAAAGTCAAGTTAGAAGGATTAACTTTTGTTTGCGAACAAGTTTAGAATTAACTAAACTATTTTCTAGTGATTACGAGTTTAAACCTTCGAATAAGATAGTTTTATATATATGAATCGAATGATGTTATGAACATCATTACTACCTCAAGTTTAGTAGGTAAACTTACTGGAAGTGACAAGAAATGATCTAGCTTCAAAGGATCTTGGATGGCTTGAAAGTTCTTGATGTAGGATCATGACACAAAAACAAGTTCAAGTAAGATTTTTACTCGAATTAAGATAGTTTATAGTTATAGAAATTGAATCAAAGTTTGAATATGAATATTACCTTGAATAAGAAAGATAACCTACTGTATATAACAAAGGTTTCTTGATCTTAGATGATTACTTGGAATGGATTAGAAAGCTTGGAAGTAAATTAGTAAACTTGAAGGGATTTTTGAAGTGTTCTTGAAGTGTTCTTCCTATGATGATTATAACTTGATTCTTGAAGTGATTTTTGATGAAGATGATGATTAACTACTGGAAAAATACATTCATAATAGTGTGTGTGTGTGTGTGTGTTGAGAGAGAATTAGAAAGAGAATTGGAAGTGAAATGGAGTGAATGATGAGTGGTAATTGGTGAGTGGTGAGTGGGGTTAAAAGGAGTTCTAGTTAGTTGACTAGCTCATGGTAGAAGTTAAAATTGATTAGTCATACATGACATAATCAAGAGTGGAATCCCATGCTAGTTCCTATTGGTATATACTCATAGTAAGTACGTTTTGAAGCTGTGTATAATACGGGTAAGAATACGACTAGAATTCTTGATGAAAGAAAAGAATGGAAAAGTAACTGTAACCATTTTCGTTAAGTATGAGTGTTTTGATATATGTCTTGAAGTCTTTCAAAAGTATTTTAATACATCTAAATACACTACATGTATATACATTTTAACTGAGTCGTTAAGTCATCGTTAGTCGTTACATGTAAGTGTTGTTTTGAAACCTTTAAGTTAACGATCTCAATTAATGTTGTTAACCCATTGTTTATTATATCAAATGAGATGTTAAATTATTATATTATCATGATATTATGATATATTAATATATCTTAATATGATATATATACATTTTAATGTCGTTACAACGATAATCATTACATATATGTCTCGTTTCGAAATCCTTAAGTTAGTAGTCTTGTTTATATGTATATAACTCATTGTTAATATACTTATGGAGATACTTACTTATCATAATCTCATGTTAACCATATGTATATCCATATATATATCGTCATGTCGTTTTTACAAGTTTTAACGTTCGTGAATCGCCGGTCAACTTGGGTGGTCAATTGTCTATATGAAACATATTTCAATTAATCAAGTCTTAACAAGTTTGATTGCTTAACATGTTGGAAACATTTAATCATGTAAATATCAATCTCAATTAATATATATAAACATGGAAAAGTTCGGGTCACTACATATATAACTCATTGTTAATATACTTATGGAGATACTTACTTATCATAATCTCATGTTAACCATATGTATATCCATATATATATCGTCATGTCATTTTTACAAGTTTTAACGTTCGTGAATCGCCGGTCAACTTGGGTGGTCAATTGTCTATATGAAACATATTTCAATTAATCAAGTCTTAACAAGTTTGATTGCTTAACATGTTGGAAATATTTAATCATGTAAATATCAATCTCAATTAATATATATAAACATGGAAAAGTTCGGGTCACTACAGTACCTACCCGTTAAATAAATTTCTTCCCGAAATTTTAAGCTGTTGAAGGTGTTGACGAATCTTCTGGAAATAGATGCGGGTATTTCTTATTCATCTGATCTTCACGCTCCTAGGTGAACTCGGGTCCTCTACGAGCATTCCATCGAACCTTAACAATTGGTATCTTGTTTTGCTTAAGTCTTTTAACCTCACGATCCATTATTTCGACGGGTTCTTCGATGAATTGGAGTTTTTCGTTGATTTGGATTTCATTTAACGGAATAGTGAGATCTTCTTTAGCAAAACATTTCTTAAAATTCGAGACGTGGAAAGTGTTATGTACAGCTGCGAGTTGTTGAGGTAACTCAAGTCAGTAAGCTACTGGTCCGACACGATCAATAATCTTGAATGGTCCAATATACCTTGGATTTAATTTCCCTCGTTTACCAAATTGAACAACGCCTTTCCAAGGTGCAACTTTAAGCATGACCATCTCTCCAATTTCAAATTCTATATCTTTTCTTTTAATGTCAGCGTAGCTCTTTTGTCGACTTTGGGCGGTTTTCAACCGTTGTTGAATTTGGATGATCTTCTCGGTAGTTTCTTGTATAATCTCCGGACCCGTAATCTGTCTATCCCCCACTTCACTCCAACAAATCGGAGACCTGCACTTTCTACCATAAAGTGCTTCAAACGGTGCCATCTCAATGCTTGAATGGTAGCTGTTGTTGTAGGAAAACTATGCTAACGGTAGATGTCGATCCCAACTGTTTCCGAAATCAATAACACATGCTCGTAGCATGTCTTCAAGCGTTTGTATCGTCCTTTCGCTCTGCCCATCAGTTTGTGGATGATAGGCAGTACTCATGTCTAGACGAGTTCCTAATGCTTGCTGTAATGTCTGCAGAATCTTGAAATAAATCTGCCATCCCTATCAGAGATAATAGAGATTGGTATTCCATGTCTGGAGACGACTTCCTTCAAATAAAGTCGTGCTAACTTCTCCATCTTGACATCTTCTCTTATTGGCAGGAAGTGTGCTAATTTGGTGAGACGATCAACTATTACCCAAATAGTATCAAAACCACTTGCAGTCCTTGGCAATTTAGTGATGAAATCCATGGTAATGTTTTCCCATTTCCATTCTGGGATTTCGGGTTGTTGAAGTAGACCTGATGGTTTCTGATGCTCAGCTTTGACCTTAGAACACTTCAAACATTCTCCTACGTATTTAGCAACATCGGCTTTCATACCCGGCTACCAAAAATGTTTCTTGAGATCCTTGTACATCTTCCCCATTCCAGGATGTATTGAGTATCTGGTTTTATGAGATTCTCTAAGTACCATTTCTCTCATATCTCTAAATTTTGGTACCCAAATCCTTTCAGCCCTATACCGGGTTCCGTCTTCCCGAATATTAAGATGCTGCTCCGATCCTTTGGGTATTTCATCCTTTAAATTTCCTTCTTTTAAAACTCCTTGTTGTGCCTCCTTTATTTGAGTAGTAAGGTTATTATGAATCATTATATTCATAGATTTTACTCGAATGGGTTCTCTGTCCTTCCTGCTCAAGGCATCGGCTACCACATTTGCCTTCCCCGGGTGGTAACGAATCTCAAAGTCGTAATCATTCAACAATTCAATCCACCTACGCTGCCTCATATTCAGTTGTTTCTGATTAAATATGTGTTGAAGACTTTTGTGGTCGGTATATATAATACTTTTGACCCCATATAAGTAGTGCCTCCAAGTCTTTAATGCAAAAACAACCGCGCCTAATTCCAAATCATGCGTCGTATAATTTTGCTCGTGAATCTTCAATTGTCTAGACGCATAAGCAATCACCTTCATTCGTTGCATTAATACACAACTGAGACCTTGCTTTGATGCGTCACAATAAATCACAAAATCATCATTCCCTTCAGGCAATGACAATATAGGTGCCGTAGTTAGCTTTTTCTTCAATAACTGAAACGCTTTCTCTTGTTCATCCTTCCATTCAAATTTCTTCCCTTTATGCGTTAATGCAGTCAAGGGTTTTGCTATTCTGGAAAAGTCTTGGATGAACCTTCTGTATTAACCAGCTAGTCCTAAAAACTGGCCTATGTGTTTCGGAGTTTTCGGGGTTTCCCACTTTTCAACAGTTTCTATCTTTGCCGGATCCACCTTAATACCTTTTTTGTTCACTATGTGACCGAGGAATTGAACTTCTTCCAACCAAAATGCACACTTTGAAAATTTAGCGTACAATTCTTCCTTCCTCAATACTTCTAACACCTTTCTCAAATGTTCACCGTGTTCTTGGTCATTCTTTGAGTAAATAAGTATGTCATCAATGAAAACAATGACAAACTTGTCAAGGTATGGTCCACACACTCGGTTTATAAGGTCCATGAACACAGCTGGTGCATTAGTTAAACCAAATGGCATGACCATAAACTCGTAATGACTGTAACGTGTTCTGAAAGCAGTCTTTGGAATATCATCTTCTTTCACCCGCATTTGATGATACCCGGAACGTAAGTCAATCTTCGAATAAACAGACGAGCCTTGTAGTTGATCAAATAAGTCGTCGATTCTCGGTAGTAGGTAGCGGTTCTTGATGGTAAGTTTGTTCAACTCTCGGTAGTCGATACACAACCTGAATGTACCATCTTTCTTCTTGACAAACAAAACAGGAGCTCCCCACGGTGATGTGCTTGGTCGAATGAAACCATGCTCTAAAAGTTCTTGTAATTGGCTTTGCAGTTCTTTTATCTCGCTGGGTGCGAGTCTGTAAGGAGCACGAGCTATTGGTGCAGCTCCTGGTACAAGATCTATTTGAAATTCAACGGATCGATGTGGGGGTAATCCCGGTAATTCTTTCAGAAATACATCGGGAAATTCTTTTACGACGGGAACATCATTGATGCTCTTTTCTTCAGTTTGTACTTTCTCGACGTGTGCTAGAACAGCATAGCAACCTTTTCTTATTAGTTTTTGTGCCTTCAAATTACTAATAAGATGTAGCTTCGTGTTGCCCTTTTCTCCGTACACCATTAAGGGTTTTCCTTTTTCTCGTATAATGCGAATTGCATTTTTGTAACAAACGATCTCCGCTTTCACTTCTTTCAACCAGTCCATACCGATTATCACATCAAAACTCCCTAACTCTACTGGTATCAAGTCAATCTTAAATGTTTCGCTAACCAGTTTAATTTCTCGATTCCGACATATATTATCTGCTGAAATTAATTTACCATTTGCTAATTCTAGTAAAAATTTACTATCCAAAGGCGTCAATGGACAACTTAATTTAGCACAAAAATCTCTACTCATATAGCTTCTATCCGCACCCGAATCAAATAAAACGTAAGCTGATTTATTGTCAATAAGAAACATACCCGTAACAAGCTCCGGGTCTTCCTGTGCCTCTGCCGCATTAATATTGAAAACTCTTCCGCGACCTTGTCCATTAGTGTTCTCCTGGTTCGGGCAATTTCTAATAATGTGGCCCAGTTTTCCACATTTATAACAAACTACATTGGCATAACTTGCTCCGACACTACTTGCTCCGCCATTACTCGTTCCGACACCATTTGTTCCTTTCGTTCTATTAACCCCTGGTCCGTAGACTTCACACTTCGCCGCGCTATGACCATTTCTTTTACACTTGTTGCAAAATTTGGTGCAGAACCCCGAGTGATACTTTTCACACCTTTGGCATAGCTGCTTCTGATTGTTGTTGTTGTTGTTGTTGTTGTTGTTGCGGTTATTATTGTTGTTGGGATGATTGTTGTAGTTGCTGTTATTGTTGTTGTTGTTGTTGTTGTTGGGCCGTTTGTTGTAGTTGCGATTGATGTTGCGATTGTTGAGATAATTGTTGCGATTATTGTTGTAATTGCTGTTGTTGTTGTATTGGTGATTCTTATCACCGTTTCCTCCCACTTTCTTTTGACTTGCTTCACATTGGCCTCTTCAGCAGTCTGTTCTTTAATTCTTTCTTCAATCTGGTTCACTAGTTTGTGAGCCATTCTACATGCCTGTTGTATGGAGGCGGGCTCGTGTGAACTTATATCTTCTTGGATTCTTTCCGGTAATCCTTTCACAAACGCGTCGATCTTCTCTTCCTCATCTTCGAATGCTCCCGGACACAATAGGCACAATTCTGTGAATCGTCTTTCGTACGTGGTAATATCAAATCCTTGGGTTCGTAACCCTCTAAGTTCTGTCTTGAGCTTATTGACCTCGGTTCTGGGACGGTACTTCTCGTTCATCAAGTGCTTGAATGCTGACCACGGTAGTGCGTACGCATCGTTTTGTCCCACTTGCTCTAGATAGGTATTCCACCATGTTAACGCAGAACCTGTGAAGGTATGCATAGCGTACTTTACTTTGTCCTCTTCAGTACACTTACTTATGGCAAACACCGATTCGACCTTCTCGGTCCACCGTTTCAATCCGATCGGTCCTTCGGTTCCATCAAATTCCAAAGGTTTGCAGGCAGTGAATTCTTTGTAGGTGCATCCTACATGATTTCCTGTACTGCTAGATCCAAGGTTATTGTTGGTATGTAGCGCAGCCTGTACCGCGGCTATGTTTGAAGCTAGAAAAGTACGGAATTCCTCTTCATTCATATTCACGGTGTGTCGAGTAGTCGATGCCATTTCCTTCAAAATAGTCAAATGGAACAAGTTAATCATACAGAATATTAAGAGTAGTTAATAGTATTTCGTAGCATAATATGAACTCATTTATAAAAGCTTTTTCTTCATATTAGCGTTTTATAAGTTTAAATTCGGGTAGTACCTACCCGTTAAGTTCATACTTAGTAGCTAATATACAATTCAACTACTACAATTCTATATGAAAAACTGATTATAATAATATTTTGCGTTCAAACTTTTATACAATATTTTACAAACTTACAATACCGCTTATTTTACATAAAGCATGAAATATAGCACACAATAACTTTGATACAAGATAGTTGTGAAGATAATTCTAGCTAGTACACAAGTCGTTCAGCAAAGGCAATAAAGACACGTAAATCATACGTCCAGAAACAAGTCATGCATTCTGGTTTTACTAGGACTACTTCCCATCCTTGGTCTTGTGGAACATAACCGTTATGGCCGTTGATAAGACAGCGTGTTGTAACGTCGTCAAATGGACGAGGGTTACGTAATGTTCAACAGTCCCGTAACAATCTAAAAACCTCATTTCTTACCCCAATTACCGACTCCGTCACTTGTGGGAACGTTTTGTTTAATAGTTGTAGGCCGATGTTCTTGTTCTCACTTTGGTGAGAAGCGAACATTACTAATCCGTAAGCATAACATGCTTCTTTATGTTGCATGTTAGCCGCTTTTTCTAAATCACTAAGTCCAATATTCGGATATATTGAGTCAAAATAATTTCTTAACCCATTGCGTAAAATAGCATTTGGGTTCCCCGCAATATATGCGTCAAAGTAAACACATCGTAACTTATGGATTTCCCAATGTGATATCCCCCATCTTTCGAACAAAAGCCTTTTATAAACCAAGGCATTCTTGGAACGTTCTTCGAATGTCTTACAAACTGATCTCGCCTTAAATAGTTGTGCCGAAGAATTCTGACCGACTCTAGACAAGATTTCATCAATCATGTCTCCGGGTAGGTCTCTTAAAATATTGGGTTGTCTATCCATTTTATGTTTTTATACTGTAAAATAGACAAGAGTTAGATTCATAAAAAAAAATACTTATTAATACAAGCAATTTTTACATATATCATAAAGCATAAGCACACTATATTACATATATTACACCACATGAATACAACTATCTTATTCCGACTCGCTTGTTTCTTCTTCTTCGGTTTTGGTTCGTTTTGCCAAGTTTCTAGGGATATATGATGTTCCCCTAATACGAGCCGTCGTTTTCCACATTGGTTTAGAAAAACCTGGTGGTTTAGAGGTTCCCGGGTCATTGTTACAACTTAAGGACTTCGGGGGTTGACGATACATATAAAGTTCATCGGGGTTGGAATTAGATTTCTCTATTTTTATGCCCTTTCCCTTATTATTTTCTTTTGCCTTTTTAAATTCAGTTGGGGTAATTTCTATAACATCATCGGAATTCTCGTCAGAATCCGATTCATCGGAGAAATGGTAATCCTCCCAATATTTTGCTTCCTTAGCGGAAACACCATTGACCATAATTAACCTTGGTCGGTTGGTTGAGGATTTTCTTTTACTTAACTGTTTTATTATTTCCCCCACCGGTTCTATTTCTTCATCCGGTTCCGATTCCTCTTCCGGTTCCGATTCTTCTTCTGGTTCCGACTCTTCTTCCGGTTCCTCTTCGGAAACTTGTGAATCAGTCCACGAATCATTCCAATTTACATTTGACTCTTCATTATTATTAGGTGAGTCAATGGGACTTGTTCTAGAGGTAGACATCTATCACATAATATCAAACGCGTTAAGAGATTAATATATCACATAATATTCACATGTTAAAAATATATAGTTTCCAACAAAATTTGTTAAGCAATCATTTTTTAAGTAAGCACGGTCGAAGTCCAGACTCACTAATGCATCCTAACAAACTCGATAAGACATACTAATGCAAAATTCTAGTTCTCTAAGACCAACGCTCGGATACCAACTGAAATGTCCAGTTCTTATTGATTAAAAACGTTCCATATTAATTGATTTTGTTGCGAGGTTTTGACCTCTATATGAGACGTTTTTCAAAGACTGCATTCATTTTTAAAACAAACCATAACCTTTATTTCATAAATAAAGGTTTAAAAAGCTTTACGTAGATTATCAAATAATGATAATCTAAAATATCCTGTTTACACACGACCATTACATAATGGTTTACAATACAAATATGTTACATCGAAATCAGTTTCTTGAATGTAGTTTTTACACAATATCATACAAACATGGACTCCAAATCTTGTCCTTATTTTAGTATGCAATAGCGAAAGCTCTTAATATTCACCTGAGAATAAACATGCTTTAAACGTCAACAAAAATGTTGGTGAGTTATAGGTTTAAGCTATATATATCAAATCGTAACAATAGACCACAAGATTTCATATTTCAATACACATCCCATACATAGAGATAAAAATCATTCATATGGTGAACACCTGGTAACCGACATTAACAAGATGCATATATAAGAATATCCCCATCATTCCGGGACACCCTTCGGATATGATATAAATTTCGAAGTACTAAAGCATCCGGTACTTTGGATGGGGTTTGTTAGGCCCAATAGATCTATGTTTAGGATTCGCGTCAATTAGGGTGTATGTTCCCTAATTCTTAGATTACCAGACTTAATAAAAAGGGGCATATTCGATTTCGATAATTCAACCATAGAATGTAGTTTCACGTACTTGTGTCTATTTTGTAAATCATTTATAAAACCTACATGTATTCTCATCCCAAAATATTAGATTTTAAAAGTGGGACTATAACTCACTTTCACATATTTTTACTTCGTCGAGAAGTAAGACTTGGCCACTGTTGATTCACGAACCTATAACAATATATACATATATATTAAAGTATGTTCAAAATATATTTACAACACTTTTAATATATTTTGATGTTTTAAGTTTATTAAGTCTGCTGTCCTCGTTAGTAACCTACAACTAGTTGTCCACAGTTAGATGTACAGAAATAAATCGATAAATATTATCTTGAATCAATCCACGACCCAGTGTATACGTATCTCAGTATTGATCACAACTCAAACTATATATATTTTGGAATCAACCTCAACCCTGTGTAGCTAACTCCAACATTCACATATAGAGTGTCTATGGTTGTTCCGAAATATATATAGATGTGTCGATATGATAGGTCGAAACATTGTATACGTGTCTATGGTATCTCAAGATTACATAATATACAATACAAGTTGATTAAGTTATAGTTGGAATAGATTTGTTACCAATTTTCACGTAGCTAAAATGAGAAAAATTATTCAATCTTGTTTTACCCATAACTTCTTCATTTTAAATCCGTTTTGAGTGAATCAAATTGCTATGGTTTCATATTGAACTCTATTTTATGAATCTAAATAGAAAAAGTATAGGTTTATAGTCGGAAAAATAAGTTACAAGTCGTTTTTGTAAAGGTAGTCATTTCAGTCGAAAGAACGACGTCTAGATGACCATTTTAGAAAACATACTTCCACTTTGAGTTTAACCATAATTTTTGGATATAGTTTCATGTTCATAATAAAAATCATTTTCTCAGAATAAAAAATTTTAAATCAAAGTTTATCATAGTTTTTAATTAACTAACCCAAAACAGCCCGCGGTGTTACTACGACGGCGTAAATCCGGTTTTACGGTGTTTTTCGTGTTTCCAGGTTTTAAATCATTAAGTTAGCATATCATATAGATATAGAACATGTGTTTAGTTAATTTTAAAAATCAAGTTAGAAGGATTAACTTTTTTTTGTGAACAAGTTTAGAATTAACTAAACTATGTTTTAGTGATTACGAGTTTAAACCTTCGAATAAGATAGTTTTATATATATGAATCGAATGATGTTACGAACATCATTACTACCTCAAGTTTAGTAGGTAAACCTACTGGAAGTGACAAGAAATGATCTAGCTTCAAAGGATCTTTGATAGCTTGAAAGTTCTTGAAGTAGGATCATGACACAAAAACAAGTTCAAGTAAGATTTTTTACTCGAATTAAGATAGTTTATAGTTATAGAAATTGAATCAAAGTTTGAATATGAATATTACCTTGAATAAGAAAGATAACCTACTATATATAACAAAGGTTTCTTGATCTTAGATGATTACTTGGAATAGATTAGAAAGCTTGGAAGTAAATTAGTAAACTTGAAAGGATTTTAGAAGTGTTCTTGAAGTGTTCTTCCTATGATGATTATAGCTTGATTCTTGAAGTGATTTTTGATGAAGATGATGATTAACTACTGGAAAAATACGTTCATAATAGTGTGTGTGTGTGTGTGTGTGTTGAGAGAGAATTAGAAAGAGAATTGGAAGTGAAATAGAGTGAATGATGAGTGGTAATTGGTGAGTGGTGAGTGGGGTTAAAAGGAGTTCTAGTTAATTGACTAGCTCATGGTAGAAGTTAAAATTGATTAGTCATACATGACATAATCAAGAGTGGAATCCCATGCTAGTTCCTATTGGTATATACCCATAGTAAGTACGTTTTGAAGCTGTGTATAATACGGGTAAGAATACGACTAGAATTCTTGATGAAAGAAAAGAATGGGAAAGTAACTGTAACCATTTTTGTTAAGTATGAGTGTTTTGATATATGTCTTGAAGTCTTCCAAAAGTATTTTAATACATCTAATTACACTACATGTATATACATTTTAACTGAGTCGTTAAGTCATCGTTAGTCGTTACATGTAAGTGTTGTTTTGAAACCTTTAAGTTAACGATCTCAATTAATGTTGTTAACCCATTGTTTATTATATCTAATGAGATGTTAAATTATTATATTATCATGATATTATGATATATTAATATATCTTAATATGATATATATACATTTAAATGTCGTTACAACGATAATCGTTACATATATGTCTTGTTTCGAAATCCTTAAGTTAGTAGTCTTGTTTATATGTATATTGAAATATCCCATTCTTATTGATTAAAAACGTCCCATATTAATTGATTTCGTTGCGAGGTTTTGACCTCTATATGAGACGTTTTTCAAAGACTGCATTCATTTTTAAAACAAACCATAACCTTTATTTCATAAATAAAGGTTTAAAAAGCTTTACGTAGATTATCAAATAATGATAATCTAAAATATCCTGTTTACACACGACCATTACATAATGGTTTACAATACAAATATGTTACATCGAAATCAGTTTCTTGAATGCAGTTTTTACACAATATCATACAAACATGGACCCCAAATCTTGTCCTTATTTTAGTATGCAACAGCGGAAGCTCTTAGTATTCACCTGAGAATAAACATGCTTTAAACGTCAACAAAAATGTTGGTGAGTTATAGGTTTAACCTATATATATCAAATCGTAACAATAGACCACAAGATTTCATATTTCAATACACATCCCATACATAGAGATAAAAATCATTCATATGGTGAACACCTGGTAACCGACATTAACAAGATGCATATATATAAGAATATCCCCTCATTCCGGGACACCCTTCGGATATGATATAAATTTCGAAGTACTAAAGCATCTGGTACTTTGGATGGGGTTTGTTAGGCCCAATAGATCTATCTTTAGGATTCGTGTCAATTAGGGTGTCTGTTCCCTAATTCTTAGATTACCAGACTTAATAAAAAGGGGCATATTCGATTTCGATAATTCAACCATAGAATGTAGTTTCACGTACTTGTGTCTATTTTGTAAATCATTTATAAAACCTGCATGTATTCTCATCCCAAAAATATTAGATTTTAAAAGTGGGACTATAACTCACTTTCACAGATTTTTACTTCGTCGGGAAGTAAGACTTGGCCACTGGTTGATTCACGAACCTATAACAATATATACATATATATCAAAGTATGTTCAAAATATATTTACAACACTTTTAATGTATTTTGATGTTTTAAGTTTATTAAGTCAGCTGTCCTCGTTAGTAACCTACAACTAGTTGTCCACAGTTATATGTACAGAAATAAATCGATAAATATTATCTTGAATCAATCCACGACCCAGTGTATACGTATCTCAGTATTGATCACAACTCAAACTATATATATTTTGGAATTAACCTCAACCCTGTATAGCTAACTCCAACATTCACATATAGAGTGTCTATGTTTGTTCTGAAATATATATAGATGTGTCGACATGATAGGTCGAAACATTGTATACGTGTCTATGGTATCTCAAGATTACATAATATACAATACAAGTTGATTAAGTTATGGTTGGAATAGATTTGTTACCAATTTTTACGTAGCTAAAATGAGAAAAATTATCCAATCTTGTTTTACCCATAACTTCTTCATTTTAAATCCGTTTTGAGTGAATCAAATTGCTATGGTTTCATATTGAACTCTATTTTATGAATCTAAACAGAAAAGTATAGGTTTATAGTCGGAAAAATAAGTTACAAGTCGTTTTTGTAAAGGTAGTCATTTCAGTCGAAAGAACGACGTCTAGATGACCATTTTAGAAAACATACTTCCACTTTGAGTTTAACCATAATTTTGGGATATAGTTTCATGTTCATAATAAAAATCATTTTCTCAGAATAACAACTTTTAAATCAAAGTTTATCGTAGTTTTTAATTAACTAACCCAAAACAGCCCGCGGTGTTACTACAACGGCGTAAATCCGGTTTTACGGTGTTTTTCGTGTTTTCAGGTTTTAAATCATTAAGTTAGCATATCATATAGATATAGAACATGTGTGTAGTTAATTTTAAAAGTCAAGTTAGAAGGATTAATTTTTGTTTGCGAACAAGTTTAGAATTAACTAAACTATGTTCTAAGCATTTAACTCAAATAACATATCAAAATAGTCATTACTAGCAATTAAACAAGTCTCAAATGGCAATTATATCAAATTAATCAAGTTCATGAATTTTAGACTTAAAAAGTCTACTTTAATCTCCAAAAATCATGTTTAGGATCAAAGTTTTGATCATTTAACTACCTAAACATGTTACACTACTTAATTTAGCAACAATTCATGACAAAAATCGGCCATAACCTGTTTATATCAAAAAGCCCCAAATTGCTCAAGAACACAAACCCTAGATTTCTAAAAATTTTGAAGTTTTTGGCTTCAAATCATGTTAAATAGCATCAATCTAGGTTATACATGCATAAAATACTAACAATTTATCACTAATTACACTAGAAATCAATAAAATTGCATTAGGTAAAATATTGGTAATTATCACAAAAACTAGGAATTTATAGAGTTTAGGGGTATAAGTTTTACCTTTTTGCTGATGAATGCGAATCTAGGCATGATTAGAGCAAGAAATTTGACGAATTACGATGAAAAATTGCAAATTTTAGAGATTATTTTGGGGTATTTTCGTATGTGTGTGTGTGGAGTGGTAAAGAACACAGCTCGCTGAGAGTTTTTGATCTGGCCAGTTTTCCAGCTCCATGCGATCGCATGGAGTTGAAGTGTAAACCCCATGCGATCGTATGGGGTGCCGAGTACAGTGTTTTCAGCTTTTTTTTTTTTTTAATAAAAACCTTATACTTTATAAATCATATAATTAATAAAATTTTAAAAATTTATTTCTTTTTAGGATGAGGGCTTTTCGGATCGATGTCCTAGTCCGTCCCTAGACAAAAAATTTTAAAATTTGTCACTTTTAAGCGCGGTATTAAAAGTAAAGATTTTTGGGTTTTTTTAATGTTTTTGGCGTACTTTAATTCAATAAGAATAAAAATAATGATAATAAAAGTTCTCGTCCCTCCCTCGGGTAAAGCAATTTTGGTTCAAAGACCTAGTCTTCAACTTACGACGAATTTTAAAAATCATATTTTTAACTTACGAAATAAAGTAAATTTTTGTTTTTAAATTCACACCAATCTTAAATTTAAAATGCATAAAATTAAAAATTCATATTATAAATTCACACCAAACTTAAATTATATTTTTGTTTTTATGCATACAAACTTATATTAAAAATATTAATTTTTCAAATATTTACAATTTTAAATATATTGATTTAAACAAGTTTACAATATTATTTTAATATTAATTTTAAAAACAAAGTAAAAATAAAATTAAAAATCTTTTTGGTCTTTTATCCCACTTTAATCAATCAAATATTATCAAAAATATATGCCCCTCTTTTCGGTAAAGTAATTTCGGTTCCATAACCTAATTTAACTCATGACGAATTTTTAAAATATTTTTGGTTGATTGATTAAAGATATTTATACCTTAAGAATAAACGGTAAATTTCGCAGTGATGTAATAAATTTTTGTATGATATCAATAATTTCGGTCGCAAGACCTAATTTTATTGAATACCAATTTAATACTTTATAGCGAACAAATTAGCGTTTATTATCAAAAGGTTAAAAATAAAAATAAAAATAAAAATAAAAACTGTACAAACTTACCTGTGAGATAGATTTCTTAGTGATATGCTCTAGCCCACTCATAAGATAGTCGGACTAATTTGTTTTCCATAGCTACATAGGCGTAACCTCGAGCATTCAACATTTTTTCTTCTAAACATATGAACGGTCCATCTCTGCATAAAGTAACAAATTCGGTGTTGGAATATGTCTGATTCGTCGAGCATTTTCCTTCGTGTGACCATTTTCCGCATTTGTGACATCTTTCAAGGTGTCGTGCTCTCCTTTTCGCTGCGGATTTTGATTTTTCTTTACCAAATTGTAACTTATTATTTTTGCATCTGGATTCTTTTCTTACTCCGTCCAATTTACCTCTGATTAATGATACTATTTCATTTGGAAGGGTGTCATTATTACGTTTAGTGATCAAAGCGTGTAGCATTAGACCATGGTTTAGATCACAGGAAGTTTTCATTTCGTAAAACCTAAAAAAATAAAAATTTAGAATGGGGGGAGAAGACTAGTTCTTTAGGGTCTGCTAGGGAAAGACCATTCGGGTTCCATTTTCGAGAACTACACGAAAACAGAAAATCTAACTCTAACAGAAATACATATTATCCTTTAAAAACTTGATTCTCCCCACACTTAGTTAGCTGTGGTGTCAAAATTGTGATTAACTTAGTTGTCAACTTCCATTGGACTATCTATGTAATGTTTAACTCTGTGACCATTAACCTTAAATTCAATCCCATTTGAATTTATCAATTCTACTGTTCCGTATGGGAAAACTCTTTTGACTATGAATGGTCCAGACCATCTTGATTTCAATTTTCCAGGAAATAGCTTGAATCGTGAATTGAAAAGAAGAACTCTGTCTCCTTCTTTAAATTCTTTTGAACTTCTGATTCTTTTATCATGCCATTTCTTCGTTCTTTCCTTATAGATCAGCGAATTTTCGTATGCTTCATGTCTTAATTCTTCTAATTCATTTAATTGACTTAATCGTAGACGTCCAGCTTCATGTAAATCAAGATTACATGTCTTCAAAGCCCAAAATGCTTTGTGTTCAATTTCTACTGGAAGATGACATGCTTTTCCATAAACGAGTCTAAAAGGTGTGGTTCCAATTGGAGTTTTGTAGGCTGTTCTAAAAGCCCAGAGTGCATCCTCCAATTTAATGGACCATTCCTTCGGATTTGATCCTACGGTTTTCTCTAGAATACGTTTTAAAGCTCGGTTGGTATTTTCAACTTGTCCACTTGTTTGTGGATGATATGCGGTGGAGATTTTATGAGTTACTCCATATCTTTTAAGAACTTTCTCAAGTTGATTATTACAGAAATGAGTACCCCGATCAGTTATTAAAGCTTTCAGTGTTCCAAACCTTGCAAAAAGACGTTTTAAAAAGTTGACTACAACTCGTGCATCGTTAGTTGGGAGAGCTTGTGCTTCCGCCCATTTAGGTACATAATCAATGGCTACGAGAATGTAGAGATTATTATGAGATTTTGGAAATGGACCCATAAAGTCAATACCCCAAATGTCAAATACTTCACATACTTAAATGACATTTTGTGACATTTCATCACGTTGACTTATTTTTCCAGCCCTTTGACAAGCATCACAGGATTTGCAAAGAAGGTGTGCGTCTTTGAAAATTGTAGGCCAATAGAATCCAGCATCGTAAACTTTTCTTGCTGTGAGTTGAGGACCATAATGCCCTCCTGTTGGTCCTGTGTGACAATGGTTTAAGATTTTACTAGCTTCATCTCCGAATACACATCGGCGTATTATTCCATCTGGACAACTTTTAAACAAATGTGGATCTTCCCAGAAATAGTGTTTTATATCACTAAAGAATTTCTTTCGTTTTTGGTGCGACAATCCTTTTTCAAGGAATCCACATACTAAATAGTTTGCATAGTCTGCAAACCATGGTATTTCATTATAATCTATCTTCAATAGATATTCATCAGGAAAGTTGTCTTGTATGGCGGATTCATTTAGAACTTCTAATTCTGGATTTTCAAGACGAGAAAGATGATCAGCAGCGAGATTTTCTGCTCCCTTTTTATCTCAGATTTCAATATCAAACTCTTGTAAGAGTAAGATCCAACGGATTAATCTTGGTTTAGCATCTTGTTTCGAAAATAGGTATCTAAGAGCATAATGGTTTGTATAGACCACCGTTTTAGCTAGAACGAGATATGAACGAAATTTGACAAAAGCAAAGACAATAGCAAGGAGTTTTTTTTCAGTAGTTGTGTAATTTGTTTGTGCTCCTTGAAACGTCTTACTAGCATAATATATAGGTTGAAATTGTTTTTCAATCCTTTATCCTAAAACGGCTCCCATTGCAAAATCACTTGCATCGCACATTAGTTCAAACGGTAGATTCCAATTTGGTGTTATCATGATCGGCGCATTAGTGAGTTTTTCTTTAAGTATATTAAAAAATTTGATACATTCATCTGAAAATATGAATGGAGCATCCTTTTTTAGGAGTTTATTCATAGGAGTGGCAATTTTAGAAAAATCTTTTATGAAATGTCGGTAAAAATCGGCATGCCCTAGAAAACTCCTAACTCCTCTAACATTGGTGGGATGTGGAAGTTTAGCAATTACATCTACTTTAGCTCTATCCACTTCAATTCCTTTCTTTGAAATTTTATGTCCAAGAATGATGCCTTCTTTAACCATGAAATGGCATGTTTCCCAATTAAGAACTAGATTTGATTGTTCACATCTAATAAGCATTCGTTCAAGATTAACTAGACATGATTCAAATGTATCACCGAAGACTAAAAAGTCATCCATGAAAACTTCCATGCATTCTTCTATCATGTCGTGAAAAATCGCCATCATGCACCTTTGAAAGGTTGCAGGGGCGTTGCAAAGTCCAAATGGCATGCGTTTGTAAGCAAAAGTACCATAAGGGCAAGTGAATGTGGTTTTCTCTTGATCCTCGGGTGCTATTGGAATTTGAAAATATCCGGAAAAACCATCAAGAAAACAATAGTAACTGTTTCCGGCTAATCTTTCCAACATTTGATCAATAAAAGGTAAGGGAAAGTGATCTTTTCTGGTGGCGTCATTTAATTTTCTATAATCAATACAAACACGCCATCCTGTTACAGTCCTAGTAGGAATAAGCTCATTTTTCTCATTTGTGATGATAGTCATGCCACCCTTCTTAGGCACACATTGAACTGGGCTTACCCATGGACTATCAGAAATTGGATAAATTAAACCTGCATCAAGCAGTTTAATAATTTCTTTCTTAACAACATCTTGCATATTCGGATTTAGTCTTCGTTGGTGTTGCACATACGTTTTATGACCTTCTTCCATAAGGATTTTATGTGTGCAATACGAAGGACTTATTCCTTTAATATCATGAATTTTCCATGCAATAGCTGGTTTATGAGCTTTTAACATAGAAATGAGTTGAGATTTCTCATTTTCAGTAAGAGAAGACGATATTATTACAGGTAATTCAGATTCACCATGTAAATAAGCATATTCCAAATGGTTTGGAAGTGGCTTTAACTCTAATGTCGGTGGTTCTTCTATCGATGATTTGTATCGATATCTGTCTTCCTCTTTTAGCATTTGAATTTCTTCTGTTGTTGGTTCATATCCATTAACCATTAGTGTAGCTAACATTTCAGTTTCATCAATTGGTTCAGTTCCTTCTCCTAAAGAACATTCTCATGTTCCTTATAATTCTGGAAATTCTTCTAATAATTCTACATGTGATTCTATAGTTTGAATATAATAACAAGTATCATCTGCAGATTGCGGTTGTTGCATTGATCTATCAACTGAAAAGGTAACACTCTCGTCCTCTATACTTAGGGTCAGTTTCTTACAGTACACGTCTATCATTGCTTTAGCCGTGTTTAAGAATGGTCTTCCTAATATGAGAGGAACTTGAGAATCTTCTTCCATGTCCAGAACAACAAAATCTACTGGAAATACTAAAGTACCAACTTTAACTAGCATGTTTTCTATTATCCCTCTAGGATATTTTACTGATCTATCGGCTAGTTGTATGCTTATTCTTGTTGGTTTCAATTCTCCAAGGTCTAGTTTAGCGTATAGTGAATACGGCATTAAATTTATACTAGCACCTAAGTCTGCCAATGCTTCTATTGAACTAAGACTACCCAGAAAACATGGAATTGTGAAACTTCCTGGATCAGATAGTTTTTCTGGTATTTTATTCAATAGCACTGCAGAACAATTAGCATTCATAGTAACAGCCGAGAGTTCTTCCATTTTCTTTCTATTTGAGATTAGATCTTTCAGAAATTTAGCATATCTAGGCATTCCTGAAATCACATCAATGAAAGGAAGATTTACATTTATCTGTTTAAATATATCCAAGAATTTGGATTGCTCGGCTTCAAGTCTCTCTTTTCTCATTTTACTCGGGTAAGGAAGTGGTGGTTGGTATGGTTTAACATAAGGTTTTGCTTTAACTGTGTTATCTTCATTAACCTTTTCAACTACCGGTTCTGTTTCCTTTTCTTGATCAGGTTGTGGTTCTTGTGGAGTAGGAATAGCTTCCTCAGAAATTACAGGTATTTCAGATGGTTTAAGTGTAATACCACTTCTTGTGGTAATGGCTTTAGCTGTTTCATTTCGGGGGTTAGCATTTGTATCACTAGGTAGACTTCCCGGTTTTCTTTCTCCTATTAACCTTGCTAGGTTACTTACTTCTTGTTCCAGATTTTGAATAGAAGCTTGTTGATTTTTAAATGCTTGAGCATTTTGTTCATTGGTTTGTTTCTGAGATGTGAAAAACTGTGTTTGAGATTCAACTAGCTTCGTCATCATATCTTCTAAATTCGGCTTTTTATCATCGGTTTGTGGTGGTTTATTTTGAAAATTATGTCTTTGCTGGTTGTAAGTATTATTGGATACTTGTTGATTGCTAGGTCCTTGTTGGTTGTTGTATGGAATATTTCGGTTATAATTCTGGTTTTGGTTGTAAATCGATCTTGGCGGTTGATAATTATTCTGATAATTATTTCCAGGCCTTTGGTTTAGATATGAAACATTCTCTCTTTGTTCCATTGTTAGTTCAATACTGAGACAATCTTTTGTCAAATGTGGTCTTCCACACTGCTCACAACTAATTCGTATTGAGTGTATATCCTTAGTCATCTTTTCCATTCGTCTCTCGACAGCATCTACCTTTGTGAAAATGGAATCTAAGTCATGGCTAGAATCAGCTCTAGCTGCTTTAGATGATCTAACGATACCTTTTTCTTGGTTCCACTCATGTGAGTGGGAAGCAGTGTTATCAATAATTTTGTAAGCATCAGTTTATGTTTTCTTCATAATGGAACCACCAGCTGCTATGTCTATGTCTTTCCTTGTAGTGATGTCGCATCCTTGGTAGAATATTTGTACTATTTGACAAGTGTCTAAACCATGTTGCGGACATCCTCTTAATAACTTACCAAATCTTGTCCATGCCTCATATAGAGTTTTATTTGGCTTCTGTGTGAATGTAACAATTTTTCCTTGAAGTCTTACGGCTTTAGATGCCGGAAAGAATTGTCTAAGAAATTTTTCAACTAAAACGTCCCATGTATCAATCGCCCCTTCAGGTAACGATTCCAACCAATCTTTGGCTTCTCCCTTTAAAGTCCAGGGAAATAACATGAGATATATCTATTCATCCTCCACTTTTCTTATTTTAAATAGTGTACAGATCCTATTAAAGGTACGAAGATGTTCATTTGGATCTTCCTTCGGCGCACCACTAAATTGGCATTGATTAGTTACCATGTGTAGAATTTGTCCTTTGATTTCATAATCTGGCGCATTAATGTCTGGATGAGTAATTGCGTGACCTTGGCCAGTGCGTTTAGCTCTCATTCGGTCTTCCATACTTAAAGGTTCCAGATTTTCCATAATTGAATTTGTTGAATCTGAATCACTATAGGATTCTGATTTAATGGTTGGTTCCTCAACAATCTCTGTTTGAATGATTGGTGGTTTCGGAGGAAAAATTAATGGTTCAGGATCTATAAATTGTCCCTGAATATTCTCCGGATTCTCAATTGTGAGGTCGGGTTCAAAAAATGGATTATCGGAAATTTGAATTGGAGTACTTGGTCGACTGGATGACGATTCTAAAGAAAAATCAACGGCGGTAATATTAGCTAGATGTCTTGATCGAGTTACAGGTGGTGATCGTACAAAAGGTGGTGAACGTTTTGCTCGGTGCATTCACTGAATATCCTATTAGTTTTTAAAAAATAAGAAAAATTATATAAGTTATCCAATTAATAGACTTTTCTGATTTTGCTCACGTTTCGAATAGCCAAAAGATGCAGCAGAGGGGCAGGATTCGTTTGGTCTCAATATAATTGAGTACTGTTTGGCTCCAATAACCCGGTTCACGTACAAATCCAACTATAACTACGAACCAGAAAATTTTGATGTCCATCAATTTAACCACTTAAAACAATTTTTTCGTTTGAAATTTAAAGAAATATTAGATAAGAAATAGAGAAAATTCTAAGTCCTAAAACTAGGATGACGAGAAATAAGAAAGAAAAAGAGCGCGTCAAAAAACGTCGAAAAATAAAAAGATCAAAAAATAATAGGCGTCGAAAAATAAAAATAAGAAAGTAGCGCGTCTAAACTTAAAAAGACACTAAAAACTAAAAATTAAAAGTTGCGTCTAAAAATATTAAAGCTTAAAAGAAATACTATATCCCAAATGGCAATAACTTAAAAAGGAACTAAAATCTAAAAACGGCGTCGCAAAATTCTAAAGCACCTAGATCTTAGTCTAAAGAAAAAGCACTTAATGGATTTTACGGCAAAGCCTAAAAATCTAGAAATAAAAATAACTATGGTAAATACTATGATTTAAAACTAAATACGAGCGAAAAAAATACAAATATTACGCTAAAACAATTAAAAGGGTACAAAATATAAAAATATACTAAAAGTTGTAAAAAGTACAATTTTTATAAAAATATTATTTTTATATTATTTATTTTATAAAACTATTAATTTTATAAATTATTTAAACTAATTAAACTAAATAATACAAATTAAAAATAAAAACTAAAACAAAATAATATATTAATATAACCTAATTAGGGTTAAAGTAAAAATAATATAAATAAACTCCGTAATTAATGCTGATTTAGGGCAACAGTTGGCGTGTCACACACTCTCATGCGATCGCATGAGATTTTGCCTTCGGGCTCATGCGATCGCATGAGCTTTGTTTTTGGGCCATGGTCTGGGCTGCTACAGTACCAGGCCGAGAGTTTTTTTTTTTTAGTTTTAATTTTTCTGTTTTATATATTTATATAATGTATTTATATAAATTAAATATAACTTATATTTTTATAAAATAAAGATAAAGAAACTTTTATAGAACTTATGTATTTAACAAACTCTTAAAAATATTTATATTTTTGTTTTTCTTTTTATATTTTTTTTTGAATTTTTTTAAAACGTATTTTTACAAAAGCGTATTTTTATAAAAGTAATAAAAATCTTTTTTTTTTTAATAGCGTTGTGCTTCCGGCGTTTTAGCTAGTCCCCGGCAGCGGTGCCAAAACTACTTGATGTAATGCGAGGTGTATATGAAATAGCTTATATTTTACTAGGAAATACTATTAAATATGATACAATTTTACACAAGATATTTATTTATTTATAGAATGGATATACCTAAACCTTGCTACAACACTTATAGGCAGTGTACCTAATCGTACAGTAGTGTAGTTTCTAGTAAGTCCGGTTCGTTCCACAGGGAAATCTTTTAAACAAAGCTTAACGCTATATTAGTTTTAATTTATAAAAATACAAATATATATAAGTAATATTATTATTATAAAGGGGGGGTTTTTACCGTTTAATGACCGGTTTGTCGATTTCTAAAACTCTAGTCGCAGTTAAAACCTAATGTAAAATATTAAATAAATAAAAGACTTAATTTAAAGCGTAAAGTAAATAACGATAATGAAATTGCGATAAATAAAAGTGCGATAAAATAAACTTGCGATAATTAAAAAGTGCGATAATTAAAAGTGCAATTAAATACAATGACAATAAATAAAAATGTGATAATTAGAAGTGCAATTAAATATGAAAATAAAGGAATTATGCTTATTTAAACTTCCATAATCATGATGTTTGACGTGTTGATTTTAGTTTATTCCAATGGGTTAATTGTCCTTTGTCCTGGATTATTTAATATGTCCGTCTGGTTTTTATCCATAACAGTCCATCGGTCATAAATTTAAAGTGCGAGTGTCCTCGTCAAATTATCCTTATATCCGAAATTAAATATTCCAACTAATTGGGGACTTAAACTGTAACAAGGTTTTAATACTTTGTTATCAATTATGCCAAGTGTCCTTGTACATAATTTCACCCCTGTTTTAATAATTCCATAGACTATTAATCCATTCTCGTGTCAGGTTAAATGAACGATTATTCGTACATATAAATATCCCGCCCATCGTGTCCGATCGAGTGTATATGGTTATTTATAGGTACGTCCAATTGTAAATCTTTATATTAAAATTAACAAACTATCATTTAGTTAAACAAATATAAAGCCCATTAATAGCCCATAGTCTAATTTCCACAAGTGTCGTTCTTTTGTCCAAACCCCAATTATGGTACAAAGCCCAATTACCCAATTTTAGTATTTAGCCCAACATCATGATTACTTTGGTATTAAATAAGCATAATAATAACTTAGCTACGAGACATTAAATTAAAAAGGTTGAACATAACTTACAATGATTAAAAATAGCGTAGCGTTACACGGACAGAATTTTGACTTACACCCTTACAACATTCGCTAACATACCCTTATTATTAGAAATTAAAATTAAAATTAAAATTATAATATAAATATATATATATATATATATCGTATGTGAGATAGAGAGATGGATTGATATATTAAATGATGCTCCAAACTGCGAATTTTATAGGCCTGTGAACTGAAAAAGATGCTCATGAGTTTTGCTCCTTCAGCTCATGCGATCGCATGGCCAGCTGGGGAGGCTCACATGTTGTTGTTTTCTTCTGCCGACGATTTATATAATATAATATAATATATAAATTAATTTTAAGAATTAATTATATATTATATTATATTCATGTGCATAGTTGACTTGTAATTTTTAGTCCGTTGCGTCGAGCGTTGAGAGTTGACTCTGGTCCCGATTCCGGATTTTCGAACGTCCTTGCGTATAATTTAATATCTTGTACTTTGTGTTTTGCGTCTTGTACTCTTGTAGTTTTGAGACGTTTCTCATCAATAATTGGAACCTCTTTGATTGTACTTTGTACTTTTGAGCTTTTTGGTCGCTTGCGTCTTCAATTCGTCGAATCTGTCTTTTGTCTTCACCTTTTATTATTTAAACGAATATCACTTGTAAATAGGACAATTGCAACTAAAAGCTTGTCTTTCTTGAGGGATAATGCGATGAAATATATGTTCGTTTTTAGCATTATCAATGAGCTAGTGGGGTTCACTCAAGGTCATTCAAGACAAAGGCCCTAATTATGAACAATGAACATGAAAACGAATTTTGGATTCGAGACTTACCACTAGTATCAAAATGTAGCCGTGAACGAGGAGAACAATATTAACTCTTGCTCCAAAGATCGACACTCGAGTCTTCCCTTTCGATTTACCACTTTGATCTTGGGAAGAAATGTGAGTTTGAGAGAAATAGAGAAAATAAAAGGAAAAGAAAATGATAAAATGAAATATGTGGATGTGGTGTGGTGTTATGAGCTGGTCACCACGTAAAAAGACCATTATACCCTTCCACTAAACCCAAAATGACCAAAATCCGGATGCTGACTGGCCGCTAGGCGCGGCGCGCCTATACACGGCCGTGGCGCGGCTTCATGTAGAAATTCATTAAAGTCGTCCGTACAAAATCAAGCCTCTGAATGTTGTAGGTGGCGCGACGCACCTGTTTTCTCACGCGGCGTGGCTAACAGGCTAAATCGAAGGCAACCTTTTTCTCCAGGGACTAGTGGCACTTTCTGATGCACACTTTTACTGACACTTTCAGATGTACTAAAATTCAGGGTGTTACATAACCAAAACGTTATTTCTCTAAATAAACTATAACGACACATCATCAAAAAAGAAAATTGCATAAGCGCTCATTTGCTATTTTTAACGTTTTGACCCCGAAATTTCTGGATTCGAATTTTTGTGCCTGCAGTTAGTTTCTGATAAGATAGCTTACACTATTTCCTTAATCTTTTTTGTTCTATACCACATCTCTTTCACGAGCCACCATAATGGTCGAGCCCTATAAAGAATATGGACTAGTTCTAAAACAAACCCATTTTAATAATAAAGCATGATTAAAAGCCCGAAGATTACCAATACTTAGACCTCCATTTTCTAAGGAAGCAGGCGTTTGGTTCCAACTTACCCAAATTAGTTTCCTCTTCGAATCCTTAGCGCCACAAAAAAAATTTGCATGTAGACTTTACAACACGTTTAAAACTAATTCCGGGCATTTAAAGAGCGAAAAATAATAAATGCTAATCGTCCCCAAGACCGATTTGATTAATGTAAGACACCAACCATATGAAAAAAGATTAGCTTTCCACCTTGCTAAACGTTTTTCGAATCGCTCGACCATCACTTCCCCACTAGTGATACGACCCATATTAGCACCATTAGTAACCCGAGATACACAAACGGCCACAAACCGAAACAAATTAGATGTGTTAACGTTAACATTCAAACTGAAAAAGTAATAGAAATTATTAAGGATTTGAAAAGCATTATCAAGGAAATTTTTGTTCCAATCCGAAACAATAATCACATCATCCACATACAAAAGATGAGAAACATTTACTGACGGGGTAATAAAACCTGCTTATACATTCTTTTTGATGACCAAATGAAGGCCCTCCATAACGATCAAAAATAAAAAATAAAGGACTCAACGGGTCGCCTTGACGAAGACCACGTTGAACCAATAATTTATCCATCGGGCTCCCGTTAACCAAAATAGATGTCTTGGCCGTCACAAGACACATGTAGACCCAAGCACTCCCCTTATTTCCAAAACTCAAGATTTCCAACATACTATCGAGGAAACTCCATGAAACTGAGTCGTAACCTTTCTCAAGGTTAACCTTCAAAACCATAAGCTTTTTCTTTTTTATTTTTATATACCAATCCAACACTTCGTTCAAGATTAACGATCCGTCAAGAATTTGACGACCCGTAATATATGCCGTTTGTTCCTTACAAATCAATTTTCCCATAACTTTTACTATACGATTCACCAAAATCTTAGTAATAATCATGTACTGGATGCCAATAAAGGATCAATGTGATAAATGTTAACCTAGCCCCTTTCGGCAACCTAAAATCAATGAAGGCCTTTGATATCGCAGCTACCAGATCCTCTTTAACCAAGCCCCAATAATCCTTAATGAACGCAAAGGAATCATATCATGATAAATATATTTAGGAATCATTTTGTTTAAAGGTTAAACTAATGGGAATCGTTATATCATAAAATGTTTTAGAAAAGTAAAATCGTATATAACTCATAACAGGTTTTCAAGTTTTTAAATTACCATTTGCTGGTGAAGCGTAAGATATAGTCCGAAGGTTAGATAAACGTATGAAATTACTTTAATGAAAAATGTCATTTTTCTTAACTTGTCGATATCCATTTTCTAAGTTATCTATATTCCCAAATTTCTCTTTCACTCTAAATAATATGAAAGTTAACTAGTTAACACCTATATAGAAAATCGAACAGGAAACTCCACTAACCCTTGTCTAGTTCCTTCTTGTAAATCACTTTTCTAATTTTTCAAATATTGTTAAAATGGAAAGATTTTCTCAAATCAACGTGGACCTCACAACAGAGACCCTAATCATATTACAATGTAACTGATAATTCAATCATTTGATATTATCTTTTAAATTTCCCGTTGATAAACATATATTGAAACTAATACGTTTATGTAAAGTATTATTCATCAAATACTTTGTTAACGTTTTCAAGTCATATAATAATTTCATAACTTATTTTCATATCAACCAAACCGTTAAATGTTTTATTAATATTTCTCAATTTAATAATCACACATATGTATATATTCATACATATCTATTTACACATAATTGTTCGTGAATCATCGAGAGCGGTTGAAAGGTAAATGAATACATGAACATAGTTCAAAGTTTTTGAGATTTCAACATTACAGACTTTGCTTATCGTGTCGGAAACATATAAAGATCAAGTTTAAATTTGTTCGGAAATTTCCGGGTTGTCACATACTTTCCATGTTTTTCCGTGCCTAAAAGAAACACTTTGACGTTGTCGATATTTTGCATGTGCCGCTTCAATGACATCCGAGTCATTAGTTCCACTTCACGAATCTTTTTTGAATTGATTGTAAATAGCAATAAAAAGTTTGAGATCTCTTGACATTTTCGCCCATTTTTCGGTTATTTGATCGTTGTTCTTTTGACAACTAGCGACAAGATTATAGTTGAATAAAATCGTATTCCAAAACGAATCGTACGATTGTGAGGTTCCAATTTTCGTATTTTCCGTAGTATCGAGCCAACGTTCCGCCAATAGTTTTTCTTCATCCGGAGTCCAATGCATAATCTAATGTTTCGGACGTTCACTTACTTCGGTCACTTTGTTTTTCCTTTTCTTTTTGTTTTTTTCCGGTTTCAGGTTGTGTTCGGGTACGGTTTCAACAGTTGGTTGTGTTAAAGGTTGTGATCTTTTTGGAACTTATTGTGAAAAGAATGGTTGTTAATTAATAGTAGATTGTTGTTGTTGTGAATAATATGGGTTGATGTTTTGAAATTGTAATTGTTGTTGAAATGGTAGTTGAACAAATTGTTGGTGTGGTGTTGTTGAAATAATTGTTGTTGGTAGAAGGCGTTTTGATTTGGTGCGAATTATGAAAACTTGTTTTGGCTCGGAAATGAATTGCTAGCTTGATTCGATGACGAATTATTTGGTCCCGGGATTGGATTGTTGATCATATGATTGAAAAAATCATTGTTAGTTGGTTGAGACTTTTTTTGAAAGTACTTGTAGTGAGATTGTATGAAATGGTTGTGAGAATATATGATATGGTAGTGTAAATTAATTGTGTAAATAAGTTATATTTATAGATGGTAATTTATTGGTTTTGAAAAAAAATTTATATATATCAAATATATATGTTACATTCAAAAAACATGGTCAAAAAACAAGAAAAAGTAGTCGCGCCCCACAAATTGATCTGTTACCTTGTCGTTGCAGGAGCCACTGGCTTCGCCAGTGGGGAGCTGCTACCTATCCTCATTAGCCACTAATGAACCGTTAATAAGCTTGGTAAATAGTAATAGTAATAGTAATAGTAATTTAATACTTCCTCTATTCCTAATTTATAGTCCACTATTCTATTTTGAGATGTCTTAAATTAATTGTCCAGTTTCATAAATGGAAATGAATGATGCGAAGAAAAAAAACTTTTGTGCCCCTACTTTATTCATGTAAAACAAAATGATATGTAAAAAGTAAAAGGTAAGACTGAAAGTTAAAAAAAAGTACACGTGACAAATATTTTTTCTTAAACCATGTGTTTTTTGTCTAGAGACAGTAGATATGAAATAGATATAAGACGGAGGGTGTATTTCGTATTATTTAAAAAGAACACAAACGTTAACGTTACCGGGTTTAAACTAGATACATTTATAAGTACAAGGGTCTCTAAATCAACAATTAAAATACCAACAACAAAAAGTCTCTGGACATTTTTATTCACCGTATAGAATCCCATATCGTTACACAATAACGGATCACATGTTTTCCGGTAACCTAAATTAGTATATCATACACTTTATCATCTTCCGGCGATCCCTTGTTTCGCGTAAATTGTCAAATTACGTCGCGTTGCATAGTGTCCGAGTGTGTATTTGCGTTTAGTTTCAATTAAAACACCGTTAATTTACAGACATGATTAAATTCTGGTAATTATGTTTTCTTCTTATGACGCATCTTTAGGGTTTTTGTGTTTTATACATAATGATAGGTTTTGGGGTTATTTATTTTGTATCATGATATGATTCATAGAGTCGAAGCTCACGTAATTTATCAGGGTTAGGTAGTTTTGATCGAGCATTTGATCCAGTTGCAATTGTAAACCCATTGGGCCCGGGTGCTTTGCTACTCCCGCAATCCCAAACAGCTTCCCTTATTTCTTCTTCCATAACCAATCGTTCAAGCATGCACAACACATCTTCAACATTAAGAGTGACAGTCGGACTAGAACAGGAGGGGAATGATATTTTAATCGCAAGCAAATTTGTCTTTGTAGAAGGTAAATTTTAATCGCGAGTATTTTTCATGGTTGTAAAAGTCCCCTGACTAGGTCGACTAGTCCCTGATTTTTTGAGATTTTGAAGTAGTCCGACTAGTTTCCAACTTGACCTCAAAGTTGTCATAATTCCAAATTTGTAGGTTTAAGTCGGATTTGTATATTCCTCTTATTAGTTTTGGATTAGGAAAAAAAAAATTTATCAACTCTAAAAAAGAAGAGGTATAACGGACTAATCGATTAAGTGGTCCTGTGTTACCCCTAATTAATATTATTGTCGCAATACTGAGAGATTCTCTAATGTAGGAAATAGCATTAAAGGCCATTAGGCTGGTGGTATTGTGATAATATTTCAATTATTCAATCACGAACAGGAAGAAAGGTGGGTATGGTAAGAATTCTGCTGTAACTGATCATTCTATTGATGATATTGTAGTTAGTAACGATGATATTATTGCTAAATCTATTGGTGAAACAATTATTGTTGCTAAACCGACTGTTTCTGCTAGTCCTGTTGTATTCTTTAAGAGTTCAAAAGATGGTAGTTATAATGAGGTTGATGTAAACCTAGTGGCTGCTGCTGAGAATGCTGTTAAGTTATTTAAGAATGATGGTATTAGAGAGTCAATTGTTGTTCCTGATGATTTCTCCCAATTTACATTGGGTGACAATGTAACATTAATGAATACGAAGGATAATAATAGCGGTGATAAAGATAATGTTGTTTCTGGAATTAAATCTACAACAATGGAAGGGGTTGAGACTAGTGATGGGCAAGGCAATACAAATACTAAAACCCCAAGAGCATGGGTAAATCCAAACATCACTTTTGCTGACTTCTTAAAATAAAACAAAGATGAAGAAGAATTAAAAATGGAGTTCATTCCTCCTGTTTTAATGTCTAATGGTCAAAAGAGAGTAGTTTTCTCCGCTGAGGAGGTTAAGAAGGGCGGTAGTGCATTTTCTCTTCAATTATATGGGTATTTTATTGGAACTTCTATGGATTATAGGGTTGTTAATGCCCATCTAAGGAGAATGTGGCGGAGGTATGACCTTAAAGAAATCGTCAAAACAACTGCAGGATTTTACTTATGCAAATTTAAAAATGAAAAGGGTATGAAGGAGGTTCTTGAGAGTGGTCCATGGTTAGTTAATAATGTTCTTTTTTCGTGAATCATGGGAACCTGGGGTTTGGCTTGAAAAAATTGAACCTGAAAAAGTTCCAATTTGGATTTGCATTTACAATATTCCCATTGAACTATGGAGTGGCAGAAGTATGGGTAAACTTGTTAGTGGTATTGGTAGGCCAATGTTGATGGACAAAGTTACTTCAGAGAGATGTTTGAGTAAAAGTGGAAGACTAGGTTTTGCTAGAGTTTTGACTGAAGTCAATGCAGCTGATGATCTTCCTAGCTTTGTCGAATTTTCCTATCCTGTGATTGGTTCTTTTCCAGCCAAAGTGGGTAAACTTGAGGTGACTTATCAATGAAAACCGCCTTTATGCACTCATTGCAAAGTGTTTGGGCACTCTTTTAATACTTGTAAAATTAGGCCTAAAACAGAAGATGAAGTATCTGCACAAGTGTTAAAAGACGCTTTGAAAATCAACAATGATGGTGAAACAGTAGATTTAAATAACCAGTGTGTTGAGGACGGCTCTAAAGTTGTTGGTAAGAAAGGAAGGGTATTTCATAAGTTGAATTTTGATAATAATAAAAGTCAATGGCAGTCAACAGAAGCAAAAGGTATCAAGCAAAATGCGGTTAAGAATAATTATGGTATTAAAGACAATATTGCTGTGGAGGAAACAGATTGGAATGTGGAGTCCCAGAAAAATCGAAATCATAATGTTTTAAGGAAAAGAGATAAAGGAAAGGGCATTGATGGTGAAGGAAATAATAAGACATATTCCAAAGATAGAATTGAAACAAACAATCCTTTTTATGTATTAGTAGATGATGAAGGTAATGGTGATTGATGTTAAGTTTGATAATACTGCTCCGAAATCAGGATATTCTACATCTTGTTAGTCTCTTACTTTATATCTAGTATAGGTCCTCGAGTTTCGCTCAAATTAGTGTTACTCATGTTGTAATCCTCTTTGTATCATTTCCTTATCAATAAAATTATCTTACTTTTCAAAAAAATATATATATTTGTGATGAAGGTGTGCGAGAATTAGCTTTTCTTATAAAAAAAATGTCTCAGTAATAGCATAACTTTCATTAAACATTTGATACATAGTTACACCATACAACATTTTGTCTTCCAAAAATTCCTAGGCAGGAAGATGTGTCCCGGCCTTTGGGTTCTATTCCAAAGTTCTAATTTAGAAAGAAATGAAAGGGACGGAAGAGAATTTTAAAAAGATTGGCGTTCATGAGTTTTGATAGGGACTTTTTTGCTCCGTTGGTCCTTCAATTATACACGAAATTGCAATCCGAGTCCCTCAAGTTTTTTTTGGATTTTCGAGTCCTTAAAATTGCAAAATTTTGCAATCCGAGTCCCTCCGTCTAACTTCCGTCTAAATTGACCGTTAACCTTCTACATGTGCCATGCATGTGAGGGTAAAATCGTCTTTTTACTTTTTCTTTGACTTTTTGCATCGTTGGTCCTTCGTTTATAAACACTTGTATTTTTCCTTTATTTTATTTTTTCTTTCACTTCCATCTCTACCTAATCAGTTGACTTTATTAGTCATCATCATTACCCTCATCTTCTTCTTTTTCTTTGAACCAAAACAAAACCCAAATCGTCATTTTCCATCGACTCCTTCCCATCTTTTTTTTTACAGATTTAGTTCATCTTTAAAATCCACCAAACTCAAACCCTCATCAAATCAATATCATGCCTGCAAATCAAACCGACCAAATTCAAAATCAAACCCAAATCTTAAATAAAATCAAACTCAAATCCAAATCTTAAATAAAATCAAACTCAAATCCAAAATCAAAACAAAGAAATAAATCAAACTAAGTCCTCGCCACCGTCGCCGCCTCTGTTTCCACCATCGCCACCGCCAACACTGTTTCTATTTTCACCGCCACCATCGATGACACAACAGTAGCGGCAGGTGTATGAAGTTGGAGGAAGACCTACCAGAAGGTGTATGAAGGTGGAGTCTGACGATGGCAGAAGACCCAGCAGAAGGTGGAATCCGACCGGTCAGATCTGGACCACCACCACCACGATGTTGTTGCCGTTGCCGCTGCTATCTCCGTTTAGTTTTCCGTCAGATTTGTTGTGGATTTAATTTTGCAGGTTTGATTATGATTTAAGTATTTGATGTAGGAGTATAAATGAGTATAAATGGATTTTATGTGTACTGCCGCTGCTATCTTCATTTGGTTTGATTATGATTTTAACTTTGTTTATGTGTACTGCTAATTTTGTTGTGGATTTAATTATGCAGGTTTATAAGTATTTTTCTGATCAAAACTTAATTTATATAATTATATTCCAATTTATTAATTATTATTATTATTTATTAACCGAAACTAGGATAAATAAAGAATAAATAGTTAAAAATTGATTTTTATTATCATTAACTGATGAAAATTTGTAATATAATAGATCTGATGAAAACATAATTTTTATAAATTTATTTGATCAATTAAATAATTATTATGTATTTATTATTGAATCGGCTAGTATATATATAATAAAAAATCTATATAAATTGTTGTAAACCTTTTAAAACAGTAAAAATAATTTTTACAAAAGATAAAAAGTAAAATTAAAGATTAAAAAAAAAGATAAAAATTCGAATTAAAAGGTTGAGGGACTCGAATTGCAATTTTGTGTATAAACGAAGGACCAACGAAGCAAAAAAAAAGTCAAAGACTAGAGTAAAAGACGATTTTACCCTCACATGCATGGCACATGTCAAAGGTTAACGGCCAATTTAGACGGAAGTTAGACGGAGGGACTCGGATTGCAAAATTTTACAATTTTAAGGACTCGAAAATCCAAAAAAAAAACCTAAGGGACTCGGATTGCAATTTCGTGTATAATTGAAGGACCAACGGAGCAAAAAAGTCTTTGATAGGAAAGAAATGAAAGGAAAGGAAGTGGATGGATAATTTCAGTGTAATTTTCCATCAAACACTTCCTTCCTAATTGAAAGGATTCAAGTTCCCTCCCTTCATTCCCCTTCGTCTCATTTCATTTTTCTTATCAAATAACTTTAGAAACACACCCTTGGGATTTCGTTAAAAATTAAAACATGGTTATTCTCCGTTTACAAAATGTTGTACCCCAGTCCCGGTGCGAGAACTTACAAAGAAATAACAAATCATTCATTCAATGTAAATTGAAAAAAGTTTCCCCTACAAATGGGTATTCCAAAGTGATATATGGCATTGTAAATTACATTGTGTTATGAGTTTCATGTTTTGTTGTTTGTTTGATATACAGTTAGGTTTTCAAATGTCAAATTCAGTTTTTGTTCAATTTTGCTCACGAAATTTTTATATCCAAATAAACTGAGCCGATTGACAACCCTTGTTGTTGGTGTCAATTTTAGATTCAAGTTATTCTTAGCAAGACCACTGATATCCATACTCGTCCTCACCTTGTCCTCATCATGTGCTCGAGAGCACTGATATTAGCAACCCCGCCCTCACCTTGACCTCAATTGCCCTTAAAATTTTCTTCACAAAGCACAACCTAGGGTGACTGTTTATACTTTAGGGTTGAACATTTGTAATTTTGTTTATTTAATTAATTTGGTGAAGTGATAGTAATGAATGATATCATGGATATTAATGATTATGTCATGGGAAGGAAATATGGGAAGAATATTGATGTGACTGGAGATGAGGAAATAGATCATGGATGAGAGTTGTCTAAAAAAAAAGAGGGTAAAACCGACCCTCTAGCAGCCCCACACCGACCGGTCCACGGCCAACATGTGAGAGGAAAATCACATAACCCATGCGATATGGGACAGAGGGATTGAACCCATGACCACCGCTTTATGTTGCATGTCCTCCAACTACTAAACTACCATCGCGGGGACTAGTTGTCTAATCCATTTTGTTAAAGGGTTTCTTATCATATCTATTAGACTACTACGGAGTATTTCGGTATATGTAATTTAAAATTAAATAGGAGGGTAAAAAGAATGTGCAAACAAACTTTGAGGTGCAGGTCCCCTTGATACAATTCAAGTATTCAACCCACTTGTTTTGTCTTACTTAAACCAAGCAACCACAAAACAATGTCCATAATAATTAAATCTTTACCATCACCAAAAGGCACATTAAACATTACAAATAAGAATTGCCATCTTCATAAACAGATATTACAAAATCGCTAATCGGGTAAAAACTACTGATTAGATTCGTTCCACATACGAAAAAGGGATCAGTAAGTCAATCAATCTTAGAATACCTTTTTAATTCTCTACTGCTGGTGGTGACTCTTTTAGTGCATCCTCTACTTTGACTTTTTCAGGAACAAAATCTGATAATAAACAAACACAAGATAAAACGGATATAAAACATGTTGAAAAATGATACTTTTGGATAGAATTTTATGGGTAAAAAAGAAACGAATTTGCAGTTGTGATTGGGCGTGTAAGATACCTGAAAGAAAGTCCAATCTTCTTCGTTTACTAACAACCGATGCTGATTCAAGAACACAAATAAGAAGATTTGTTAGAAATTTATGATATTTATAATACTTTAATGCGAACATCCACATACTATACAAGTTTGAAACAATTTAGTGTCCCCAAAATGTTGCCCATGATTTGATAAAATGTGTCTTGTACGCGAAAACTGACTATTCAACAAGTAACCTTCCATCAAATTAATATTTAAGATTAATGTGCAAATACAATAAATAGAAATGACTTGGATGGTACACGCCGACCCGTTCCGCATAAGTGCTCAAACCACCAGGCCAACAAACTCATATGCGATCAAACTGGGCGTACCGCCAAAGCAAGGTTGTTAAAAAAGGTGGCGACGGCCGAATGGTGGTTATCCTGACCCGTTTCGCCCAGATCAGTTAAAAAGTCGGTAAATCGGGTCAAAGTCGGCTGGAAAATGGGAGTACATATAATTTCAGCATTGCTAAATCTGACCTATCATATGATACTTGTTGACGAGGCTAAGGAAGAGAACTTACAAAGGCATTTGTAATCGATATTCTTCTTGCGATCCAGAAAAGCACTAGCAAATGCTTCAGTAGTTAACAGCTGGAGAAACTTTTCCTGCATATAGATATATACAATGCACATGAATTTAAACAGTAGAAATGCAGCAAATAAAGGAAAAACCTCAAATAAAAGATTGATGTCCCAATAAGTTTCAATTTTAATTGAGTTGCAAATGTTTGAACATCAAGATGCATGTAGATGTGGCTACTATATGGTGTCTGCTTATATCTTGTAGCTAATCGTGCTTAATTTAAGCATTTTAAACAACATTGAGACTTCACAATTATTGTGTCAAACAGGTAGAACTAGGATCACAAATTATTAACAGAACAATTACTATCACAATTTGTTATTAGAAGCCAGATTGTTATAAAGTTAAGAACTTGAGATACGTATCTGGATTAAGAATGTATCAACCTATGATCCAAAGTTTATTGTTTGTATCCAAGTTCATTTTTATATTTTGTATTGTCTGTCTCTTAGCAATATCAAATCTCTTCATAAATAAGTAAATCATTATCTATATAGACAACATTAATCATTTTAATTATAATACAATATATAAGTATCTAAACAAAACACTGTCTAAACATACAAACATTTCACAATTAAGTATTCTATAACATATGTTTCAACATGTCACCTATCCAGGCTAATTGCATTATACGAGTCAATTTACCACAACAAACCTAAAATGATAAAAAGTAAGCAAAAGCAACAAGATATAAAAACCCTAATTTAACCAAAAAAAAAAAAAAAAACAAAAAAAAATAAAAAAAACAAATCAAGTGTGAGAGAGATGTATTATACCGAAGCTTTGTTAATGACGTAAACAGCATCTTGAGTAATACGAATATTCGCATCTTCACTCTTAATTATCCGACTCACTCGATTCATCGGTATTTGATACAATATACTACTACTAACACTCTGTTTCAAATCATCATTTCCGTTAACTTCTATGACTTCATCTTCTCTAGAACCTTCTCCTTGTGGTTGTGATGCCTTTGTTTTTGATTTTGATGATTTTGCTTTTGTTCCGTTACTGTGACTGTGAGAATTAGAAGTTGAAGACTTAACAACCGGGGGTTTATCGGTTTCTTTGATTTTAGGTTTACCGTTGGATTTCGCTGATGCCGTGATTTTACTTTTTCCGGTGCCGGAGTTTTGCTCCGTCGCCATTTTCTTCTGTTGTCGCAGGAATCTTTAAACTAAGTGATTGAGCACGCTACTCGCTTGTTTTGATATATTTATATATATATAAACCCGTTAAGCTAATTGGGCCTGTTGTAAAAGCCCGATAAAATTATATTTTTTTTATTTATTGTCATCGAATACTCTCATTTGCCAGCCACGCACGCGCTTTCGGCGGAAACCCGAACCGCATTACAGGGAGCCAAACTTTAAACCATCCCGAAAAGTAGGCGGGTCGGATCTGGGTCCGGAATACGGATCGATAAAACCTCGCCGCAGCAATATGGCTTTCGGGAAATAAATCCCACAGATACTTTTAAGGGGAGGGACTCGAACTTGAGACCTCCCCAATATCATCTCAATAATCAAGTGTAAAAGGGTGAACCATTGAATCACTGGGGTGGGTTCTATAGAATTATATTCTAAAGATAATGTTTTGTCGATGGTCGGTCCCTGAATTTTGTATTAAACATTGCAGGTGATCTTAAATTAATTTTTGACTTCGTTGACCCTGAACTTTTAATATATTTCATAGATAACCTTCGATTTAACAAATGTTAAATTTGTTCCGTTAAGTTGGCTCATGTGGGTAGCAGCTAAGGGGTATTTTGGTCAGTTTAAAGAAGTCTTTTGTTGGCTATTAAACTATCACTTATGTTTTCTCAGTGAGTCATTCTCAAACGTCCGAAGAAAAACAAAACCCTAATTTTGTCATCGTCCCCAAAAAATCAAAACCGTAAATCAAATTCGAAATGGTTACCGTAAATCAAAATCGTAAATCAAAACCGTAGACCGTACATCAAACCGTAAATCAAAACCAAACAACCGAAGGTTTATCAGTTTCCATGCTTTTATTTTTACCGTTCGATTTCGCTGATGCGATAATTTTGATTTTTCCGGTGCAGGAGTTTTGCTCCATCGCCATTTTCTTCTGTTGTCGCATGAACTTTTAAATCGGTGATGTATCACGTTACTGGCTTGTTTTGATATATTTATATAGGCCTGTTAAGCTATTTGGACCTTTTATAAAAGCCCGTTATTATAATAAAGAGTTAAAAGATTTTGAATACTAGCGGGTTGACGCAAAGCTCATTAACTCGCAGCAACCAACTAGGCCTAAGAAGAAAATTGTCGTTCAAGGAGTCGAGTTGAAGATCTTTAAGGTGTTTGATGTGCTGGATCGTAACCTTTATTTATGAACGGATTTGAGTTGTTTTGTTACACGAATTGATTTATTGTATATGTGGTATTTTATTGAATTCAGGTTGATTTCACACATATATAGGCAACTAGTCCTATTCATGTAGTTTAGTTTGTTGGTAAATCCGATTCGTTCCACAGGGAGATGGAGTGTTTAATGGTTTTTAATAGTCTTTGATGTCAAACTTAATTAAAGGGGGTTTTGGATTAGGAATTTATAATATAACAGTAACAGAAAATAACTTAACTAATTTACTTCATAAATAAAATTACAAGATTACAATAAATAACTTAAAAAAGAACTAAATGAAATTATGCTAATTATGATGCATTAATTATATTACTAGATGGTAATTAGTAAAATAGTAATTTTTAATAAAACTATATGTTTAGAATTTTGTTTTGGGTAATTATAATATAAACTTATTTAAATTAACTAAATGACAAGTTTTAATTATATTAATATAAATTATTAGGAATAGTAATTTAACTAATTACAAACTAATTATAAGTTATAAACTTTTAATTAACACTAATTATAAGGTTAAAACATGTATTAAGGTATTTTATAATAACTAATATTAATTATATAGTAATAACCTAAATATAAATAATTAAATAATTAAAACCCTAATTTTACCCTAACTGGTACTGTAGCAGCGTTATTACCTTACGCGTTTCGCGTATTTATACGCGTATCGCGTATAATTTAAAACCTACGCGAATTGTGTGATTCTGATCGTACAGTTTGATTTACAGGCATATGCGTTTCGCGTATACCATACACGATTCGCGTATGACTTATACGATGTGACAAACAGTCTGGTACGAATTTTAAGTATTTTTATGTAATCTTTTATATTTTATAATAATAATTCGTAAATAATAATAATATTACGTTTACAAGAAATAATAATGGGATAAATGGGAGTGTTTACTTAAATGTGTCACCCCTAGGTCCATGGATTGTTTTGAGTTTACGCCCTATTTAAAATGTTTTAGTAATAAACTTTATATTTTTCTTTCGAATAAATATAAGGTTAAGACTAACTAAATAAAATCTAATTTTCATCGGATTCTTTTTAGATAGCTACTATTCCTTAAGTATTTAAATTGAGACCTAGCCTAGTTTTGACTTTCGCAAATACCCAAATCGTAACGGTTTCCCTTTTTACAATTTCACTGTCATATAATTATTGATATTACCCAAACCACCGAAGTTTATTTCTAAATTGGTGTTAATAACTTATCCATAAATTCGTCTAGATCATTTTTAATGTTGAAGCTTAATTTATGTAAATAAAAACAACTTTCGTTATTTTAAATTTAATAAATTAAGTGGCAAGAGTTAAATACCTAATTACATAAAAATGGTTCTTTTAACTAGGCTCAATATTAAAAATACTAAAGTTACATTTTAACTTTTACAATTGATAATAATCCATTTCACTAGGGGCTCTACATCTAAGCAAACACTATGAAAATTTAGATATTCATTACGCTAGGGTAAACATAAAAATATGGATATGCAAACATAATAACAACGATAATTTTAACAGAGTAAACTTACTAAAATATCTTCACTTTCATTAACTTCAAACGGTAGAAAATTACAATAATAACACCCCTTTCACGCGTACAATAACACCCTTAATCACGAACAATACACCCTTAATATTTGAAACTATCCTAAATATTGAACCTTGAGATTAAAATGAAAATGATACAGAGTACTAAAAATAAATGACAATAATTTGTATGTGTGTATAATAATTGTCTCCTCTTGCTTTCAACATGTACTCCGTATTTATCATTGAGAAATAGTAGTAGGTGAAGCTTAATTGGTTCCTTGCTGTAGCACAATTCAGAAAAAGAATTGATTTTTAAACACAAAAGCAGCCGCCCCATTTCAGTTTCATGATTAACTCGGCCTAACATTACGCGTTTCGTGTAGAGGTCACACGATTCGCGTAAGGCTAAATTACTACGCGTTTCGTGTAGATCTACACGATTCGCGTAAGAGATAATGGCAGTTTTCTTTATTTTTCTTTTTCGTTTGTTCTATGTTGACCTCGTATCGACGTGTAACATTTTGGATGACTTGTTGTAACCTTTTTTCTTTAGTTTTCTTCGTTCTTGAATTCGGATGAACGTTTCCTCGATATATTTGATTTAAACTCATCGTTTATCGTCTTTTCTTCCAACTTCACTTCTATGTTTACTTTAATCGTTTTTCTCGTGAAATGCGCATTGAATGTCTTTGTAGATGGTAAAAACCTATGAAATATAAGTGATATTGCGTTGAATAATATGTATGTTTAGAGCAATATCAAAATACCCCACACTTGAACGTTGCTTGTCCTCAAGCAATTACATCTTTGAACAGAATCGGAACATTATATATATCTTTATTATCGAACATTAGATCACACAACACACACTACACGAAATGAAACACACGCTATATGAAATATATTACACAACACAGCATTTATTAGATCACACGCACACGAAACGAAATTCTGACAACAGAAACAAACATGAAACTCGTGATTAGGGTTTAAAAATTTGGATCGTTAGGGAAAATTGGACCTTGTGAAAACGTTTTATGATTTTATAAAATGTCATGCTAGTTTTTACACTAGACACATTTTCCGGTTTTAACCTCAAATTCCGGTTGAGGGTAACTGAAAACCGAAGTCTCAGTCGGCGATTAGCAAGCTATTCGCCCCCATGATTGTAGTATCATGGAACTTGAAGCCAAATGTTCAAAAATAGTTTTACACAAATATAATTCATAAAATAGCATAAGTTTTTAGAACAAAATTATATCGTGTCCAAATATCATCGGTGAACCATGAGTTTGCACACCTCAATTTGTTATGGCATATGTATGTTGACCGCGGTCAAACATAGATGCGGTTAATCTTTACGGAGATTATCCATCTGGGGATTAGATTCATTAGTCTTAAAAGCTAATTTGCATTGTGCCCCCCCATTGTACGAGACATATCCTTCTCATGGTTAGGATAAGTCTGACCACCAAAAACCCTGTTTGATGCTGAGGTTAGGTGGATTTCCAGCCGATTTTAGGGATGACTTTACAAGATTTTTCGTCAACCTACAGCTGTTCTGGACTACATCTTCTAACATAAGTTAGCAAGTGTGTCAATTTGGAAGACTTTACTTCCTTACGGGATGGACTTGATTCATCCCCTATTACTCGTAATAATGGAATATTCAGGTTTATACGTTCCAAAGCAATGATATCTGCAATAACTTCATAGAAACATGTGATATATGGTTCTCAACATAAGGTTTTATAAATTCTTGTTATACTTGGTTTTCTTTTATAGGTTTTAAACAAATAAACTTATGCGTTTTTAATGTATTGAGACGATAATTTCGGTTTTTGACACCTATGCTTTAATCGCTCGTAGTTACCTTAAAAATTTATTTATTATATTTGTTTAAAGATTTTCAAATTTTCATAAAAACCAATAACTTATAAGTTCTCGAGAATTTATATATTCCCACCCCACACTTAAGATTATGTAATGCCCTCATTACATAAAATCAGATAATAATGTATAAATTTGAGAGGACAAAAAGTGTAGAATATTTGGAACTTCCTTTGTTAACCGATTTGGATTTTCAAATTGTTTTACCTATGATTTTATCCAATGTTTGTACCACAATGTAATTCGATATTTCGTTTCGTCTAATTGCATTTTCTTCTGTACCTGTCAAAACCATGTAAAAGCACACAAAACATGGGGTTGTACATCAATCGTACAAAACAATTTTACCCCACACTACTTTCTTGCTAATATATAATAAAACATAAGAAACATAAAAGTATTAAAACACACCATACAATAACGTTATTACACACCATAAAAATAAAAATGTTTAAAACAATAGAACTAGTCAAATGGGCTCCAAAATGGTCCTCCTCGTTCGCCCTCCTCCTGTTGCTGTCGCTGCCGTTGCTCGTTTAGGCGTTGTTCCTCGTAGAAACGCCTATATGCATCCTGACTCGAGGCTATGGCGGCGTTATGGTCATAGGGTGGAGGTAGAGGGTCATTGGGTGTCTGCCATGGGGGATATGATGGAAAGGCTGAGGGTGCGTAAGCTTGCGGGTTAGACGCGTATAGATATGCCTGTTGGTGCGCCCACTCTAATTGATTTCCCATTCCCCTCTGATCATATCGGATGTTGGATAGCATATTATATTGATCTAGCTGGGTATGCCTAATGTCCCCTAATTGCCGAGATAAAGCAGTGTACTGATCTTCTGATCTCGCTCCCCAGTTTTGATATGAATTACGTACATCTAAACTCAATGCGTTAAACGAGTTTTGGAGCATATCGAAATCAGAAGTACCTGTATGAGACGAGCTAGCCTGATCTGTCTCTCTGCGTCTCCTCCTAGCTTCCCTCGCGGGTTCATCATCCTCCTCCATAGGTGCGTGAGCAGCAACTTCCTGTTGCCTTAAACTACGTACCCCACCCCTTACACGTATAGCCTTAGCTGTCCTATACACCTCCAATCCCAAATTACGAACCGGTTGATCTATTGGTTGGATTGGAGGATCAAATTCGTTCGGGTCGAGACCGAACCAGGCTGCCAAACACGTGACATAGTGACCCCCCGACATGTCACTGGATCCTCGAGCACCCTTACCAAAGTGGGCTAAAAAGTAGGCCACTCCATAGGGTATACTAATAAATGTATCCCTATCTCTGATTGCATCTAAATACCAAAGGTCAACATAATTAATCTTATCTGTATTAAGGAATGCCCTTTGGTTAATTGTGTTCGCTATAAATTTATGAATTATTCGATAGCGAACATCAGTGATCTTAAGGTATGATTCTTGGCCTGCTACATAAGTATTCTTTTGGGAAAAAGAGCGCCAGACACTCAAAGAATCATAATCTCCTGTATACCTAGCTCCTGTAAAAATATATTCCCAAAAACCTGGAGCATTCATCTCATTACCGTCATAAATCCCTAAGGCCATAGTCATGTCGCCTAGGGACATTACTCTATCTACACCACCCAATCTAAATTGTAGGAAACTAGTATCTTCGATATTTTCCGGGTGTATATTCATCCTAACGGTAGAATAAAATTCTAAACACCATTCTCTATATACAGGAGAATTTAACCTAAACAATCTCTCAAAGTCATTATAATACCTAATTTCCCCAAATTCATTCGTGAAACTTTGGGTTAAAATTTCCCTTATCGGTGTATCTAAATTGACTGGGTCTCCTAGGGGATCCCAATCAACAACGTAAACTGGAGAGATGGTTCGATTTACCAGAATGAGTAAATCCTTAACTTTTTGCACCCTTTGATGTAATTCGTTAGGAAATTGCAGGATCGGGTGTAGGTTCAAGAGTTGTTGTTCCATTTCGGGGGTAACTTGATCTTGTACTTGTTGTTGGTTAAATGCCCTCATTCTAAATGGTCCCTGCATAACATTTTAAAAACAAGGAAATCATCCCAATAGGATGTGTCAATGTTAGCAAAGAGTTTAAATTCAACAAACAAGCTTGTTTCATCACCACATGAATCAATCTATTTCAACAACATTGGAAGATTTAGTTCTATAATTCAAAATAAAGCAGAAACAAACCAAAAATCATAATTCAAAAATCAAGTTTCATATGCAAAGTTTAATTCACAAGTGAAAACACGCAATTTATCTAAGTGTATCTAATTCAACTCAATCACATTGCGTGTATTTCAACTTTTAAACAATCCTTAATAGCATTAAAGTTCATACTTGATTCATTAAAATGAACTTGCAAAAAATTAACAAATTTAGGCTAAAATTAAAAATCACACAGTCAAACAATCAAAATCATGTTCAAAAGTTCTAACTACTAACAAAACACTCAAAAACAACTAATTACAACCAAAATAACACACCTCAGTATCAATTTCCTAATTTTCCCCAATTTTGTATAAACCCTAATTTTCAATAACCAATTAAACATCATTTTTTTTATGCTAATCGGGTTTATTATCCTACTAACAACATAGATATAGCATTAATCAAGCAAAATTCAACAAAAACATGCATATAAATCGGATTAAAGCTATAAAGAAAAATAATGAAAAACTTGAAGAACATGAGGTAAAATGGGTTTAGGACCCTTACCAATCTAGGCATGTTGAAAGATTGAAGGATTGGGGAAGATTGGAATTGTTAATTTAAGTTTTTGGGTGTGATTTTCGGGTTTTTGTGCTTTCTTCTCGTCCACAGCAGAAAAAAAATTGAAAGAGAGTGTGTGAAGAACAGCCTGCTGCCCGTCTGTTATGTTCAGCTATTTTTGACCTTACGCGTTTCGCGTAGGTCTACGCGATTCGCGTAAGCTTTGTATTCCACGCGTTTCGTGTAGGTCTACACGATTCGCGTATGCTTTGTCTCTAATTTTTTTTTTTTTTTCAACTTATAAACAATTGATTTTAAAATATCTTTTATAGATTTATATTTGTAACGGAAATTCGGTTGTTACACCTGATCTTAATCTGTTTATAAATTTTTAATTTCAATTTATAAAATTCAATCCATTAAAAGTTAAAGTTTTTAATGTTTTTCGAAAACAAATTTAAAATAAAATAAAAACACTCTATTTTTGTGTTAAAATTATTAACATTTTTAATTTTAAAACAAGTACATGAAAAATAAAAATTACACAAATTAAAATACACTCTATTTTTTTTGTGTATACCCCTAGATCAACTAATTTTCAAACTTAAAACTTTGTTTCCTATCGATTAGGTAGAGATAAATTCGGTCGTCAAACCTATCATTATCCACGACAAAGATTTACAAGTTATATATTTTTACGGTTATTGATAAAAAGGTATATTTTGCAATCTACTGTAGACTTTTAGAATTTAACAACAAAAAAAAAAAAAAATTTGTGCAATTTGAAGAATGAAAATTCAGTTGTGACACCTAAACATTTTTATTTTCAAAGAAACAAGTTAAACTCAAGGCGTTTCACCTTCAATTTAGTAGGAAGGATTTTTTTTTTTTAAAATTTTTTTTTTGTTTTCGTGGTTTACTATTTAACAGATATCTTATGAATCCAATAAGAAATTTCGTGCAATTTGAAAAACGATAATTCAGTTGTAACACTTAACATTTATCGTTTTTAATGAAAACATATTGAACTCAAGGTTCATCACTTTTAAATGGTAGACCGTTTTAATAGAACATACAACAAACAAAAACAAACCAAACACACCAAAACATTACACACAAAAATGCACAAACACACAATTGGCGAGAAAAAGATTTAAAGAGTGAAGCCTCGTTGGCTCGCCTCGTAGTGGAGTCGCATTATTTCGCTCCCCATTGCTTCGTAGGCGTAACCTCGCTGGTTTAAGAGGTTTTCTTCTGCACATTTTAAAGGCCCTTCTCGGCATAAGGTTACGTACTCGTAATTAGAGTCCGTTTGGTTCTTTGGGCAATCTCCGGAGTGAGTCGGTTTTCCACATTTCACACATTTACCCAAATGACGTGCTCTACGCCTTTTAGCTGATTTAGATTTTCCTCTTGCATAGTTTGTCTCATTTAGTTTCTGTCTTTCTTCTTTCCTCGCCTTATCGCATCTTTTCTTAATATCTAACACCACAACCCTCGGTAAAATCTTATCGCACTTTAAAATGAAATGGTTGTAGATATACTGACTGCGCATCTTGAAATTACACAATAAAAACAAAAAGAAATTAAAAAGGTAGAATGGAGGGAGAAGACTAGTTCTTTAGGGTCTGCTAGGGAAAGACCAATCTAACCCCACTCTTAAAGATAAGAATAAAAATCAAGAATGGAGTTTAAAACCTTAGAGTTACCCTGAATTTATTTGTCCTTAGGGTAGAAGGTGGTTTCGTCTCTTTCCGTAGTATTGATTTCTTCAAAGTATAACTTGAGTCTGTGTCCGTTCACTTTGAAAGTTCCACCGTCTTTACCATACAACTCTGCATATCCAGATGGAAAAACCTGTTTTATTATATATTGCCCAGTCCATCGGGATCTAAGTTTACCAGGTGAAAACTTGAAACGTGATTGGAATACTAATACTTTATCCCCTTGTTCAAATTCTTTCTTTTTTAATCGTGCATCGTGCCATACTTTAGTTTTTTCTTTATATGTTTTAGAATTTTCGTAGGCTTGTAATCTTAATTCATCTAGTTCGTTAAGTTGTAATAACCTATTTTCTCCGGCTTGTACAAGGTCAGTATTACATTCTCTCATAGCCCAGTATGCCTTGTGTTCAACTTCAACAGGTAGATGACACGCTTTACCGTATACAAGTCTAAATGGCGTGGTACCTATTGGTGTTTTATACGCAGTCCTAAAAGCCTACAACGCGTCATCTAACTTGCGTTGCCAGATTTTAGGGTTGTTATTAACCGTCTTCTCAAGTATGCGTTTTAAAGCACGATTCGTGTTCTCCACTTGACCACTTGTTTGCGGGTGGTACGAAGTAGAGAAACGATGAGTTACTCCATACTTCTTCAACACCTTTTCAAGAAGGTTGTTGGTAAAATGTGTTCCTCGGTCGGATATGAGTGCTTTTGGGATTCCAAAGCGTGAGAAGAGATTTTTCAAGAAGTTTACCACCACTCTAGCATCATTTGTAGGCAAAGCTTTTGCTTCAGCCCATTTGGATACATAGTCAACGGCTACTAGTATGTACTTGCACTTATGGGAACTTGGAAATGGTCCCATGAAATCGATTCCCCAAATGTCAAAGATTTCACAAACTTGGATGCCGGTTTGAGGCATCTCATCCTTTTTCGTGATGTTACCCGTTCGTTGGCATGCGTTACAAGTCCGAACGAAATCATGGGTATCTTTAAAGATCGTGGGCCAATAAAATCCCGATTCAAGGATTTTTCTTGCAGTGTGGTTTGGTCCGAAATGACCGCCGGTTGGCCCTTGATGGCAATGCTCAAGAATTTGTTGAGCTTCTTGTCCGTACACACAACGGCGAATTATTTGATCCGCACCAACACGAAATAGGTCTGGGTATTCCCAGAAATAAGACTTTAAATCCGCAAAAAATTTCTTCTTTTGCTGATAAGTAAGTCCTTTTTGTAGAATGCCTGAAGCAAGATAGTTTGCAAAATGGGCAAACCATGGGATTTCAGATTCTTTTTCAACCCTCATTAGAGATTCATCAGGAAATGTGTCCTTGATGATTGTGTCATCAAGTTTATCTAATTCGGGGTTTTCAAGTCGGGATAAATGATTGGCAGCTAGATTCTCAGCTCCTTTCTTGTCACGTATCTCAATGTCAAATTCTTGAAGTAAAAGAACCCAACGTATGAGACGATGTTTTGCATCTAGTTTCGAGAATAAATACCTAAGTGCCGAATGGTCCGTGTAAACAATGGTCTTGGACAACACCAAATATGACCGAAATTTATCAAATGCATAAACAACCGCTAGGAGTTCTTTTTCCATGGTGGTATAATTAATTTGGGCTCCCGTTAGAGTTTTACTTGCATAATAAATCGGAAGAAAATGATTATCGGGACGTTGTCCTAAAACAGCACCTAAAGCATAGTCGCTTGCGTCACACATTAGCTCAAATGGCATACTCCAATCTGGAGATACCATAATGGGAGCTTGTGTGAGTTTTGACTTTAGAATCGAGAATGCATTCTCGCAATTAGAATCGAAGTCAAATGGAGCATCCTTTTCAAGAAGTTTGGTCAATGGGCGGGCGATTTTAGAAAAATCTTTGATAAATCGCCTATAAAATCCTGCGTGACCAAGAAAGCTTCTAATTGCTTTAACATTTGATGGTTTAGGTAGCTTAGAGATAACTTCAATTTTAGCTTTATCTACCTCTATTCCCGCACGAGATATTTTGTGACCAAGTACAATGCCCTCTTTCACCATGAAGTGGCATTTTTCCCAATTTAGGACCAAGTTTGCTTTCTCACATCGGATAAGCATACGTTCAAGGTTGAAAAGACACGATTCAAAGGAGTCTCCAAATACGGAAAAGTCATCCATGAAGACTTCCATACAATCCTCTACCATGTCATCAAAGATTGCCATCATGCACCTTTGAAAGGTTCCGGGTGCATTGCATAAACCAAACGGCATGCGTCGATAGGCAAAGGTACCGAAAGGACAAGTGAATGTGGTCTTTTCTTGGTCGTTGGGATCAATTGGAATTTGGAAGTAACCGGAGAAACCGTCTAAAAAGCAATAATATTCTTTTCCCGCTAATCGTTCAAGCATTTGATCAATAAAAGGTAACGGGAAATGATCCTTTCTAGTGGCATCATTTAGACGTCTGTAATCAATACAGACTCTCCAGCCGGTAACTGTTCTAGTTGGGACGAGTTCGTCCTTTTCATTTAATATAACGGTTGTACCCCCCTTTTTGGGTACTACTTGTACTGGACTAACCCATGGACTATCGGAGATGGGGTAGATTAACCCGGCGTCAAGAAGCTTGACGACCTCCTTTTTAACAACCTCTTTCATGTTGGGATTTAGCCTGCGTTGTCTTTGTACTATGGGTTTGTAGTCATTCTCAAGGATAATTTTATGTGTACAATAAGACGGGTTTATTCCCGGAATGTCGGTTGTTTTCCAGGCTATAGCCTTTTTATGGGTTTTTAATACAGAAATTAGCTTATCCTTCTCATTATCTGAAAGATGTGAAGCAATAATTACTGGTAATTGAGATGTACCTTCGAGATAAGCATACTCCAAGTGTTTGGGTAGCTCTTTAAGCTCTAGTACGGGTGGTTCTTCTAAGGAATTTTTTATACGAAATCTATCTTCATTTTTGATTTCCTCAAACGATTCCTCTTCCATGGGAATTTCTTTTGTTATGGTCTCGTCATCCGTGACCACCTTCATCAACTCATCAAAATCTTTATCAATATTGAAGTATTCATTCTCACTTACCGGGGCTAACCCCGGGATATCAATTTCAAGTAGCTCCTTCAATTCATTCTCGACACAAAGATCTATAACATCAATTTGAAAACAAGAGTCATCGGTAGAAGTGGGTCTTTTCATGGCTTTGTCAATGTGACAAATTATTCTCTCGTTTCCCACACCTAGACTCAATTGTTCTTTTTGGACATTAATGATAGCATCTGCAGTGTTTAGGAAAGGACGTCCTAAAATGATAGGAACTTTAGTGTCCTCTTGCATTTCTAGAATAACAAAGTCAACGGGAAAAATAAGTGAGCCAACTTTTACAAGTATATCCTCGGCTATACCTATGGGATTATCAAATGATTGGTTTGCTAATCGAATACCCATTCGGGTTGGTTTTAAGTCTCCTAAGTCAAGTTTTAAATATAACGAGTAAGGCATTAAGTTAACACTTGCACCTAGGTCGGCTAGTACATCGTAAACCACCGAATCACCCATCATACATGGTATGATAAAACTACCAGGGTCTCCTAATTTTGGAGGTACATTTTGTTTCTTTAAGATGGCCGAACATTCCTCATGGAGGAATGTGGCAGAAACGTCGTGGTATTTACCCTTCGAGGATATGAGATCCTTTAAAAACTTCCCGTAATTGGGCATATCCCTAAGAACCTCCGCGAGTGGCATGTTAATGCTAATTTGCTTAATCATGTCCGCAAATTTCTCATATCGCCTTGCGAGTCTGTCTTTTTTTAATGCTTTTGGGTATGGAATAGGTTCCTTATGCACCTTTACTGTTGGTTCTTCACTTTTCTTTGGTATGACCTCAGGTGGATCATCTTTCTCTTGTTCTTTGTCAACTTGCTCATTTTCATCAACCGGAATTTGTAAAACAGAAGGACATAAAGGAACTTCCGGGGACTTAAGAGTCTCCGGTTTAGTAGTTAAACCACTTCTAGTAGTTATAGCATTTACATGCTCGTTCCTTGTTTGGGGGTTGTTGGGATTCACTTGAGTATTTGAGGAGAGAGTACCTGGTGGTCTCTCTGATAGTAACTGTGATATCCTTCCAACATTCCTTTCTAAGTTTTGTATTGTGGCTTGTTGATTTCGGATTTGCTGAGTTTGGAGCTCTGCATTTTGCTCGTGCTTAACCATAAAATCTCTTAAGAGATCTTCTAAACCAGATTTCCTCTCAGGTTGAGGTTGCATAATTGCTAATGGTTGTGGTTGCATAAGTGCTAGTGGTTGTGGCTGATTGTGTTGGAAATTATTTTGATAATTTCGTTGAGGTTGATTTCGGTTATTATAGCCTGGTGGCGGATTTCTTTGATTTTGATTTGGGAAATTCCGGTTATTTTGGTAACCTGGATTTCCTCCTTGATAGTTATTATTATTTTGATAGTTATTATTATTTGATCCTGAAGGTCCTCCTACTTGATAGCTGTTTATAGGAGGATATTTTCGGTTGTTTGCTTCTATAGCTGGAAAATCACTGAAGTTCATTTCACCTTTTCGTAAGTAACCTAACAAATTTGCTTGCTCTTCCATTGTACTTTGATCACAATCTCTAGTAAGATGGGGACCTTGGCACAGTTCACATCCTACTCTGATAGCATGCATTTCCTTGGTTACTTTCTCGATTTGCCGTGCTTGATTTGCTATTTGAACTTTTAAAGAAGCAATTTCATCATTGCTTTCAATACTAGCAACATTTGATGATCTAGAGAATTCTATTTCTTGATGCCAATTATGGGAATGGGAAGCTAAATCAGCAATGATTGTGTGAGCGTCTTCAGGTGTTTTCTTCATGATCGAACCTCCGGCTGCAACATCTATATCTTTTCTAGTTGCCACATTGACTCCTTTATAGAATATTTGGACCTTTTGGAATGTATTCAACCCGTGTTGAGGACATATTCGAAGCATTTTATTGAATCGGGTCCAAGCTTCATAAAGAGTTTCATTAGGCTTTTGTTTAAAGTGATTTATGTTACTTTGTAATTTTGCTGCTTTTGAAGCAGGAAAGAATTCTGACAAAAATTTATCCATCATATCATTCCAGTTTTCAATATAACCTTCTGGTAATGAGTCTAGCCAATCTCTTGCATCATCTTTTAAGGACCATGGAAAGATTTTTAAACATGCAACTTCATCGGTGACATCTTTGATTTTGAAAAGCTTGCAAATGCTTACAAACTTACGAAGATGGTCGTTAGCATCCTCATTTGGGGCTCCACCGAATTGACATGTATTAGTTACCATGTGTAAAAATTGACCTTTTATTTCAAAGCCATCACTCATCGTGGGTTGGATGATTGCGTGGCCTTGACCTTTTCTTGTGGCCTTCATTAATGCTTCCATCGTTTGATTTGTATCAGCCATTTCTTCTTCTTCTTTAATAATCGGCTCTATGATTGATTGAATTATTGGTTCAGAGTCAGATTCTAAGAAAAGTGACTCTAAATTTTTAGCAAGAGATTCTACTTCTTGAGCTCTTAAGCGTTCGTGGAATTTTCTTTCGGGTTCAGGATGTGAAGGAGTTAATTCAGCGTTGGAGGAACGTAAGTTCATACATTAATTTCTATTATGAGATCACTTCACTAAAGGTTTATCTAGGGTTACCTACTTGTTTCTCTTTTTTAGTGTTTTTCGGTGTTTTAAAATTACTAGTACTTCCTATTTCTTTTTGTTGTTTTTGTCCTTTATTAATTCTTTGAGGTTCCGGATTAAGTTTAACGAGTTTAGGATTGAACGGATCATACAATTTGGGAAATTGTACAAAGAATTAAAGGATTTATTCAAAAACTTTGAACTTTCTTGGAAATGAATTTCCTCGAGAGTATCGAATAACATAAAAACAATGATAAAAACCCTTAAACAAACAGATTTTCCTTCTGATTTTGCCCACGTTTCGAATAGCCAAAAGATGCAACAGAGGGGCAGGATCCTTCTATTGACCAATAAAATTGGTGATCCAACAACCCGGTCCACGTACAAATCCAACTACTACTACGAATCAGAAAAATTATCTATTTATTTAACTGCCAACTCCCCGGCAGCGGCGCCAAAAAGTTGATGTGCTGGATCGTAACCTTTATTTATGAACGGATTTGAGTTGTTTTGTTACACGAATTGATTTATTGTATATGTGGTATTTTATTGAATTCAGGTTGATTTCACACATATATAGGCAACTAGTCCTATTCATGTAGTTTAGTTTGTTGGTAAATTCGATTCGTTCCACAGGGAGATGGAGTGTTTAATGGTTTTTAATAGTCTTTGATGTCAAACTTAATTAAAGGGGGTTTTGGATTAGGAATTTATAATATAACAGTAACAGAAAATAACTTAACTAATTTACTTCATAAATAAAATTACAAGATTACAATAAATAACTTAAAAAGGAACTAAATGAAATTATGCTAATTATGATGCATTAATTATATTACTAGATGGTAATTAGTAAAATAGTAATTTTTAATAAAACTATATGTTTAGAATTTTGTTTTGAGTAATTATAATATAAACTTATTTAAATTAACTAAATGACAAGTTTTAATTATATTAATATAAATTATTAGGAATAGTAATTTAACTACTTACAAACTAATTATAAGTTATAAACTTTTAATTAACACTAATTATAAGGTTAAAACATGTATTAAGGTATTTTATAATAACTAATATTAATTATATAGTAATAACCTAAATATAAATAATTAAATAATTAAAACCCTAATTTTACCCTAACTGGTACTGTAGCCGCGTTATTACCTTACGCGTTTCGCGTATTTATACGCGTATCGCGTATAATTTAAAACCTACGCGAATTGTGTGATTCTGATCGTACAGTTTGATTTACAGGCATACGCGTTTCGCGTATACCATACACGATTCGCGTATGACTTATACGATGTGACAAACAATCTGGTACGAATTTTAAGTATTTTTATGTAATCTTTTATATTTTATAATAATAATTCGTAAATAATAATAATAATACGTTTACAAGAAATAATAATGGGATAAATGGGAGTGTTTACTTAAATGTGTCACCCCTAGGTCCATGGATTGTTTTGAGTTTACGCCCTATTTAAAATGTTTTAGTAATAAACTTTATATTTTTCTTTCGAATAAATATAAGGTTAAGACTAACTAAATAAAATCTAATTTTCATCGGATTCTTTTTAGATAGCTACTATTCCTTAAGTATTTAAATTGAGACCTAGCCTAGTTTTGACTTTCGCCAATACCCAAATCGTAACGGTTTCCCTTTTTACAATTTCACTGTCATATAATTATTGATATTACCCAAACCACCGAAGTTTATTTCTAAATTGGTGTTAATAACTTATCCATAAATTCGTCTAGATCATTTTTAATGTTGAAGCTTAATTTATGTAAATAAAAACAACTTTCGTTATTTTAAATTTAATAAATTAAGTGGCAAGAGTTAAATACCTAATTACATAAAAATGGTTCTTTTAACTAGGCTCAATATTAAAAATACTAAAGTTACATTTTAACTTTTACAATTGATAACAATCCATTTCACTAGGGGCTCTACATCTAAGCAAACACTATGAAAATTTAGCTATTCATTACGCTAGGGTAAACATAAAAATATGGATATGCAAACATAATAACAACGATAATTTTAACAGAGTAAACTTACTAAAATATCTTCACTTTCATTAACTTCAAACGGTAGAAAATTACAATAATAACACCCCTTTCACGCGTACAATAACACCCTTAATCACGAACAATACACCCTTAATATTTGAAACTATCCTAAATATTGAACCTTGAGATTAAAATGAAAATGATATAGAGTACTAAAAATAAATGACAATAATTTGTATGTGTGTATAATAAGTGTCTCCTATTGCTTTCAACATGTACTCCGTATTTATCATTGAGAAATAGTAGTAGGTGAAGCTTAATTGGTTCCTTGCTGTAGCACAATTCAGAAAAAGAATTGATTTTTAAACACAAAAGCAGCCGCCCCATTTCAGTTTCATGATTAACTCGGCCTAACATTACGCATTTCGTGTAGAGGTCACACAATTCGCGTAAGGCTAAATTACTACGCGTTTCGTGTAGATCTACACGATTCGCGTAAGAGATAATGACAGTTTTCTTTATTTTTCTTTTTCGTTTGTTCTATGTTGACCTCGTATCGACGTGTAACATTTTGGATGACTTGTTGTAACCTTTTTTCTTTAGTTTTCTTCGTTCTTGAATTCGGATGAACGTTTCCTCGATATATTTGATTTAAACTCATCGTTTATCGTCTTTTCTTCCAACTTCACTTCTATGTTTACTTTAATCGTTTTTCTCGTGAAATGCGCATTGAATGTCTTTGTAGATGGTAAAAACCTATGAAATATAAGTGATATTGCGTTGAATAATATGTATGTTTAGAGCAATATCAGTGTTCGTGAATGATATTTAATTCATAGTGGCGAGTTTGGTTCCTTTCGATTTATTGGTGTTTTTTTCTTTTTGTCCTGCGGTGTCTTGCTTTTGTCGACCCTCTTTTTTTTGCCTTTGTTATGTTTGTTGTAGTTTGTTTTAGGTGTTTAGTTGTTTGGTTGGTTTGTGTTGCTAGTTTTATGTCATTTTCGAGTAAGGTTAATTTTGTTTCGTGAAGGCTATCAAATAATGACTTTATAGATGTCCCTTTTTTTTCTCTCCTAATGTGGGGAACTTTTTCGGTTTGTATGGTTTCTTCAGGTATTCCTCGTTTTGATGAAGTTTTCCCTTGTTTAAATAAGTTTCACTTTTTACGCTAATAAAAATTACATTAACATACGCTAGTCAATCATTTTGTTGATATTGTCATTGATATCGGCCAAAAAGTCACATTTTTACCCCCAATATTTAGCCCTAAAACAATAAAGATTCAAACTTTGTCAGCAAAATTATCGTGTTTTCGGTTGATTTTGTAGATTAAGTAATTACGAAGGCGATGCAAAAATAATCAAGTAAAACGGAGCTAAAACGAATATTCTAGAGCGAAAACGGTGATAGACAAGAAATCAAGTTACAATCCAGTGAATTTCAGCTGACCAGGCAAACCAAACGGCCTGCCAAACGGCCTGCCAAACGGCTTGCCTGGCTTGCAAACGGCCTGCCAAATGGCCTAATCAAACGGGCACCTTAAACGGGCAAACAAAGCAAACGGGCCTAGCAAACGGCTTGCCAAACGGCCTGCCAGCCGTTTGCTGACAAAAATCAAGTCTATTTAAAGGGCTCTCTCCATCCATTTCAACACACATTCAATTTGTAATTCACTATATATTTTCAAGCTTTTAGTTAGTTTTTAGTAGTAGTTAGCTTAGCTTTTATTTTTCGGAGGATATCCCGGCGAGTCTCTGTGATCTCGGGCAGATTTCTTCACCCTTTTTAGGTTTTTATCCGAAACGATTGTCTTTTGTATTAAACATGTGTTCTTACTTTTTATGTTTAATAATGTGTTCTGATATTACCATGATAGCTTAATTAATCTGTATGTTGCCATGATAGAAGTTTGGGTTAGCGTAATTATGTTAATTTAGTACGATTACTGTCGTAATACTGAACTAGTAAGTCTGATAGATTTGTATGCTAGCATCTTAAGGATTGGCCAACCTAGGTTGTGATCAGGACTTGTCCACCTATATAAACTTAGATACTTCATAGGATTAAGACCCCTGGTTATACTGTATCTGAATATTCTATGAACTCGGTATGGCCGGAGTTCCCGAGAGGCATTTAATGCGCTTTTAGGACACGGAACTTAGGAATTGAGACATGAATGACCTAGTATGCTTATAGACTATTCTGAAGAGACTTCTTAGGGGCTGTTAAGATCTAGTTAGTGCCTTCACTTTACGATCCAAGCCTACTGCATGTTCTTGAATGATTGTTGCCTTAGGATTAAGTCATATCAATTGTTTAGGTATTTATTATGTTTCTATCTGCTTTACTTTTATTATATCAACTGTATAATGCTTGAACTGATATGATCTCATTAGTATGATGAAATAGTTGTTAGTTTTCATTTAAGGTTGTGCCAACTTAAACCGACGGATTCCTTCCGTTTGTGATTAGTGTTCAATCAACACGGCACGTTGTTATTCAGTTAACCAAACTGATAACGAGGGTTAGGATTAGAGCTCAACTCACTAATAAACCTAGTACTTTCCTGAGGATAACCTCCAAGGTATAGCTACCTTTCAATTATACAACCAAGTGACATACTTCTCACTGCTCAAAGAGAACTCCGAGAGTTCAGAGACAAGTAGGTCTGTGTAATTGGCTCGTCCAACCAGATCTACATCATTCAAGAATAGCTTTAACATAAGCATAATTACCTTTCCCTAACGCAACACTAATATCTTGATCAACATTTTCATGATCTTCATACTCCGGATATCTTTCCACTTATTTACTTTTCCACACTTAGGACATGTTGGTCCTTTGATTAACAACAGGTGTGACGCCCCGTACAAAACCATCGTGTACGAATCATCAACAACAGGATCATTACAAGGTTAAGTACTATATGCGTTTTCAAAAAGAGTTTGCATTCAATAATAGAGTGATGTATAAACCAACATTGAATGTTTTACAATCCAAAAGCATGCTTCACTAAGTAGAAGCAACTAATAAGTGTATGTGACAACAATGGTCGTTACAAGTCATAGTTCATAAGTACTAAAGTTTGAATGCAAGGTAAATTAGTTCATGCGACGACAACTCTAAGCAGCGGGTGTCTACAGCACGATTAGTACACAGCGGAAGCTAACCTCAAGCACCTGAGAAAAACATGCTTAAAAACATCAACACAAAGGTTGGTAAGCTATAGTTTAAGTATAACAGTAATGTAAGTAGGCCACGAGATTTCAGTGCTACAACGAGCGTTTCAAAAGTATGTAAAGTATATGCTAACCGTGGGAACTTGGTAACTAACTTAACGTTTATACCCCCTGAAAGTACACTTGGCGAGTGCGTATGAATTACAAAGTATTAAACACCCGTTAAATGCTAGCGCGACTAGCCTGAGTGGGGATGTCAAACCCTATGGATCCATATCTAAGATTCGCGTTCACGGTTCAAAAACCAATGATTAAACGTTACCGAGCTAAAGGGAATGTTTATGCCGTTGTATAACCCACACATATATAAGTTTAAGTACTCGTGCCTAGTATGTAAAATGTAAAAGCGCATGTATTCTCAGTCCCAAAATAGTTAAAGTAAAAAGGGATGCTATAACTCACAATGATAATGTAGTCGTAAAGTTGGTTCGGAAAAGGTGTGCAAGTAATCGGTCCGAAGGTCCTCAACCTAAGTCAAATAGTACTAAGTCAGTAAATCGTCTTAATAGGTTTAAAAGTATGTAATTAAGGTCTTAAAGGTTATCATCATTCATCATCAAACAAAAGGCGTAAAGTAAGTTTCGTTTATGGAAGTAGTTTTAAAACAAAGGCTGATTTCAGTCAGTCACCACGGCCTCTACCCTTACTGAATTAAGGTGAGACAAGTGGACATGGCTCCGTATATGAGTCCCTTAGGTGTGGTAAAAATTCCAGAAGCAAACTCGTCTTCGTTTAACCGTGGTGACGGTTTAAGTGCGAGTAGGTCAGAAATTTCTGCACAACGTTAAAAGGACATAGTGACGATCGGAGGGCCATAAATCCTAAACCGTAACTCGGATTAAGACGAGTCTTATATGAAAAGTTATCTACTCAAAAAGAGATATTTGAAAATCATAACCACAACAGCCCAGGTCTATTGGTATGTTACAGAATCACCAAAACACTAGGTAGAAGACAGTAAACAGAAAAATAATGGGTTCCGGTGAGTTTGGTGCTTGATGTTCATCATGGTTCTCATCCTTGATGCCTATAGCTTCAAGTGTACAAATCATTGATGTGTTTACATCATCTTTACCAAGGTTTGACCATCATAACCCAAGTGTAAGTCTAAGACATGTAGCACAACTTCACTTAAGAGTTGTAAGTGTTTTGATGAACCAAAGTTACATCAATATCTTAGGTTTGACACTTTCATGAACTATAAAAGTAAATATGGAACTACAAACTTGAAAGTAACTAACTAATCAAGATCTTAAGATGTAAAACATAATTCTTAGTTAGATCTTGAAGATCCAAGACTCAAAAGTCTAGATCTAAAGTTATTAAGTTAAATCAAACACAAGTATATGAAGTTGTAACTAGAAAGTTAAACTTCTATGTCTTGAACTTACAAAGTTTCAAGAATAATAATCAAGATTAACTAGTAATTACTTGACCATAATTATAAATCACGAATTCAAAAGTGCACAAAAGAAAGTAATAACATAGATCTACAAGTATTATGTTTATATTTGTTTCATACTTGAGAAGATCCAACCCAAAGTTTAGATCTTAAGAGTTCAAGTCTACAAAACATAAACATAAAGAAGATTCTAAAACTTATGAACTTGAAATAACGAATTTAAAGTGAACATAAATGAAGAAAATAACTAGATCTATAAGTATTATGTTTCATGTTTGTGTCATACTTAGGAAGATTCAAAACAAAGTTGAATCTTAGGGTTTAAGTCTACAAACATTAAAACAAAGAAAGAAATTTATAAATCTTATGAACTTTTGAAACACTTAAATGTAGAACTCCAAACTAACAAGTTTGAGTTCTTGTGTTGATTTTCATCAACAAAAGAAGTGAAGAAAAACAAGGTTCATGGAGATGCAAACTAATAAGTTTGATCTTGAATAACAACTAACAAACTACAAGTAACAAACAAGTAATAAAGCAAGTGATATAGATGATGATGATGTACAATGTTACGGTTTTGGTAGCAAGAAAAATGAGAAGAAAAGTTTATTACTTACAAGAAAAAGAGAGAAAATTGAGAGAGTTTGAAGTGGTGTTGGATGTGTGTGTAAATGAAAGAGAAATGCAAGTATACAAGTAACAAGTGAAGTGAAAAATGAGCTCCCCATATGCTAGCTAATGCCAACGGTTTTTGTAAAAAAAAATGGGAGGTCAAATGGCAACTTTCAAGCATGGGAAAGATGTGAAAAGCTAAGAAGAGTAATAAGGTTAAATTACATGGGAGTATGGTCTTGCATGCTTAAGTAATTTGTCTCCTAATTAGTGTAATAAAACCACACTTAACCTTAATGTAATACTAGCTTATAACATGGGCTTACAAGTCCATATAAAGTGTAGGGTGGGCTTACTAGTCCAAGTTTATTAATTAAAGGCCCAAGTCCAAATAAGGATGCAATTAACTAAATAAAGCCCAAGTAATTAACTATTAACCTTAGTTAATTAAAATGATTAAAAATAATAATCATGAATGTAAATAATATCTGAAAATATTATTCATGTAAGTTTCGGGTGTCACAAAGACGTTTCGGGCAATTAAAGTCAAGTACGTTTAGTCATGGAAACATGTAAATGTAATAACATACATTCGTTTAATCATACGTATTAATAATAATAATTATTAATAAATAAACGTTGGAAAATCCAGGGTCGTTACATTACCCACCTGTTAAAGAAAATTTCGTCCCGAAATTTTAAACTGAGGTAGATGGAGGAGTCGGGAAAAGGTGAGGATACTTCTGCATCATTTGATCCTCTCGCTCCCAGGTAAACTCAGGTCCTCGTTTGGCATTCCATCGTACTCGGACGATCGGAATCTTGTTGCGTTTTAAAGTCTTGACCTCTCGGTCCATAATCTCAACAGGTTCTTCCACAAAGTGGAGTTTGTCGTCAATCGTAAGTTCTTCCAGTGGTATGATAAATTCTGGTGTAGCAAGACACTTCTTCAAGTTCGACACGTGGAAGGTAGGATGAACTGAGCTCAATTGTGCTGGGAGATCTAAGCGGTAAGCAACGGGTCCAAAGATCTCAAAAGGACCAATGTATCGTGGGTTTAACTTTCCACGTTTTCCAAAACGGATTACACCTTTCCAAGGTGCAACCTTCAACATTACGTGGTCACCAACGTTGAATTCAAAGTCCTTACGTTTAAGATCGGCATAACTCTTTTGACAATCGCTGGCAGTCTTAAGTCTAGCTTGGATCTGAGCAATCTTCTCCGTTGTTTCATGGACTACTTCGGGTCCGGTGATTTGTTTTTCGCCTACTTCGGCCCAACAAATAGGAGATCGGCACTTGCGACCATACAACGCTTCGAAAGGTGCAGCATTAATGCTCGAGTGATAACTGTTGTTGTACGAGAATTCGGCTAACAGCAAATTCCTTTCCCAGGCCTTTCCGAAATCAATGACACATGCACGCAGCATGTCCTCCAAGACGAGTTCCCATGGCTTCTTGCAAAGAACGCCAAAATCTGGAAGAAAAACGGGGATCGCGATCGGAGATGATTGATAAAGGTACACCATGACGAGATACAACCTCCTTGATGTATAGTTAAGCAAGTCTCTCCATTGTATCCGTTTCCTTCATCGCTAGAAAGTGTGCATATTTCGTCAACAATAACCCAAATAGTGTCGTATCCGCCCACCGTCTTCGGCAGCTTAGTAATGAAATCCATTGTGATCCTTTCCCACTTCTATTATGAGATCTCCGATTGCTGAAGTAACCCAGAAGGTCTCTGATGCTCGGCTTTAACCTTCAAGCAAGTCAAACACTTACCAACATAAGTCGCAACGTCCTTCTTAAGATTCGGCCACCAATACTGTTCTTTAAGGTCGTGGTACATCTTGCCCGCTCCAGGATGAATCTAATATCTCGATTTGTGTGCTTCATCAAGTATAAGGTTCCGTAGATCTCCATAAAGAGGTACCCAAATTCTTCCGGCATAACATCGGAGTCCAGACTCCCTAACCTCGAATCGAGAGACAAGTATGTTCAAATGTTCGTGAGATATGTTCTCCTCCTTGAGAGCCTCATCTTGGGCTACTCTGATCTGACTGTTGAGGTTCGAATGAATGGTGATGTTCAGAGCCCTAACACGAAGAGGTGCCGTCCTCTCCTTTCAGCTCAAAGCGTCAGCTACAACATTGGCCTTGCCAAGGTGATAACGGAGTTCACAATCGTAGTCGTTGAGCGTCTCGATCCATCGACGCTGTCGCATATTCAGTTGCTTCTGATCGAAGATGTGCTGGAGACTCTTGTGATCGGTGAAGATAGTGCTCTTAGTTCCATACAAATAATGTCTCCACAATTTGAGCGCAAAGACAACGGCTACAAGTTCAAGATCGTGAGTAGTGTAGTTTCGCTCGTGAATCTTCAATTAGCGGGGGGCATAGGCAATAACTTTTGATCGTTGCATCAGTACACAACCAAAGCCACTTTTTGAAGCATCACAATAAACAACAAAGTCGTCACTGCCCTCAGGAAGTGATAGGATAGGTGCGGTGGTTAACTTCTCCTTCAAAGTTTGGAATGCTGATTTGTGTGCGGGTTCCCAAATGAACTTCTTGCCCTTGTGAGTTAGCGCGGTCAAAGGACGCGCAATCAGAGAAAATCCTTCAATGAACCTTTGGTAGTAACCGGTGAGGCCTAGGAATTGGCGGATGTGAGTCGGAGTAGTGGGGGTCTCCCATTTGCTGATAGCTTCAATTTTGGCGGGATCAACTTTGATACCCTGGTCGCTCACAACATGACCCAGAAATTGTACTTCCTTCAACCAAAATTCACACTTGGAGAATTTGGCGTAAAGTTGCTCTTGTCTCAGGAGTTCAAGTACTAGTCGGAGGTGTTGCTCATGCTCTTATTCGCTCTTAGAGTAGATGAAGATATCATCTATGAAGACGATAACAAACTTATCTAAATACGGCTTGCAGACACGATTCATGAGGTCCATGAACACGGCAGGTGCATTTGTCAAACCGAATGGCATCACGAGAAACTCATAATGACCATAACAAGTTCTGAATGCAGTTTTCATCACATGACTTTCCTTCACCCTCAACTGGTGATAACCGGATCGCAAATCGATCTTTGAGTAGACACTCGATCCTTGTAGTTGATCAAAAAGATCGTCAATTCGTGGAAGAGGATACCGATTCTTGATTGTCAATTTGTTGAGCTCACGGTAGTCGATACACATACGGAAGGATCCATCCTTCTTCTTCACAAACAACATAGGTGCGCCCCAAGGCGAGAAGCTTGGTTGGATAAATCCTCGATCAAGTTGCTCTTGTAGTTGACTCTGTAATTCTTGCATCTCGAAAGGTGCGAGTCTATAAGGTGCGCGAGCTACAGGTGCAGCTCCTGGTACCAAATCAATCTGAAACTCTACTGCTCTCTGCGGCGGCAATCCAGGCAATTCCTCTGGGAGTACATCGGAAAATTCGTTCACAATTCGAACGTCGTTCATGCTTTTCACCTCAGTTTCTACCGCTTTCACATGTACTAGGACAGCAAAACGTCCTTTCTTCATGATCTTTTGCGCTTTCACGCCACTAATGAGGTTCAGCTTCGAGGTACATCTCTCTCCGTAGATAACCAGTGGTTCGCCATCTCCTTGTGGTATGCGAAGTGTTTTATCTCCGCAGATAATATCGGCCCTTATCTTACTCAACCAATCCATACCAACGATCACGTCAAAACTCCCCAGTTTGATAGGTATCAAATCAATGTCGTAATCTGCACCAGCTATGTTGATAATAGCTCCACGACTAATATGGTCAACCTTTTCAAGTTTTCCATTGGCGACCTCGACAAGCATACTCTCTTTTAACGGAACTAATGACCAATTAATCTTATCGCAAAAATGTCTACATACATAACTTCTATCCGCACCAGTATCAAACAAGACAGAAGCTAAAAGATTGTTGATTTTGAATATACCTGTCACCAAGTCGGGGTTATCGCGTGCGTCCCTTGCATTAACGTTGAAAGCTCTACCACGGGGTGGCCCGCCATCTTTTCCCTTGTTTGGGCATGCATTTCTGAAATGGCCCGTCTGCCCGCATTCGTAGCACTTCTTCGGCCCATTGGTGTTTGGCTTCCCATTCAAAGTAGTGACCTTGCAGTCCTTCCCGATGTGCCCAGTCCGTTGGTACTTCTCGCAGACAACATTGCAATATCCAGTATGGTGCTTGTAGCACCGCTTGCATTGTGGTAAGGTTCCCTTGTAGTTCGGGTTGGAGTTGGTGTTGTTGTTGAGGTTAGGGTTTCCACCGTTGTTGTGCCTCTTGGTGGGGGTCTGGTCATAGGTTCTCCCCCTGTTGTTGTTGTTGTTATTGTTGTTGTTGTTGTTATTATCCCACTTTTGCTTTTCGCTACCACCAGCTTCAAACTTAGCCTTCTCCGGCTCATCAATGAGAATCTGATTCATGAGGGTATGCGCCATGCGCATTGCTTCGGGAACATTCGGTGGCTTGGACGAGGTGACGTTTCCCTTGATGCTCTTAGGGAGTCCCCAGAAATACCTTTCCATTCGTTTGAATTCCAGGGTGACCATTGTCGGACACATCAGCGCTAGTTCCAAAAATCTCCTGTTGTAACCATCAAGGTCGTTCCCAACGGCCTTTAACTGCATGAATTCCATCTCCATCTTTTGGATTTCGGTTCTCGGACAATACTCCTCAATCATAGCCGCTTTGAATTCCTCCCATGGCGTAGCATACGCCTCATCAATGCCTTTCGCTTGAGCTAACGTGTTCCACCACGTTAGCTGAAATGTCCCATTCTTATTGATTAAAAACGTTCCATATTAATTGATTTCGTTGCGAGGTTTTGACCTCTATATGAGACGTTTTTCAAAGACTGCATTCATTTTTAAAACAAACCATAACCTTTATTTCATAAATAAAGGTTTAAAAAGCTTTACGTAGATTATCAAATAATGATAATCTAAAATATTCTGTTTACACACGACCATTACATAATGGTTTACAATACAAATATGTTACATCGAATTCAGTTTCTTGAATGCAGTTTTTACAAAATATCATACAAACATGGACTCCAAATCTTGTCCTTATTTTAGTATGCAACAGCGGAAGCTCTTAGTATTCACCTGAGAATAAACATGCTTTAAACGTCAACAAAAAAATGTTGGTGAGTTATAGGTTTAACCTATATATATCAAATCGTAACAATAGACCACAAGATTTCATATTTCGATACACATCCCATACATAGAGATAAAAATCATTCATATGGTGAACACCTAGTAACCGACATTAACAAGATGCATATATAAGAATATCCCCATCATTCCGGGACACCCTTCGGATATGATATAAATTTCGAAGTACTAAAGCATCCGGTACTTTGGATGGGGTTTGTTAGGCCCAATAGATCTATCTTTAGGATTCGCGTCAATTAGGGTGTCTGTTCCCTAATTCTTAGATTACCAGACTTAATAAAAAGGGGCATATTCGATTTCGACAATTCAACCATAGATTGTAGTTTGACGTACTTGTGTCTATTTTGTAAATCATTTATAAAACCTGCATGTATTCTCATCCCAAAAATATTAGATTTTAAAAGTGGGACTATAACTCACTTTCACAGATTTTTACTTCGTCGGGAAGTAAGACTTGGCCACTGGTTGATTCACGAACCTATAACAATATATACATATATATCAAAGTATGTTCAAAATGTATTTACAAAACTTTTAATATATTTTGATGTTTTAAGTTTATTAAGTCAGCTGTCCTCGTTAGTAACCTACAACTAGTTGTCCACAGTTAGATGTACAGAAATAAATCGATAAATATTATCTTGAATCAATCCACGACCCAATGTATACGTATCTCAGTATTGATCACAACTCAAACTATATTTATTTTGGAATCAACCTCAACCCTGTATAGCTAACTCCAACATTCACATATAGAGTGTCTATGGTTGTTCCGAAATATATATAGATGTGTTGACATGATAGGTCGAAACATTGTATACGTGTCTATGGTATCTCAAGATTACATAATATACAATACAAGTTGATTAAGTTATGGTTGGAATAGATTTGTTACCAATTTTCACGTAGCTAAAATGAGAAAAATTATCCAATCTTGTTTTACCCATAACTTCTTCATTTTAAATCCGTTTTGAGTGAATCAAATTGCTATGGTTTCATATTGAACTCTATTTTATGAATCTAAACAGAAAAAAGTATAGGTTTATAGTCGGAAAAATAAGTTACAAGTCGTTTTTGTAAAGGTAGTCATTTCAGTCGAAAGAACGACGTCTAGATGACCATTTTAGAAAACATACTTCCACTTTGAGTTTAACCATAATTTTTGGATATAGTTTCATGTTCATAATAAAAATCATTTTCCCAGAATAACAACTTTTAAATCAAAGTTTATCATAGTTTTTAATTAACTAACCCAAAACAGCCCGCGGTGTTACTACGACGGCGTAAATCCTGTTTTACGGTATTTTTCGTGTTTCCAGGTTTTAAATCATTAAGTTAGCATATCATAATGATATAGAACATGTGTTTAGTTGATTTTAAAAGTCAAGTTAGAAGGATTAACTTTTATTTGCGAACAAGTTTAGAATTAACTAAACTATGTTCTAGTGATTACAAGTTTAAACCTTCGAATAAGATAGCTTTATATGTATGAATAGAATGATGTTATGAACATCATTAATACCTCAAGTTCCTTGGATAAACCTACTGGAAATGAGAAAAATGGATCTAGCTTCAAAGGATCCTTGGATGGCTTGAAAGTTCTTGAAGCAGAATCATGACACGAAAACAATTTCAAGTAAGATTTCCACTCGAAATAAGATTGTTATAGTTATAGAAATTGAATTAAAGTTTGAATATGATTATTACCTTGTATTAGAAAGATAACCTACTGTAAGTAACAAAGGTTTCTTGATCTTGTATGATTACTTGGAATGGATTTAGAAAACTTGGAAGTAAACTTGCAATCTTGGAAGTATTCTTGATTTTATGAAACTAGAACTTTTGGAATTTATGAAGAACACTTAGAACTTGAAGATAGAACTTGAGAGAGATCAATTAGATGAAGAAAATTGAAGAATGAAAGTGTTTGTAGGTGTTTTTGGTCGTTGGTGTATGGATTAGATATAAAGGATATGTAATTTTGTTTTCATGTAAATAAGTCATGAATGATTACTCATATTTTTGTAATTTTATGAGATATTTTATGCTAGTTGCCAAATGATGGTTCCCACATGTGTTAGGTGACTCACTTGGGCTGCTAAGAGCTGATCATTGGAGTGTATATACCAATAGTACATACATCTAAAAGCTGTGTATTGTACGAGTACGAATACGGGTGCATACGAGTAGAATTGTTGATGAAACTGAACGAGGATGTAATTGTAAGAATTTTTGTTAAGTAGAAGTATTTTGATAAGTGTCTTGAAGTCTTTCAAAAGTGTATGAATACATATTAAAACACTACATGTATATACATTTTAACTGAGTCGTTAAGTCATCGTTAGTCGTTACATGTAAATGTTGTTTTGAAACCTTTAGGTTAACGATCTTGTTGAATGTTGTTAACCCATTATTTATTATAACAAATGAGATGTTAAATTGTTATATTATCATGATATTATGATATATAATATATAATATATCTTAGTATGATATATATACAGTTAAATGTCGTTACAACGATAATCGTTACATATATATCTCGTTTCGAAATCATTAAGTTAGTAGTCTTATTTTTACATATGTATTTCATTGTTAATACACTTAATAATATATTTACTTATCATTTAAAATAATTAACCAAGTGTATCAATATCTTAATATGATTCATATGTACCTAGTAAGACGTTGTTATAACGATAATCGTTATATATATCGTTTTCGAGTTTCTTAAATTAATAGTCTCATTTTTATGTATATAACTCATTGTTAAAATACCTAATAAGATACATACTTATAATAAAATCATGTTAACTATATATATAACCATATGTATGTCATCGTATAGTTTTTACAAGTTTTAACGTTCGTGAATCACCGGTCAACTTGGGTGGTCAATTGTCTATATGAAACCTATTTCAATTAATCAAGTCTTAACAAGTTTGATTGCTTAACATGTTGGAAACACTTAATCATGTAAATAACAATTTCATTTAATATATATATAAACATGGAAAAGTTCGGGTCACTACAGTACCTACCCGTTAAATAAATTTCGTCCCGAAATTTTAAGCAGTTGGAGGTGTTGATGTATCTTCTGGAAATAAATGCGGGTATTTCTTCTTCATCTGATCTTCACTCTCCCTGGTGAACTCGGGTCCTCTATGAGCATTCCATCAAACCTTAACAATCGGTATCTTATTTTGTTTAAGTCTCTTAACCTCACGATTCATTATTTCGACGGGATCTTCAATGAATTGAAGTTTTTCATTGATTTGGATTTCGTCCAACGGAATAGTGAGATCTTCTTTAGCAAAACATTTCTTCAAATTTGAGATGTGGAAAGTGTTATGTTCAGCCGCAAGTTGTTGAGGTAGCTCCAGTTGGTAAGCTACTGGTCCGACAGGATCTATAATCTTAAATGGTCCAATGTACCTTGGATTTAGTTTCCCCCGTTTACCGAATCGAACAACGCCTTTCCAAGGTGAAACCTTAAGCATGACCATTTCTCCAATTTCAAACTCTATATCTTTTCTTTTACTGTCCGCGTAGCTCTTTTGTCGACTCTGGGCGGTTTTCAATCTTTGTTGAATTTGGATGATTTTCTCGGTAGTTTCTTGTATTATCTCCGGACCCGTAATCTGTCTATCCCCCACTTCACTCCAACAAATTGGAGACCTGCACTTTCTACCATAAAGTGCTTCAAACGGTGCCATCTCAATGCATGAATGGTTGCTGTTGTTGTAGGAAAATTCTGCTAACGGTAGATGTTGATCCCAACTGTTTCCGAAATCAATAACACAAGCTCGTAGCATGTCTTCAAGCGTTTGTATCGTCCTTTCACTCTGCCCATCAGTTTGTGGATGATAGGCAGTACTCATGTCTAGACGAGTTCCCAATGCTTGCTGTAATGTCTGCCAGAATCTTGAAATTAATCTGCCATCCCTATCAGAGATAATAGAGATTGGTATTCCATGTCTGGAGATGACTTCCTTCAAATACAGTCGTGCTAACTTCTCCATCTTGTCATCTTCTCTTATTGGCAGGAAGTGTGCTGACTTGGTGAGACGATCAACTATTACCCAAATAGTATCATAACCACTTGCAGCCCTTGGTAATTTAGTAATGAAATCCATGGTAATGTTTTCCCATTTCCATTCCGGGATTTCAGGTTGTTGTAGCAGACCTGATGGTTTCTGATGTTCAGCTTTGACCTTAGAACACGTCAAACATTCTCCTACATATTTAGCAATATCGGCTTTCATACCTGGCCACCAAAAATGTTTCTTAAGATCCTTGTACATCTTCCCCGTTCTAGGATGTATTGAGTATCTGGTTTTATGAGCTTCTCTAAGTACCATTTCTCTCATATCTCCAAATTTTGGTACCCAAATTCTTTCAGCCCTATACCGGGTTCCGTCTTCCCGAATATTAAGATGATTCTCCGATCCTTTGGGTATTTCATCCTTTAAATTTCCCTCTTTTAAAACTCCTTGTTGCGCCTCCTTTATTTGAGTAGTAAGGTTAGTGTGAATCATTATATTCATAGATTTTACTCGAATGGGTTCTCTGTCCTTTCTGCTCAAGGCGTCGGCTACCACATTTGCCTTCCCCGGGTGGTAATGAATCTCAAAGTCGTAATCATTCAACAATTCAATCCACCTACGCTGCCTCATATTCAGTTGTTTCTGATTAAATATGTGTTGAAGACTTTTGTGGTCGGTATATATAATACTTTTGACCCCATATAAGTAGTGCCTCCAAGTCTTTAATGCAAAAACAACCGCGCCTAATTCCAAATCATGCGTCGTATAATTTTGCTCGTGAATCTTCAATTGTCTAGACGCATAAGCAATCACCTTCGTCCGTTGCATTAATACACAACCGAGACCTTGCTTTGATGCGTCACAATAAATCACAAAATCATCATTCCCTTCAGGCAATGACAATATAGGTGCCGTAGTTAGCTTTTTCTTCAATAATTGAAACGCCTTCTCTTGTTCATCCTTCCATTCAAATTTCTTCCCTTTATGCGTTAATGCAGTCAAGGGTTTTGCTATTTTGGAGAAATCTTGGATGAATCTTCTGTAGTAACCAGCCAATCCTAAAAATTGACGTATATGCTTCGGAGTTTTTGGGGTTTCCCACTTTTCAACGGTTTCGATCTTTGCCGGGTCCACCTGGATACCTTCTTTGTTCACTATGTGACCGAGGAATTGAACTTCTTCCAACCAAAATGCACACTTTGAAAACTTAGCGTACAGTTTTTCTTTCCTCAATACTTCTAACACTTTTCTCAAAAGTTCTTCGTGCTCTTGATCATTCTTTGAGTAAATAAGTATGTCATCGATGAAAACAATGACAAACTTGTCAAGATATGGCCCACACACTCGGTTCATAAGGTCCATGAACACAGCTGGAGCGTTAGTCAATCCAAACGGCATAACCATAAACTCGTAATGACCATAACGCGTCCTAAAAGCAGTTTTTGGAATATCATCCTCCTTTACTCGCATTTGATGATATCCAGAACGTAAATCGATCTTCGAATAAACCGACGAGCCTTGTAGTTGATCAAATAAGTCGTCAATTCTCGGCAGTGGATAACGGTTTTTGATGGTAAGTTTGTTCAACTCTCTGTAGTCAATAGACAACCTAAATGTACCATCCTTCTTCTTGACAAACAAAATAGGAGCTCCCCATGGTGATGTGCTTGGTCGAATGAAACCACGTTCTAATAGTTCTTGCAGTTGGCTTTACAGTTCTTTCATCTCGCTGGGTGCGAGTCTATAAGGAGCACGAGCTATTGGTGCAGCTCCTGGTACAAGATCTATTTGAAATTTAACAGATCGATGTGGAGGTAGTCCCAGTAATTCTTTCGAAAATACATCGGGAAATTCTTTTGCGATGGGAACATCATTGATGCTCTTTTCTTCAGTTTGTACTTTCTTGACGTGTGCTAGAACAGCATAGCAACCTTTTCTTATTAGTTTTTGTGCCTTCAAATTACTAATAAGATGTAGCTTCATGTTGCCCTTTTCTCCGTACACCATTAAGGGTTCTCCTTCTTCTCGTACAATGCGAATTGCATTTTTATAACATACAATCTCTGCTTTCATCTTCTTCAGCCAGTCCATGCTAACTATTACATCAAAACTACCTAACTCTACTGGTATCAAATCAATCTTAAATATTTCGCTACCCAGTTTAATTTCTCGATTCCGGCATATATTATCTGCTGAAATTAATTTACCGTTTGCTAATTCGAGTAAAAGTTTACTATCCAATGGCATCAAAGGACAACTTAATTTAGCACAAAAATCTCTACTCATATAGCTTCTATCCGCACCCGAATCAAATAAAACGTAAGCAGATTTATTGTCAATAAGAAACATACCCGTAACAAGCTCTGGGTCTTCCTGTGCCTCCGCCGCATTAATATTGAAAACTCTTTCGCGGCCTTGTCCATTCGTGTTCTCCTGGTTCGGGCAATTTCTAATAATGTGGCCCGGTTTTCCACATTCATAACAAACTACATTGGCATAACTTGCTCCGACACTACTTGCTCCGCCATTACTAGTTCCGACAACATTTGTTCCTTTTGTTCTGTTAACCCCTGGTCCGTAGAGCTCACACTTGGCCGCGCTATGACCATTTCTTTTACACTTGTTACAAAATTTGGTGCAGAACCCCGAGTGATACTTTTCACACCTTTGGCATAGCTGCTTCTGATTGTTGTTGTTGTTGCGGATGTTATTGTTGTTGGGATGATTGTTGTAGTTGTTGTTGTTGTTGTTGTTGTTGTTGTTGTTGTTGTTGTTGTTGTTGTTGTTGTTGTTGTTGTTGTTGTTGTTGTTGTTGTTGTTATTGTTGTTGTTGTTGGGCCGTTTGTTGTAGTTGCGATTGATGTTGCGATTGTTGGGATAATTGTTGCGATTATTATTGTAATTGCTGTTGTTGTTGTATTGGTGATTCTTATCACCGTTTTCCTCCCACTTTCTTTTGACTTGCTTCACATTGGCCTCTTCAGCCGTCTGTTCTTTAATTCTTTCCTCAATCTGGTTCATAGTTTGTGAGCCATTCTACATGCCTGTTGTATGAAGGCGGGCTCGTGTGAACTTATATCTTCTTGGATTCTTTTCGGTAATCCTTTCACAAACGCGTCGATCGTCTCTTCCTCATCTTCGAACACTCCCGGACACAATATGCACAATTCTGTGAATCGTCTTTCGTACGTGGTAATATCAAATCCTTGGGTTCGTAACCCTCTAAGTTCTGTCTTGAGCTTATTGACCTCGGTTCTGGGACGGTACTTCTCGTTCATCAAGTGCTTGAATGCTGACCACGGTAGTTCGTACGCATCATCTTGTCCCACTTGCTCTAGATAGGTATTCCACCATGTTAACGCAGAACCTGTGAAGGTATGCGTAGCGTACTTCACTTTGTCCTCTTCAGTACACTTACTTATGGGAAACACCGATTCGACCTTCTCGGTCCACCATTTCAATCCGATCGGTCCTTCGGTTCCATCAAATTCCAAAGGTTTGTAGGCAGTGAATTCTTTGTAGGTGCATCCTACACGATCTCCTGTACTGCTAGATCCAAGGTTATTGTTGGTATGTAGCGCAGCCTGTACTGTGGCTATGTTTGAAGCTAGAAAAGTACGGAATTCCTCTTTATTCATATTCACGGTGTGTCGAGTAGTCGGTGCCATTTCCTTCAAAATATTCAAATGGAACAAGTTAATCATACAGAATATTAAGAGTAGTTAATAGTATTTCGTAGCATAATATGAACTCATTTATAAAAGCTTTTTCTTCATATTAGCATTTTATAAGTTTAAATTCGGGTAGTACCTACCCATTAAGTTCATACTTAGTAGCTAATATACAATTCAACTACTACAATTCTATATGAAAAACTGATTATAATAATATTTTGCGTTCAAACTTTTATACAATATTTTAGAAACTTACAATACCGCTTATTTTACATAAAGCATGAAATATAGCACACAATAACTTTGATACAAGATAGTTGTGAAGATAATTCTAGCTAGTACACAAGTCGTTCATCAAAGGCAATAAAGACACGTAATTCATACGTCCAGAAACAAGTCATGCATTCTGGTTTTACTAGGACTACTTCCCATCCTTGGTCTTGTGGAACGTAACCGTTATGGCCGTTGATAAGACAGCGTGTTGTAACGTCGTCAAAGGGACGAGGGTTACGTAATGACCAACAGTCTCGTAATAACCTAAAAACCTCATTTCTTACCCCAATTACCGACTCCGTCACTTTTGGGAACGTTTTGTTTAATAGCTGTTGCCCGATGTTCTTTTTCTCACTTTGGTGAGAAGCGAACATTACTAACCCGTAAGCATAACATGCTTCTTTATGTTGCATGTTAGCCGCTTTTTCTAAATCACGAAGTCCTATATTCGGATATATTGAGTCAAAATAATTTCTTAACCCGTTGCGTAAAATAGCATTTGGGTTCTGCATCAAAGTAAACACATCGTAACTTATGGATTTCCCAATGTGATATCCCCCATCTTTCGAACAAAAGCCTTTTATAAATCAAGACATTCTTGGAACGTTCTTCAAATGTCTTACAAACTAATTTCGCCGTAAATAGTTGTGCCGAAGAATTCTGACCGACTCTAGACAAGATTTCATCAATCATGTCTCCGGGTAGGTCTCTTAAAATATTGGGTTGTCTATCCATTTTGTGTTTTTATACTGTAAAATAGACAAGAGTTAGATTCATTAAAAAAATACTTATTAATACAAGCAATTTTTACATATATCATAAAGCATAAGCACACTATATTACATATATTACACCACACGAATACAACTATCTTATTCAGACTCGCTCGTTTCTTCTTCTTCAGTTTTGGTTCGTTTTGCCAAGTTTCTAGGGATATATGATGTTCCCCTAATACGAGCTGTCGTTTTCCACAACGGTTTAGAAAAACCTGATGGTTTAGAGGTCCCCGGGTCATTGTTACAACTTAAGGGCTTCGGGGGTTGACGATACATATAAAGTTCATCGGGGTTGGAATTAGATTTCTCTATTTTTATACCCTTTCCCTTATTATTTTCTTTTGCCTTTTTAAATTCAGTTGGGGTAATTTCTATAACATCATCGGAATTCTCGTCGGAATCCGATTCATCGGAGAATTGGTAATCCTCCCAATATTTTGCTTCCTTGGCGGAAACACCATTGACCATAATTAACCTTGGTCGGTTGGTTGAGGATTTTCTTTTACTTAACCGTTTTATTATTTCCCCCACCGGTTCTATTTCCTCCTCCGGTTCCTCCTCTTCCGATTCTGATTCTTCTTCCGGTTCTTCTTCGGGAACTTGTGAATCAGTCCAATATATATTCGACTCTTCGTTATTATTAGGTGAGTCAATGGGATTTGTGCTAGAGGTAGACATCTATTACACAATATCAAACATGTTAAGAGATTAATATATCACATAATATATACATGTTAATAATATATAGTTTCCAACAAAAATGTTAAGCAATCATTTTTAAAGAAAACACGGTCGAAGTCCAGACTCACTAATGCATCCTAACAAACTCGATAAGACACACTAATGCAAATTTCTAGTTCTCTAAGACCAACGCTCGGATACCAACTGAAATGTCCCGTTCTTATTGATTAAAAACGTTCCATATTAATTGATTTCGTTGCGAGGTTTTGACCTCTATATGAGACGTTTTTCAAAGACTGCATTCATTTTTAAAACAAAGCATAACCTTTATTTCATAAATAAAGGTTTAAAAAGCTTTACGTAGATTATCAAATAATGATAATCTAAAATATTCTGTTTACACACGACCATTACATAATGGTTTACAATACAAATATGTTACATCGAAATCAGTTTCTTGAATGCAGTTTTTACACAATATCATACAAACATGGACTCCAAATCTTGTCCTTATTTTAGTATGCAACAGCGGAAGCTCTTAGTATTCACTTGAGAATAAACATGCTTTAAACGTCAACAAAAAAATGTTGGTGAGTTATAGGTTTAACCTATATATATCAAATCGTAACAATAGACCACAAGATTTCATATTTCAATACACATCCCATACATAGAGATAAAAATCATTCATATGGTGAATACCTGGTAACTGACATTAACAAAATGCATATATAACAATATCCCCATCATTCCGGGACACCCTTCGGATATGATATAAATTTCGAAGTACTAAAGCATCCGGTACTTTGGATGGGGTTTGTTAGGCCCAATAGATCTATCTTTAGGATTCGCGTCAATTAGGGTGTCTGTTCCCTAATTCTTAGATTACCAGACTTAATAAAAAGGGGCATATTCGATTTCGACAATTCAACCATAGAATGTAGTTTCACGTACTTGTGTCTATTTTGTAAATCAGTTATAAAACCTGCATGTATTCTCATCCCAAAAATATTAGATTTTAAAAGTGGGACTATAACTCACTTTCACAGATTTTTACTTCGTCGGGATGTAAGACTTGGCCACTGGTTGATTCACGAACCTATAACAATATATACATATATATCAAAGTATGTTCAAAATATATTTACAAAACTTTTAATATATTTTGATGTTTTAAGTTTATTAAGTCAGCTGTCCTCGTTAGTAACCTACAACTAGTTGTCCACAGTTAGATGTACAGAAATAAATCGATAAATATTATCTTGAATCAATCAACGACCCAGTGTATACGTATCTCAGTATTGATCACAACTCAAACTATATTTATTTTGGAATCAACCTCAACCCTGTATAGTTAACTCCAACATTCACATATAGAATGTCTATGGTTGTTCCGAAATATATATAGATGTGTCGACATGATAGGTCGAAACATTGTATACGTGTCTATGGTATCTCAAGATTACATAATATACAATACAAGTTGATTAAGTTATGGTTGGAATAGATTTGTTACCAATTTTCACGTAGCTAAAATGAGAAAAATTATCCAATCTTGTTTTACCCATAACTTCTTCATTTTAAATCCGTTTTGAGTGAATCAAATTGCTATGGTTTCATATTGAACTCTATTTTATGAATCTAAACAGAAAAAGTATAGGTTTATAGTCGGAAAAATAAGTTACAAGTCGTTTTTGTAAAGGTAGTCATTTCAGTCGAAAGAACGACGTCTAGATGACCATTTTAGAAAACATACTTCCACTTGAGTTTAACCATAATTTTTGGATATAGTTTCATGTTCATAATAAAAATACTTTTCCCAGAATAACAACTTTTAAATCAAAGTTTATCATAGTTTTTAATTAACTAACCCAAAACAGCCCGCGGTGTTACTACGACGGCGTAAATCCGGTTTTACGGTATTTTTCGTGTTTCCAGGTTTTAAATCATTAAGTTAGCATATCATATAGATATAGAACATGTGTTTAGTTGATTTTAAAAGTCAAGTTAGAAGGATTAACTTTTATTTGCGAACAAGTTTAGAATTAACTAAACTATGTTCTAGTGATTACAAGTTTAAACCTTCGAATAAGATAGCTTTATATGTATGAATAGAATGATGTTATGAACATCATTACTACCTCAAGTTTTTTGGATAAACCTACTGGAAATGAGAAAAATAGATCTAGCTTCAAAGGATCCTTGGATGGCTTGAAAGTTCTTGAAGCAGAATCATGACACGAAAAAATTTCAAGTAAGATTTCCACTCGAAATAAGATTGTTATATTTATATAAATTGAATTAAACTTTGAATATGATTATTATCTTGTATTAGAAAGATAACCTACTGTAAGTAACAAAGGTTTCTTGATCTTGGATGATTACTTGGAATGAATTTAGAAAACTTGGAAGTAAACTTGCAATCTTGGAAGTATTCTTGATTTTATGAAACTAGAACTTTTGGAATTTATGAAGAACACTTAGAACTTGAAGATAGAACTTGAGAGAGATCAATTAGATGAAGAAAATTGAAGAATAAAAGTGTTTGTATGTGTTTTTGGTCGTTGGTGTATGGATTAGATATAAAGGATATGTAATTTTGTTTTCATGTAAATAAGTCATGAATGATTGCTCATATTTTTGTAATTTTATGAGATATTTTATGCTAGTTGCCAAATGATGGTTCCCACATATGTTAGGTGACTCACATGGGCTGCTAAGAGCTGATCATTGGAGTGTATATACCAATAGTACATACATCTAAAAGCTGTGTATTGTACGAGTACGAATACGGGTGCATACGAGTAGAATTGTTGATGAAACTGAACGAGGATGTAATTGTAAGCATTTTTGTTAAGTAGAAGTATTTTGATAAGTGTCTTGAAGTCTTTCAAAAGTGTATGAATACATATTAAAACACTACATGTATATACATTTTAACTGAGTCGTTAAGTCATCGTTAGTCGTTACATGTAAATGTTGTTTTGAAACCTTTAGGTTAACGATCTTGTTGAATGTTGTTAACCCATTATTTATTATAACAAATGAGATGTTAAATTGTTATATTATCATGATATTATGATATATAATATATCTTAGTATGATATATATACAGTTAAATGTCGTTACAACGATAATCGTTACATATATGTCTCGTTTCGAAATTATTAAGTTAGTAGCCTTATTTTTACATATGTATTTCATTGTTAATACACTTAATAATATATTTAATTATCATTTAAAATAATTAACCAAGTGTATCAATATCTTAATATGATTCATATGTACCTAGTAAGACGTTGTTATAACGATAATCGTTATATATATCGTTTTCGAGTTTCTTAAATTAATAGTCTCATTTTTATGTATATAACTCATTGTTAAAATACCTAATGAGATACATACTTATAATAAAATCATGTTAACTATATATATAACCATATATATGTCATCGTATAGTTTTTATAAGTTTTAATGTTCGTGAATCACCGGTCAACTTGGGTGGTCAATTGTCTATATGAAACCTATTTCAATTAATCAAGTCTTAACAAGTTTAATTGCTTAACATGTTGGAAACACTTAATCATGTAAATAACAATTTCATTTAATATATATATAAACATGGAAAAGTTCGGGTTTATTGTTGTTGGGATGATTGTTGTAGTTGTTGTTGTTGTTGTTGTTGGGCCGTTTGTTGTAGTTGCGATTGATGTTGCGATTGTTGGGATAATTGTTGCAATTATTATTGTAATTGCTGTTGTTGTTGTATTGGTGATTATTATCACCGTTTTCCTCCCACTTTCTTTTGACTTGCTTCACATTGGCCTCTTTAGCCGTCGGTTCTTTAATTCTTTCCTCAATCTGGTTCACTAGTTTGTGAGCCATTCTACATGCCTGTTGTATGGAGGTGGGCTCGTGTGAACTTATATCTTCTTGGATTCTTTCCGGTAATCCTTTCACAAAAGCGTCGATCTTCTCTTCCTCATCTTCGAACGCTCCCGGACACAATAGGCACAATTTTGTGAATCGTCTTTCGTACGTGGTAATATCAAATCCTTGGGTTCGTAACCCTCTAAGTTATGTCTTGAGCTTATTGACCTCGGTTCTGGGACGGTACTTCTCGTTTATCAAGTGCTTGAATGCTGACCACGGTAATGCGTACGCATCATCTTGTCCCACTTGCTCTAGATAGGTATTCCACCATTTTTAATGTAGAACCTGTGAAGGTATGCGTAGCGTACTTCACTTTGTCCTCTTCAGTACACTTACTTATGGCAAACACCGATTCGACCTTCTCGGTCCACCGTTTCAATCCGATCGGTCCTTCGGTTCCATCAAATTCCAAAGGTTTGCAGGTAGTGAATTCTTTGTAGGTGCATCCTACACGATTTCCTGTACTGCTAGATCCAAGTTTATTGTTGGTATGTAGCACAGCCTGTACTGCGGCAATGTTTGAAGCTAGAAAAGTACGGAATTCCTCTTCATTCATATTCACGGTGTGTCGAGTAGTCGGTGCCATTTCCTTCAAAATAGTAAAATGGAACAAGTTAATCATACAGAATATTAAGAGTAGTTAATAGTATTTCGTAGCATAATATGAACTCATTTATAAAAGCTTTTTCTTCATATTAGCGTTTTATAAGTTTAAATTCGGGTAGTACCTACCCGTTAAGTTCATACTTAGTAGCTAATATACAATTCAACTACTACAATTCTATATGAAAAACTGATTATAATAATATTTCGCGTTCAAACTTTTATACAATATTTTACAAACTTACAATACCGCTTATTTTACATAAAGCATGAAATATAGCACACAATAACTTTGATACAAGATAGTTGTGAAGATAATTCTAGCTAGTACACAAGTCATTCAGCAAAGGCAATAAAGACACGTAATTCATACGTCTAGAAACAAGTCATGCATTCTGGTTTTACTAGGACTACTTCCCATCCTTGGTCTTGTGGAAAATAACCGTTATGGCCGTTGATAAGACAGCGTGTTGTAACGTCGTCAAAGGGACGAGGGTTACGTAATGACCAACAGTCTCGTAATAACCTAAAAACCTCATTTCTTACCCCAATTACTGACTCCGTCACTTGTGGGAACGTTTTGTTTAATAGTTGTAGCCTGATGTTCTTTTTAACACTTTGGTGAGAAGCGAACATTACTAACCCGTAAGCATAGCATGCTTCTTTATGTTGCATGTTAGCCGCTTTTTCTAAATCATGAAGTCCTATATTCGGATACATTGAGTCAAAATAATTTCTTAACCCGTTGCGTAAAATAGCATTTGGGTTCCCCTCAATATATGCGTCAAAGTAAACACATCGTAACTTATGGGTTTCCCAATGTGATATCCCCCATCTTTCAAACGAAAGTCTCTTATAAACTAAGACATTCTTGGAACGTTCTTCGAATGTCTTACAAACTGATTTCGCCGTAAATAGTTGTGCCGAAGAATTCTGACCGACTCTAGCATCAATCATGTCTCCGGGTAGGTCTCTTAAAATATTGGGTTGTCTATCCATTTTATGTTTTTATACTGTAAAATAGACAAGAGTTAGATTCATAAAAAAAATACTTATTAATACAAGCAATTTTTACATATTTCATAAATCATAAGCACACTATATTACATATATTACACCACACGAATACAACTATCTTATTCCGACTCGCTCGTTTCTTCTTCTTCTTCGGTTTTGGTTCGTTTTGCCAAGTTTCTAGGGATATATGATGTTCCCCTAATACGAGCTGTCGTTTTCCACAACGGTTTAGAAAAACCTGGTGGTTTAGAGGTTCCCGGGTCATTGTTACAACTTAAGGGCTTCGGGGGTTGACGATACATATAAAGTTCATCGGGGTTGGAATTAGATTTCTCTATTTTTTTGCCCTTTCCCTTATTATTTTCTTTTGCCTTTTTAAATTCAGTTGGTGTAATTTCTATAACATCATCGGAATTCTCGTCGGAATCCGATTCATCAGAGAATTGGTAATCCTCCCAATATTTTGCTTCCTTGGCAGAAACACCATTGACCATAATTAACCTTGGTCGGTTGGTTGAGGATTTTCTTTTACTTAACCGTTTTATTATTTCCCCCACCGGTTCTATTTCCTCCTCCGGTTCCTCCTCTTTCGGTTCTGATTCTTCTTCCGGTTCCTCTTCGGGAACTTGTGAATCAGTCCAATATATATTCGACTCTTCGTGATTATTAGGTGAGTCAATGGAATTTGTGCTAGAGGTAGTAATCTATCACATAATATCAAACATGTTAAGAGATTAATATATCACATAATATATACATGTTAATAATATATAGTTTCCAACAAAAATGTTAAGCAATCATTTTTAAAGAAAACACGGTCGAAGTCCAGACTCACTAATGCATCCTAACAAACTCGATAAGACACACTAATGCAAATTTTCTGGTTCTCTAAGACCAACGCTCGGATACCAACTGAAATATCCCGTTCTTATTGATTAAAAACGTTCCATATTAATTGATTTCGTTGCGAGGTTTTGACCTCTATATGAGACGTTTTTCAAAGACTGCATTCATTTTTAAAACAAAGCATAACCTTTATTTCATAAATAAAGGTTTAAAAAGCTTTACGTAGATTATCAAATAATGATAATCTAAAATATCCTGTTTACACACGACCATTACATAATGGTTTACAATACAAATATGTTACATCGAAATAAGTTTCTTGAATGCAGTTTTTACACAATATCATACAAGCATGGACTCCAAATCTTGTCCTTATTTAAGTATGCGACTGCGGAAGCTCTTAATAATCACTTGAGAATAAACATGCTTAAAACGTCAACAAAAAATTGTTGGTGAGTTATAGGTTTAACCTATATATATCAAATCGTAACAATAGACCACAAGATTTCATATTTCAATATACATCCCATACATAGAGATAAAAATCATTCATATGGTAAACACCTGTAACCGACATTAACAAGATGCATATATAAGAATATCCCCATCATTTCGGGACACCCTTCGGATATGATATAAATTTCGAAGTACTAAAGCATCCGGTACTTTGGATGTGGTTTGTTAGGCCCAATAGATCTATCTTTAGGATTCGCGTCAATTAGGGTGTCTGTTCCCTAATTCTTAGATTACCAGAGTTAATAAAAAGGGGAATATTCGATTTCGATAATTCAACCATAGAATGTAGTTTCACGTACTTGTGTCTATTTTGTAAATCATTTATAAAACCTGCATGTATTCTCATCCCAAAAATATTAGATTTTAAAAGTGGGACTATAACTCACTTTCACAGATTTTTACTTCGTTGGGAAGTAAGACTTGGCCACTGGTTGATTCACGAACCTATAACAATATATACATATATATCAAAGTATGTTCAAAATATATTTACAACAATTTTAATATATTTTGATGTTTTAAGTTTATTAAGTCAGCTGTCCTCGTTAGTAACCTACAACTAGTTGTCCACAGTTAGATGTACAAAAATAAATCGATAAATATTATCTTGAATCAATCCACGACCAGTGTATACGCAACTCAGTATTGATCACAACTCAAACTATATATATTTTGGAATCAACCTCAACCCTGTATAGCTAACTCCAACATTCACATATAGAGTGTCTATGGTTGTTCCGCAATATATATATAGATGGGTCGACATGATAGGTCAAAACATTGTATACGTGTCTATGGTATCTCAAGATTACATAATATACAATATAAGTTGATTAGGTTATGGTTGGAATAGATTTATTACTAACTTTCACGTAGGTAAAATGAGTAGTTTTTATCAATCTTGTTTTACTCGCCATTTCTTCGTTTCTAATCCGTTTTGAGTGATTCCGGTGGCCACGGTTTCGTATTGAACTTAAATTTATGAATCTAAATAGAAAAAGAAAAAGTTTATAGTCCGAAATACAAGTTACAAGTCGTTTTTGAAAGAGGTTGTCATTTCTGTCGAAAGAACAACATCTTGATGACCATTTTGAAAAACATACTTTCATTTTGAGTTTAACCATGATTTTTGGATATAGTTTCATGTTCATAAGAAAAATCATTTTTCCTGAAGTATAGCTTTTAAATCAAAGTTCTTCTTAGCTTTTAATTATCCCAACCAAAACAGCCCCCGGTTTTACTACGACGGCGTATATCCAGTTTTATGGTGTTTATTTTGTTTCCGGGTTTTAAATCATTAAGTTAGCATATCATATAGATATAGAACATGTGTTTAGTTGATTTTAAAAGTCTATTTAGAAGGATTAACTTTATTTGCGAACAAGTTTAGAATTAACTAAACTATGTTCTAGTGATTACAAGTTTATAACGTTGAATAAGACAGCTTTTTATGTATGAATCGAACGATGTTATGAACATCATTACTACCTCAAGTTCCTTGGATAAACCTACTGGAAATGAGAAAAATGGATCTAGCTTCAAAGGATCCTTGGATGGCTTGAAAGTTCTTGAAGCAGAATCATGACACGAAAACAATTTCAAGTAAGATTTCCACTCGAAATAAGATTGTTATAGTTATAGAAATTGAATTAAAGTTTAAATATGATTATTACCTTGTATTAGAAAGATAACCTACTGTAATTAACAAAGGTTTCTTGATCTTGGATGATTACTTGGAATGGATTTAGAAAACTTGGAAGTAAACTTGCAATCTTGGAAGTATTCTTGATTTTATGAAACTAGAACTTTTGGAATTTATGAAGAACACTTAGAACTTGAAGATAGAACTTGAGAGAGATCAATTAGATGAAGAAAATTGAAGAATGAAAGTGTTTGTAGGTGTTTTTGGTCGTTGGTGTATGGATTAGATATAAAGGATATGTAATTTTGTTTTCATGTAAATAAGTCATGAATGATTACTCATATTTTTGTAATTTTATGAGATATTTCATGCTAGTTGCCAAATGATGGTTCCCACATGTGTTAGGTGACTCACATGGGCTGCTAAGAGCTGATCATTGGAGTGTATATACTAATAGTACATACATCTAAAAGCTGTGTATTGTACGAGTACGAATACGGGTGCATACGAGTAGAATTGTTGATGAAACTGAACGAGGATGTAATTGTAAGAATTTTTGTTAAGTAGAAGTATTTTGATAAGTGTCTTGAAGTCTTTCAAAAGTGTATGAATACATATTAAAACACTACATGTATATACATTTTAACTGAGTCGTTAAGTCATCGTTAGTCGTTACATGTAAGTGTTGTTTTGAAACCTTTAGGTTAACGATCTTGTTAAGTGTTATTAATCCAATGTTTATAATATCAAATGAAATTTTAAATTATTATATTATCATGATATTATGATGTATAAATATCTCTTAATATGATATATATACATTAAATGTCGTTACAACGATAATCGTTACATATATGTCTCGTTTCAAAATCATTAAGTTAGTAGTCTTGTTTTTACATATGTAGTTCATTGTTAATATACTTAATGATATGTTTACTTATCATAATATCATGTTAACTATATATATATATATCCATATATATGTCATCATATAGTTTTTACAAGTTTTAACTTTCGTGAATCACCGGTCAACTTGGGTGGTCAATTGTCTATATGAAACCTATTTCAATTAATCAAGTCTTAACAAGTTTGATTGCTTAACATGTTGGAAACACTTAATCATGTAAATAACAATTTCATTTAATATATATATAAACATGGAAAAGTTCGGGTCACTACATTAGCGCGCCGTCAGATAGCGTGCACGAAGCAAACTTGGTCTTGTTATCCTCCGAATAGTTGCTAACTCGGAATACTGATTCAAGTTTCTCGAACTATCTAGTGAGACCAACCGGTCCCTCGGTTCCACTGAAGTTATGCGGTTTGCAGCTCTGGAATTCCTTGTAAATACACCCATTTCGAACGGGTGGGATAACCGGTGGTGGTGGCGGTGGAGCTTGAAGGTTTCTTTCTGCTAGGGCTGCGGCTACACGTTCTTGGATCATCTCTTCAATTTGAGCAGCAGTAGGTGTGGATCGACCGTTAGCCATGATGTTCTAAACAAAAGTTTTGACTTAAGTCAAAATCCAGCATTCAATATGTAATAATACAGTATATAGTAGCCAACATGGAATCAAAACATCACATGTTATCAATTAGCGCATCTAGCTACAAATACCATAGAATCATCGTACAGTAATGTAAATAGAACGTTGTGCAAGAATTAAATAACGCAAAGTTCCATTCATTAATAATAATAAGTTTCATACATCTGAATAAGTCCGTACAATACATGAGTAATACAATAAACTACAACTAGATTACATCACGAAATCTAATACAAAAGTCCTACGGTGAAGGTGGGTGTAGGATGTCCAAAACTTGAGCCATCTGCTCCTCGAGCTTAGTAACTCGAGCTCGGAGAATCTCCACCTCCCTTGTCAATTCCTCGACAGTGGGAGCTGGTGGGGCGGGCGGTGCTGGTGGTGTAAGTGGGGCCGGTGGAGCGGATGGTGCTGGCGCTGCCGATGGTGCGGGTGGAGCGGGTGGTGCAGCCCTCACGAAACGAGGTGAAGACGTTCCGGCTCCAAAACAGTCAATACGTAACGGGGAACCTTACGTATCTGTGGGTCAGCAGGGTACGACACAAGCCGTTTACGAGCAGTAACCCTACGACGCCGACCAAAAGCGTCAGTGAAAGCACGACCTCCGTTGATACCCGGAATAATGCCATCGAAGCGGTACCGCTTCTTCGGCGGGGTGGAGGGTGCCTGAATAGGTATATCAGCAGGGTCCTCGTCGTCACTGGAGTCTGATGAAGAATCATCTGATGAAGAATCGGCGGATGATGAGTCATCCGAATCATGTGGTGGTGACACGGGTGGCTGAACTGGCAGTCCGAAGGCGGCCAACATCTCTCTGTGTCTGAATGGCGGAATCGGCACTAAACATCCATCTGGAGCGCGTCGGCATGGCATGCGCATATGGTTACGGAATGGCCCTTCCCCGAACTCCGCGGGAATCACAACACCACCGATGCGGGGTTGTGGTTCCGAGGGTCCGGGAGCAGACGGAGCTGGAATCTCCGTAGGGTCCACGTGTCTGTCAATAGTAGCCACTGGTACGGGCGGCTGGCTGCTAGTCCAGGAAGATGAAGCGCCGGGGTCACTCGTGCGTATCGGGATCGGTGGATCGGCAACGGTGGTAGGTGGGGTAGCTGAAGAGTCTAAACTGCCCAAAACGATAGCAGGTGGTACATTCGACATTTGAACAAGGAAAAATAAATTTTCCATGTCAGTAAGTCATAAAGCAAGCACGTATTAGGCCAACATTTTAAATCATGTATAACAATAAGTAGCATGGCAATAATAATGAATCGTACGGAAGTAGCATGCAATCGAAAGCAAGTAATATCATACGGTGGGGAAATCATATAGTAGCATATGGCATATAGCAGTAAAAGTAAGCAGCAGCATGCAGTAAGTTCAGTGGAAACAAGTAAACTAGCAAGTTGTAGATTAGTCCTATTAGTGAATCCTACTCGGGTCAGTCTTAGACTCACTAATGCAACCTAATTCCCTACAACCAATGCTCTGATACCAAATGTGACGCCCCGTATAAAACCATCGTGTACGAATCATCAACAACAGGATCATTACAATGTTAAGTATTATATGCGTTTTCAAAAAGAGTTTGCATTCAATAATAGAGTGATGTCTAAACCAACATCGAATGTTTTACAATACAAAAGCATGCTTCACTAAGTAGAAGCAACTAATAAGTGTATGTGACCACAATGGTCGTTACAAGTCATAGTTCATAAGTACTAAAGTTTGAATGCAAGGTAAAGTAGTTCATGCGACGACAACTCTAAGCAGCGGGTGTCTACAGCATGACTAGTACACAGCGGAAGCTAACCTCAAGCACCTGAGAAAAACATGCTTAAAATCGTCAACACAAAGGTTGGTGAGCTATAGTTTAAGTATAACAGTAATGTAAGTAGGCCACGAGATTTCAGTGCTACAACGAGCGTTTCAAAAGTGTGTAAAGTATATGCTAACCGTGGGCACTTGGTAACTAACTTAACGTTTGTACCACCTGAAAGTAAACTTGGCGAGTGCGTATGAATTAAGAAGTATTAAACACCCGTTAAATGCTAGCGCGACTAGCCCGAGTGGGGATGTCAAACCCTATGGATCCATATCTAAGATTCGCGTTCACGGTTCAAAAACCAATGATTAAACGTTACCAAGCTAAAGGGAATGTTTATGCCGTTGTATAACCCACACATATATAATTTTAAGTACTCATGCCTAGTATGTAAAATGTAAAAGCGCATGTATTCTCAGTCCCAAAATAGTTAAAGTAAAATGGGATGCTATAACTCACAAGGATAATGTAGTCGTAAAGTCGGTTCGGAAAAGGTGTGCAAGTAATCGGTCCGAAGGTCCTCAACCTAAGTCAAATAGTACTAAGTCAGTAAATCGTCTTAATAGATTTAAAAGTATGTAATTAAGGTCTTAAAGGTCATCATCATTCATCATCAAACAAAAGGCGTAAAGTAAGTTTCGTTTATGGAAGTAGTTTTAAAACAAAGGCTGACTTCATTCAGTCACCACGGCCTCTACCCTTACTGAATTAAGGTGAGACCAGTGGCCATGGCTCCGTATATGAGTCCCTTAAGTGTGGTAAAAATTCCAGAAGCAAACTCATCTTCGTTTAACCGTGGTGATGGTTTAAGTGCGAGTAGGTTAGAAATTTCTGCACAACGTTAAAAGGACATAGTGACGATCGGAGGGCCATAAATCCTAAACCGTAACTCGGATTAAGACGAGTCTTATATGAAAAGTTATCTACTCAAAAATAGATATTTGAAAATCATAACCATAACAGCCCAGGTTTGCTGGTCTGTTACCGAATCACCAAAACAGTAGGTAGAAGACAGTAAACAGAAAAATAATGGGTTCCGGTGAGTTTGGTGCTTGATGTTCATCATGGTTCTCATCCTTGATGCCTATAGCTTCAAGTGTACAACTCATTGATGTGTTTACATCATCTTTGCCAAGGTTTGACCATCATAACCCAAGTGTAAGTCTAAGACATGTAGCACAACTTCACTTAAGAGTTGTAAGTGTTTTGATGAACCAAAGTTACATCAATATCTTAGGTTTGACACTTTCGTGAACTATAAAAGTAAATATGGAACTACAAACTTGAAAGTAACTAACTAATCAAGATCTTAAGATGTAGAACATAGTTCTTAGTTAGATCTTGAAGATCCAAGACTCAAAAGTCTAGATCTAAAGTTATTAAGTTAAATCAAACACAAGTATATGAAGTTGTAACTAGAAAGTTAAACTTTTATGTCTTGAACTTACAAAATTTCAAGAATAATAATCAAGATTAACTAGTAATTACTTGACCATAATTATAAATCACGAATTCAAAAGTGCACAAAAGAAAGTAATAACATAGATCTACAAGTATTATGTTTATATTTGTTTCAACTTGAGAAGATCCAACCCAAAGTTTAGATCTTAAGAGTTCAAGTCTACAAAACATAAACATAAAGAAGATTCTAAAACTTATGAACTTGAAATAACGAATTTAAAGTGAACATAAATGAAGAAAATAACTAGATCTATAAGTATTATGTTTCATGTTTGTGTCATACTTAGGAAGATTCAAAGCAAAGTTGAATCTTAGGGTTTAAGTCTACAAACATTAAAACAAAGAAAGAAATTTATAAATCTTATGAACTTTTGAAACACTTAAATGTAGAACTCCAAACTAATAAGTTTGAGTTCTTGTTCTTGATTTTCATCAACAAAAGAAGTGAAGAAAAACAAGGTTCATGGAGATGCAAACTAATAAGTTTGATCTTGAATAACAACTAACAAACTACAAGTAACAAACAAGTAATAAAGCAAGTGATATAGATGATGATGATGTACAATGTTACAGTTTTGGTAGCAAGAAAAATGAGAAGAAAAGTTTATTACTTACAAGAAAAAGAGAGAAAATTGAGAGAGTTTGAAGTGGTGTTGGATGTGTGTGTAAATGAAAGAGAAATGCAAGTATACAAGTAACAAGTGAAGTGAAAAATGAGCTCCCCATATGCTAGCTAATGCCAACGGTTTTTGTAACAAAAATGGGAGGTCAAATGGCAACTTTCAAGCATGGGAAAGATGTGAAAAGCTAAGAAGAGTAATAAGGTTAAATTACATGGGAGTATGGTCTTGCATGCTTAAGTAATTTGTCTCCTAATTAGTGTAATAAAACCACACTTAACCTTAATGTAATACTAGCTTATAACATGGGCTTACAAGTCCATATAAAGTGTAGGGTGGGCTTACTAGTCCAAGTTTATTAATTAAAGGCCCAAGTCTAAATAAGGATGCAATTAACTAAATAAAGCCCAAGTAATTAACTATTAACCTTAGTTAATTAAAATGATTAAAAATAATAATCATGAATGTAAATAATATCTAAAAATATTATTCGTGTAAGTTTCGGGTGTCACAAAGACGTTTCGGGCAATTAAAGTCAAGTACGTTTAGTCATGGCAACATGTAAATGTAATAACATACATTCGTTTAATCATACGTATTAATAATAATAATTATTAATAAATAAACGTTGGAAAATCCAGGGTCGTTACAACAGGAGTTGTGACGACCCGGAAATTTCCGACTAAATTTAAACTTTATCTTTATATTATTCTGACACGATAAGCAATGTTTGTTAAGTTAAATCTCAAGGATTTTAAACTATGTTTATACATTCATTTAAACCTCGACCAAATTCCAATGATTCACGAACCATTAAATGAACATATATGTGCACTGTATGTATATGTGTATATGTTATAAATTGAAAATGTCAACAAAGTATTTAAACGTATAATGCTTTATATGAACGTATTTGTTTCAATATGATTATCGACGAAATTAAAAAAAAAATATATTAAATAATTGAATTATCATAAACATTGAATTATGATTACAAGTCTCTGTTGAGAGGTCCACTATGATTTGAGAAAATATATTCATCTTAACGATATTCAGAATAATTTGTAAAGCTATTTATAAATAAAAATAAAAAGTGTAATTTACGAAAGTTAGACAAAAGCTAGTGGAGAATTGGTTTCCATAATATTCTATTAATCTATTTTCAAACGTACAAAAACGTTTTCAGTTTAAAAAGAACTTTATTATTAAAACGTATATAACTTTTATAAATATCTAGAATCACTTTTGACAACTCATTACTTAACTAGTATAATAAATATAACGATATTTATATTTTATTTCATTAAATATATATAACGATTTAAATTATACGCGTATTATACATACATAGTTTTTATACTTTTACTATACTTTAACTTTACCTTTACTTTATTTTTACTTTACCTTAACTTTAATAATTCATACTTTAATAATTCACTTTAATAATTCATACTTTAATAATTCACTTTAATAATTCATACTTTAATAATTCACTTTAATAATTCATACTTTAATAATTCACATTAATAATTCATACTTTAATAATTCACTTTAATAATTCATACTTTAATAATTCACTTTAATAATTCATACTTTAATAATTCACTTTAATAATTTAAAAATCTATTATAAATAGAATTCAATAGGTTTCATTATTTGATAGAAACTTGAAAATATTTTCTCTAAACTCTCTCAATCGATTTACATATATATATTTACTTCGTATTATTTCAAGAAATTATCAGTATACATAAAATATTACTACGGAGTGCTGTCCGAGTGATTTTGAAATTGTTTTTCGAGCGGGATAGAGCTAAGAAAATTATGGGTTAAAGCTATGGAGGTTATGGGTATGGTTCGGGAGTATTGCTCGTGAGTCAAACTAGTGTTTATCATCTCCGTTGCGTCTACGTACTTTTTCTGCAATATTGAATCTCAATATTGATATGTTCGTGAATCCAAGGCCAACATTGCACTTGTTCAATGACGTCATATGTATTTTTACTACAAAATACAGTAATGTGAGTTTCATTTGCTCCCTTTTATATATATTTTTGGGACTGAGAATACATGCGCTGTTTTTATAAATGTTTTACGAAATAGGCACAAGTACTAAAACTAATTCTACGTGGGTTTAAACTAGAAATATACCCTTAGCTTGGTAACATTAAACTACTTGTCTATGTACGATAGGCGCGAATCCTAAAGATAGATCTATTGGGCCTGACAAACCCCATCCTGACTATGGGATGCTTTAGTACTTCGAGGTTATTTTAAACACACCTGATCTGGTGTACTTCAGAGGGTAAAACATGAACGTTAAGGCTTGTTACCGGGTGCCTACAACTTATAGAATACTTTTATACACTTGCGAGTGTACATATATTTATAAACGAAAATCTTGTGGTCTATTAATATATTGAAATGGTTGTTATGATAAACCTATGAACTCACCAACCTTTTGGTTGACACTTTAAAGCATGTTTATTCTCAGGCATTAAAGAAATCTTCCGCTGTGCATTAGCTCATTTTAAGGATATTACTTGGAGTCATTCATGGCATATTCTGAAAGACGTTGCATTCGAGTCATTGAGTTCATCAAGATTATTATTATGTCAATTATAGTTGGATGTATTATAAAATAGTGTGCATGTCGTCAACTTTCATTGTAAAGAAAGTTTGTATTTTAAAAACGAATGCAATGTTTATAAAATGTATCATATAGAGGTCAAATACCTCGCAATGTAATCAACTATTGTGAATCGTTTATAATGTATATGAACAGGTCCTTTCAGTTGGCATCAGAGCGGTGGTCTTAGCGAACCAGGTCTGCATTAGTGTGTCTAACTAATAGTCGTTAGGATGCATTAGTGAGCCTGGACTTCGACCGTGTCTGCATGTCAAAAGTTTTGCTTATCATTTTTGTCGGAAATTGCCTGCTTATCATTCTTAGTCTAGACACGTCTTACTGCATTGATTGCATGAATAGTGTATAGACAAAATTCATATCTTAGCATATCTGCTAATCCATATCTTAGCATATCTGTTACTGTAAACTTTGCCTGACATATCCCGTAAATTCCTCCGTAATCTACGAAATCTTTTGCGCTATATATATATAGATATTCTATGTAATTAGAATACCACCCGATAGCCGAAAAATCATTTCATATCGAAAAATCCTTTATTCAATCGAACGAAATGGAATTCGTCATTAGTTCAAGTCCCTCGAATTCCGATATGGAATCCCACTCAAGCTCCGAAAGCAGTGTGACCGGAATGGATCAACCAATTAGCCATCATCTATTCTGGATGAATTGGGGATAGGTTCGTAGACTCCTCAATAACTGGAGACAAGAAGAGGTGATCCCTTCCATCCACCGCATTGCCCTCTTGGCGATGAACCTGAAGCACTTACCGGCGAACCGGTCTGAAACACCATTTTCTCTTTCATTTCCGGAGTATCTCGTCACGATTATATACTACATCAAATTCTAGATTTTATTTATCCGCTCGTCCGAACCGATAATCACCCCGGTGTAATAGAAGAAGTCAACGAGCTTCGCGCTCGAGTAGTGGCTTTAGAGAATATGGTGCAAGGGTTACAAACACCAACAGCAGCACCAGCAGCATAACCAGTACCACCATCAGCAACACCAACAGTACCATGAACATCACCAGTACAGTCAGTGCCATCAGCGTTGTCAGAATCAGCAGCACCTATAACATCACAAACTCCGTCAGTTCAAGAATCACCGTGGACATCATTATAAATCAACAAGTATGTCATATCAATGAGTTATGAAGTATTAACTCATTTCCACTGAAGGATTTATATGTATATCTTATATATATATAAATTTTTAGACCATAATAAATATTTCCGTACTAAGCTATTATGTGTGAATCTTAACTACTCGGTTAATTCATGTTACTAATATGCAATAATGTACGTCCTTCGTTCACAACTTAACCATCATTAACTACAATCTCTGCCTCAATTCAATAAATCCCAATTCATAATAAATCAAATGAATTATTCAAATATAAGTTTGATTTTTCACTTTCATCGTCGATGTACTCGAAACTTTTCAAATAACATTATTCGTACCTTGCGAAATTCACAAGAATTCCACAAACACCAACAAATAACGAAGTATTAATTCATAATTTCAATTTTATTGATTAAATACTCCGTAGAAGTTATGTAATTTCTAAAGTCTTTAGGGATTATTCAGTTCTAGTTTCAATCGTAAATCAAATGAGTTTAATTTAATATTAATTCATTAAATCTATGTTACATCTGAAGAAAATATGCACATATATATTTTCATAAAGACTGTAATAAAATTCTGTTGTACAAAATATTAATTGTGAAATTTTTTTTTAACGGGTAGGTAATACCCGAGAGATATATAAATTCACAATTAATATGTTACATTTTTCGAATCTGATTAAGCAAATCATCAACTATACTCCCAAAATCTCACAACAATATACATTCTTGTATAGAAATCAAAACAACCATTCTCACCCAAATTTGATTACGCATTCTGATTTTGACAAATCAAAATCCAAGTCATGATTTAACAGAAGACATCACTCTTAGATTCCTACATCTTTCAAAGCTATACTTTGACTTTAAAACTGTGTTAGAACATCATATGTATATTAACAATTACAAACTGTGTTCAAACTCTCCAAAGTTTTTGAAGACACTTCAAACAATGAACAATTGAGATGATGATCCAACCACATATTACCCACATTTATGTACCTAAAAAGCTCTCGAAGCCAAAGTCATAGTTTGACGCGTATCCGTGTCAGACCCTTTGGCATTTATTAGTTAAAATGACTTTTCAATTCCTTTTCAAAGTAGACAGTTTTGTCACAGCTCCAGCAAGTCAACATCAACTTTTCAGTCGGACTAGTCTTATTATAACCTCGATAGATACGTTGCCCTTTTGTCATCGTTATTGGGGACCTTTCATATCTCACCACCTTAGCAATAAACTTACCAACAACTTCAATTATCTTTGACTTTTCGAAAAATCATTATATTTATTGAAATCACATCATTTACTCATTCGCATCTTGTAACGAGAATTGTCATACGAATCATCAAAAAACAGTAACCAGTATTTTGAAATCTCGCAGCATGTCTACGCCAACAGTTATATGTGTACGTAAAACGCCTATCTCCTGGACTTACATACTTTGAATGTGAAGTTCTGAAAAATATTTTGAACTGCGAACTAGTTCTTGAAATGCTGACGAAGCATCAAAAACTGTAAACAATCTTAACAGTAAAAAGTTTGATGACAAAGAATAGTAAGGTGGTAAAGCTGAGAAAAAGAGAAGGTTTGGAACTGGAAAACGGATTGAACAGACTATGAAGGAGGCTGTGGACAAATCACAAAGACTAAATCTGCCTTCAAAGAATCCAAATGATTCAGTGCCTGCTAAAGTCATTAACGAATACCTTACTCTTTATTCTAAACCTTTACAGACAAATCTTCATCATCATCCATCAATATTAGAAATTCTAAGATATTATCATATCTTTCATTATAAATATCCGCGATATTTCTGAAGATATTTTCACAACTAATCTTATCTGAAGTCATTTATCTCTTTGCGCCATCAGTGTTACAGCATATAAGAAACTATTAGTTTCTATATTCTATAAACTTTCGAGTTTAAATTATGAATGTTTTGAAGTAGTGTTGGGAACTGAAGCATGAGTTAGTATAATATAATGACACTTGATCAACGTGATTATATTACAGTAAGTCATGCTGAGTTTCTAATGGGACATGACGATTCACAGACCATGCCGTCATCATGTTCCATGTTACACGAATCTTGTATTCTATTTAATCTCTAAAAATATCAAGAATATATTTTCTTGATGATTCGGTCTTTTCAGGGTATTCTGGTAAATTAACAAATCAAGATCGTGCCATTACCATTTTCTTCTTAGAACATTAACTATGTTCATTCTTAAATTCATATCTGCGAATACTGGACCATTACAAACGTTGCTTAATCGCAAGAATAAGAAACGAAAGGACAAAACTCCAAAATAGAAATTGGAGTATAAATCGCAGCAAATAAAAGGGAGCATTAACTGTGGATGTCAATGATTATAGAAGACAAAAGCAGGGGCTTTGAAATATAAGGGAAGATATAAAACCCAACAACCACCCAAAAATTATAACTGTATATATCGATGCATATAGTAATATAAAGACACGGAAGAACTAAAAACACTATAAAACCGAGAGTATAGTAGAAGTAAATAGATTTTTCCGGAGGCAGATGAAAAAGAAGAACGACAGATATGAAAGTGAGGAGTATATCGAGAATCAATACTGGATGAAGCATATTGACAAATACTTTAAAATATGATTTGAGGGAGAAAGAATAGAAGGTGTGAGTTGTAAGGAAACGAAGGAGGTGGATTTATAGTGAAATACCCGACAGAGAAATTAAGATGGATTATCATATTAATTCGAAGAGAATCATAATCTCCTTAATCACCGAAGCATCAAATCCAACATAGATTACAAAGATTTTCTTTAAATTCGGAGATCAATTGTGATGACGTCAAAAGATATGACGAATTACTATAATCTTATTTCCTTCATTTACGATAACTTTCCTCATACGCTTTGAGTAATCGAATTATTTTATCCATACTTCTTAGACATGATAAAACTTCATAATCGTCATAATAACATTCTCATTGTTAGCCATAACGACCTCTATCAAATTTCGGAGACGAAATTTCTTTAACGGGTAGGTACTGTGACGACCCGGAAATTTCTGACTAAATTTAAACTTTATCTTTATATTATTCTGACACGATAAGCAATGTTTGTTAAGTTAAATCTCAAGGATTTTAAACTATGTTTATACATTCATTTAAACCTCGACCAAATTCCAATGATTCACGAACCATTAAATGAACATATATGTGCACTGTATGTATATGTGTATATGTTATAAATTGAAAATGTCAACAAAGTATTTAAACGTATAATGCTTTATATGAACGTATTTGTTTCAATATGATTATCGACGAAATTAAAAAAAAATATATTAAATGATTGAATTATCAGAAACATTGAATTATGATTACAAGTCTCTGTTGAGAGGTCCACTATGATTTGAGAAAATCTATTCATCTTAACGATATTCGGAATAATTTGTAATGCTATTTATAAATAAAAATAAAAAGTGTCATTTACGGAAGTTAGACAAAAGCTGGTGGAGAATTGGTTTCCATAATATTCTATTAATCTATTTTCAAACGTACAAAAACGTTTTCAGTTTAAAAAGAACTTTATTATTAAAATGTATATAACTTTTATAAATATCTAGAATCACTTTTGACAACTCATTACTTAACCAGTATAATAAATATAACGATATTTATATTTTATTTCATTAAATATATATAACGATTTAAATTAATATTATATATATTTATACGCGTATTATACATACATAGTTTTTATACTTTTACTATACTTTAACTTTACCTTTACTTTATTTTTACTTTACCTTAACTTTAATAATTCATACTTTAATAATTCACTTTAACAATTCATACTTTAATAATTCACTTTAATAATTCATACTTTAATAATTCACTTTAATAATTCATACTTTAATAATTCACTTTAATAATTCACTTTAATAATTTATAATTTAATAATTCACTTTAATAATTCAAAAATCTATTATAAATAGAATTCAATAGGTTTCATTATTTGATAGAAACTTGAAAATATTTTCTCTAAACTCTCTCAATCGATTTACATATATATATATTTACTCCGTATTATTTCAAGAAATTATCAGTATACATAAAATATTACGACGGAGTGCTGTCCGAGTGATTTTGAAATTGTTTTTCGAGCGGGATAGAGCTAAGGAAATTATGGGTTAAAGCTATAGAGGTTATGGGTATGGTTCGGGAGTATTGCTCGTGAGTCAAACTAGTGTTTATCATCTCCGTTGCGTCTACGTACTTTTTCTGCAATATTGAATCTCAATATTGATACATTCGTGAATCCAAGGCCAACATTGCACTTGTTCAATGACGTCATATGTATTTTTACTACAAAATACAGTATTGTGAGTTTCATTTGCTCCCTTTTATATAAATTTTTGGGACTGAGAATACATGCGCTGTTTTTATAAATGTTTTACGAAATAGGCACAAGTACTAAAACTAATTCTACGTGGGTTTAAACTAGAAATATACCCTTAGCTTGGTAACATTAAACTACTTGTCTATGTACGGTAGGCGCGAATCCTAAAGATAGATCTATTGGGCCTGACAAACCCCATCCTGACTATGGGATGCTTTAGTACTTCGAGGTTATTTTAAACACACCTGATCTGGTGTACTTCAGAGGGTAAAACATGAACGTTAAGGCTTGTTACCGGGTGCCTACAACTTATAGAATACTTTTATACACTTGCGAGTATACATATATTTATAAACGGAAATCTTGTGGTCTATTAATATATTGAAATGATTGTTATGATAAACCTATGAACTCACCAACCTTTTGGTTGACACTTTAAAGCATGTTTATTCTCAGGTATTAAAGAAATCTTCCGCTGTGCATTAGCTCATTTTAAGGATATTACTTGGAGTCATTCATGGCATATTTTGAAAGACGTTGCATTCGAGTCATTGAGTTCATCAAGATTATTATTATGTCAATTATAGTTGGATGTATTATAAAATAGTGTGCATGCCGTCAACTTTCATTGTAAAGAAAGTTTGTCTTTTAAAAACGAATGCAATGTTTATAAAATGTATCATATAGAGGTCAAATACCTCGCAATGTAATCAACTATTGTGAATCATTTATAATGTATATGAACGGGTCCTTTCAGGAGTATTGTAGGAGGGGGGGGGGGTTGAATACAATTTCTTTTAATTAACTTAACAGTTAAACACAGTTTAGTATTCAAGCATGTAATTTAAATAGAGTCAAAGGTAAATTTTCAACTGTTATTCTTTATTGATTAAATCACAAAGAATTACAACTATCCTTGGCGGAATGATAGTTGGTTGATACAGATTTACCTAAGTATAGCTATGAGGATAAACTTAAAGCTATTACACATTTTGGACTCTAAATTGAAATGTCCCGTTCATATTGATTATAAACGTTCCATATTAATTGATTTCGTCGCGAGGTTTTGACCTCTATATGAGAAGTTTTTCAAAGACTACATTCATTTTTAAAACAACCATAACCTTTATTTTATCGATAAAGGTTTATAAAGCATTACGTAGATTATCAAATAATTATAATCTAAAATATACCGTTTACACACGACCATTACATAATGGTTTACAATAAGAATATATTACATCAAAAATAAGTTTCTTGAATGCAGTTTTTACATAATATCATACAAGCATGGACTCTAAATCTTGTCCTTATTTTAGTATGCAACAGCGGAAACTCTTAATAATCACCTGAGAATAAACATGCTTAAAACGTCAACAAAAATGTTGGCGAGTTATAGGTTTAACCTATATATTATCAAATCATAATAATAGACCACAAGATTTCATATTTCAATATAAATCCCATACATAGAGATAAAAATCATTCATATGGTGAACACCTGGTAACTGACATTAACAAAATGCATATAAGAATATCCCCATCATTCCGGGACATCCATCGAACATGATATAAAAACTTTAAGTACTAAAGCATCCGCTACAACGGATGGGGTTTGTTGAGCCCAATAGATCTATCTTTAGGATTCACGTCAATTAGTAGACTGGTTTAATAATTCTTTGGTTACCAAGTAAAAAGGGGCATATTCGGCTTCGATCGTTCAACCATAGAAAGTAGTTTCATGTACTTATGTCTATTTTGTAAAACATTTAAAAAGCTGCATGTATTCTCATCCCAAAAATATTAGATTTTAAAAATGGGACTATAACTCACTTTCACAGATTTACTTCGTCAGGAAGTAAGACTTGGCCACTGGTCGATTCACGAACCTATAACAAATATGTACATATATATCAAAGTATGTTCAAAATATATTTACAACATTTTTAATACGTTTTACTGTTTTAAGTTTATTAAGTCAGCTGTCCTCGTTAGTAACCTACAACTAGTTGTCCACAGTTAGATGTACAGAAATAAAGTAATATATCGAATCAATCCACGACCTTGTGTATACAAGCCTCAGGCTAGATCACAACTCAAAGTATATAATATTTTGAAATCAACCTCAACCCTGTATAGCTAACTCCAACATTACTGCATATAGAGTGTCTATGGTTGTTCCGAAATATATATATAGATGGGTCGATATGATATGTCAAAACATTGTATTCATGTCTATGGTATTCCAAGATTACATAATATATTAGAATACATGTATAATACAATATAAGTTAGCTAGGATATGATTTGTATAGAATTGTTACAATATTTCCCCTAGCTACAACAATAAAAAAATATTCAATCTTGTTTTACCCATAACTTCTTCGTTTTAAATCCGTTTTAAGTGAATCAAATTGCTATGGTTTCATATTGAACTCTATTTTATGAATCTAAATAGAAAAAGTATATGTTTATAGTCAAAAATATAAGTTACAAGTCATTTTTGTAAGAGGTAGTCATTTCAGTCGAAAGAACGACGTCTTGATGACCATTTTGAAAAACATACTTCCACTTTGAGTTTAACCATGATTTTTGGATATAGTTTCATGTTCATAAAAAAAATCATTTTTCCATAAGAACAACTTTTAAATCAAAGTTTATCATAGTTTTTAATTATCAAACCCAAAACAGCCCGCGGTGTTACTACGACGGCGTATGTCCAGTTTTACAGTGTTTTTCGTGTTTTCAGGTTTTAAATCATTAAGTTACAATATCATATAGATATAGAACATGTGTTTAGTTGATTTTAAAAGTCAAGTTAGAAGGATTAACTTTATTTGCGAACAAGTTTAGAATTAACTAAACTATGTTCTAGTGATTACAAGTTTAAATCTTCGAATAAGATAGTTTTATATGTATGAATCGAATGATGTTATGAACATCATTACTACCTTAATTTTAGTAGGTAAACCTACTGGAAATGAGAAAAAATAGATCTAGTTTCAAAGGATCCTTGGATGGCTTGAAAGTTCTTGAAGCAGAATCATGACATGAAAACAAGTTCAAGTAAGATTTCCACTCGAAATAAGATTGTTATTGATATAGAAATTGAATCAAAGCTTGAATATGAGTATTACCTTGTATTAGAAAGATATCTTACTATAAATAAGAAAGATTTCTTGAGATTGGATGATCACTTTACAAGTTGGAAGTAAGCTAGCAAACTTGGAAGTATTCTTGATTTTATGAAACTAGAACTTATAGAATTTATGAAGAACACTTAGAACATGAAGATAGAAATTTAGAGAGATCAATTAGATGAAGACAATTAAAGAATGAAAGTGTTTGTAGGTGTTTTTGGTCGTTGGTATATGGATTAGATATAAAGGATGTGTAATTTTGTTTACTTGTAAATAAGTCATGAATGATTACTAATATTTTTGTAATTTTATGAGATATTTCATGCTATGATGGTTCCCATATGTATTAGGTGACTCACATGGGCTGCTAAGAGCTAATCATTGGAGTGTATATACCAATAGTACATACATCTAAAAGCTGTGTATTGTACGAGTACGAATACGGGTGCATACGAGTAGAATTGTTGATGAAACTGAACGAGGATGTAATTGTAAGCATTTTTGTTAAGTAGAAGTATTTTGATAAGTGTCTTGAAGTCTTTCAAAAGTGTAAGAATATATATTAAAACACTACATGTATATACATTTTAACTTAGTCGTTAAGTCATCGTTAGTCGTTACATGTAAATGTTGTTTTGAAACCTTTAGGTTAACGATCTTGTTAAATGTTGTTAACCCATTATTTATTATATCTAAAGAGATGTTAAATTATTACATTTGAAGCTATTTCGTATGCCCGAGAGACATATTAAATTAATGTGGCTAATATGTTTTGATCCAAGTCGGGTCATACCCAATAACAAGCTTACCGACACCTTATTCGTATTTGATCTTAACGATTGGATCATTGATTAAATACGCGACACTTGAATTTTAAGGAAAAGGTTTCTTAAATAATATTACTTGATATGTTTATATAAGTTATGGAACAACTTATATAACAAGGATTTAATTATTTATAGGTTAAATAATTAATTAAGTTATGTTACCTTTTATAAAATTGGTTTTATAAAATATACATAACAAATAATATACAAGTTTATAAAAAATGTGTTTTATGAAATCAAGTTTTATAAAAATTGATTTTATAAAATTAGTTTTTTTTATATAAATGTATATTATTACATGATAATGTAAGTGGCATGGGAGTTGGAATGAGCATGCATTTGTTTATTAATTACTACCCATGCTTAACTAAGACCAAGACTTAGTATTCTACACACACATGCATTAAAACATCAATCAAGTAAGCTCCAAACTGCACAATTTTTCTGCCCAAAACAGGCTGTCTGGCTGTAGCCTTTTGAGGCTCAAAAGGGGTTCAAATTTTGTTCATGCAAGTTCATTTTCAAGTGTTCTTCAAATCCTAACTAAATACAAAGGTGTTGGGTTAATTGCTTGGGGTATTACACACTTGAGGCTTCAAGTTAGAAGCTCATTTTGCATCATCTCCTTCTACATTTCTGCTGTCCAAAATTCAGCCCTCTACTATCTTAGAGGAGGTATAAACACTCTTCTAATCTTGTTATATTTGTAAGCATATGATTCATGACTTGATATTAATGTGGAATTTAACATAATGGCTTTACAAATACACTTGTTCTATTAATGCTTCCGCTTGTATTAACTATCTTAAAATTGGTTTTATGATTGTGTAAACTAAATGAACATGTTGTTTTGAAACTCATTAAATTCCAACAATGGTATCTAGAGCCGAAGTCTATGGATTATGCTTCTTATATATGGTCTTTAAAACCCATCAACTTTGCATTCTACTAACATGCATGAAAGTAAAATGCAAAATTAATGGATTTAGGAGGGTTGTATAAGGTTGGCCGATTTTATGAAGTTCCAAAAGGGGTTTTGGAACTTGCAAATTGGTCATATTTGTTGTATGTTGTAGTTCACAATCAATGCCTTGACCTTGTGGTTGAATGAATGTTTGTTTGGTTGATTTGTTAATTTCAATATGGTTGTAATTATTCATTCAATTGGTTTGTAATAATATTCATTTGGTTATGTAATTTATCTTATATTTGGCATGTAAAATAGATTAGGTTGTATTTTCATTTTCTAGACAAAATGTATTAGGATATATTTTGTAACAAGATGAAGATGCATGAAGATCACAAGGAAGAACACAAGAAGCATGTGGATGAAAGGTTAAATGGGAGGTTAAAACCTCTTACTTTGTGTTTCACCCACTGACCGGTGGCATTTTGTTTTCGGCTAAACAAAATGTATACCAAAAGGCTTGATTGTGAACATTTATTTTGCATGCTTGGTTGTTTTAATTCCTTGTATCATTATGGATTGTGTATGTTACTACAACAAGTTATCACACAAGTTAACAACAAGTAAAACTACAATTTTATTGGTTAAATTATTAACAACATGCAAAGAACAAATTATAATTTAATTGGTTAAATTAAAAATGGCTAAATGGATTTTAATAATTGGTTATTAAAACATATAAAAAGGTTTATATCAAAGTAATAAAATTGGCATTATTACATGACATGAAAATGGATTTTCATAAGTACCATACACTAAATGCATGTTGGTGTATGGCATAAAAGTTTTCTCAAACTAGAAATAATGGAAACTTAAAATCCCTTATACAAGGTAAACAAGTTAAACGCCATCCTTTTGTGTGACACTTAGACATATTAGGGAACTCATGATGGGATAAAGGTCACCTAACCGTCATGAACAAACTAATATGATTAAGGTGAAATTCGCATGCTTGAGGGATAAAGGTCACCTAACCACTTGTATGTGAAGTTTACACGTTTACACAAGTAGGACGACTTGATTTGGAAATCATGAACTTAGGGTCACCGAAGCATGATGAACAAATAGGCGTTGATGGGATAATATGCCATGCAAAAGGATTGCATGATCCCATAACTTAGAAGTTGCAAAAGGATTGCAATTGTCATATAATGACTACCTAGCTAAATTAAATGACGGGATAAAGGTCACCTAACTAAAATTTGGTTTACCGTTGGATTCTAAAATTTAATAAATATCAATTGGATTTAAAGGGTATTGATTGTTAAATTAAATATGTCATAACCCGTCCTTAACCGTAAGAACGTGTTAGATAACGTATGATTTCATTGCGAGGTATTGACCTCTATATGCGACATTTTTAAAAGAAAAACTGCATATATTATACATTACAAACCATGATTCTTATTTTTGATACAAGCTTTGGACGAAATAAAGATGATTATCGTTTAGCGATAATCTTCGACTTACAAACTTTACAAATGATGATAACAACACGATTTCTAGCATATTTTACAACACAAGTTCTTGGATATGCAGTCTTATTTTTGACACAAATATGCGTACGCAAGATCCTGCTCAAATTCAACATAATGCAGCGGAAGCTTTTAGAAATCACCTGAGAATAGACATGTTTTAAAAGGTCAACATAAAGTTGGTGAGATATAGGTTTAGTGCCGGCAGCAATATATATATAGACCACAAGATTTCGTATATAAACAGTTTAATAAAAATATTCTAAGTGGTTGAGCACTTGGTAACCATACTTAACAATTAATCACGTCGCATATTCCCTTTAATATGAAATCTTACTACACTGTACCAAGTGTAGTCACGAAACGAAGTACTGTGCAACCGTTGAATACTGGTCGTCCAGTCCGGTTGGGGTTGTCAGGCCCGATAGATCTATCAACAGGATTCGCGTTTACAATACCGCTGTAAATATTAGTTACCAAGCTACAGGGAAGTATGCCAGTGGTACAACTCAACGTAGAATATATTTTTCAGTTACTTGTGTCCATATTGTAAAACATAAAATACATGTATTCTCATCCCGAAATATTTAGAGTTTAAAAGTGGGACTATATACTCACTTTCGTCTTGAAGATATATATATATATAATTTGACTTGGTCTCCGGTTGATATCACGAATCTATCCATATATAATATATCAATACCTTTTCTTTTTAAACAAACGTCACATATATATACTTGTTATACTTTTAATACTTTGAATAATTCCTTAGTCCGTAGTTAGCAGTTCGTTGTTAGTAATTCAATTTTAATGGTTCATTTTTAGATGTTTAATATACCCGCAATGAAATAAATAAAACCCCCAACGAAATAAATAAAACCCCATCGTATATGTATTGGTCGAGATTAATCTTGACCCACGGTACCGGTGTTGTCAAATGACGTGTTGCGTACATAAAGTACCGGTGTTGTCAAATGACGTGTTGCGTACAATCATGGGATCTTATGATTAATCTTCTCGTGTTGTTTACGGGTGATCCTGAACCATATAAAATTGAATTATATAAAATATCATGTTATCTTAGAAAGATGTGATTTTATTTAATTTTCTCCAATTATTTTCGTAGCTAAACTAGTCTTGGATATCCGATTTTGTTTTGGTCGTAGTTTCTTCGTTACAACTCCGTTTTCGTTGGTTCAACTTGCCACTTCCTTGGATCGAGTCCCTCTTTAAGACTATGAACTGTAAATACCTTAGTTTGTATTCGAAATCACAGGTCATAGGTCAAACTTTAGTGAAACTTATGAAGTTAATCATTTTCCATCATGTAAACAACCTTAAATGATTATTTTTCTAAAAGTACTTATACTTTGAGTTAAATCATGAAATTTTTATGTGTTATCATATTCATAGTAAATATCATTTTTCCATAAAATAAACCTCCAATTCAAGGTTCAAGATAGTTTTTAATTATCCAACCCAAAACAGTCCCCGGTGGCACTCCGACGTCGTAAAAACAGTTTTTAAGATAATCTTTGAAAAACCAAGTTATACCTTGTTAAATTAGCATATATTTAAGTTATATTACAGGTCTTGGAGTATTTTAAAAGTTAAGTTAGAAGGATCTATTTAGTTTGCAAACAAGTTTGAAAACATTCAAACTATGTTCTTGTTGTTAAAATTTTATACCACAAAATAAGATAGCTATATATATATGAATCGAATAAGGTTATGAACATAGATTCTACCTCAAATTCCTTGGACAAGGTTGCTGTAAAAGAGGAGTAAGAACCTAGAACCAAAAGGGTGATGGAAGTGGATGAAAGATTGGAAGTAAGTTGGTGTTCTTGGAAGGTTTTCTTGAAGTATTTTTGTAAGGGTTTTCTTATGATGATTAAGTGATGTTTTGAAGCTAAAAACTTATGAGGACCTTGAAGAACACTTGAAGGTTGAAGATAAGAGAGTTTAGAAGATCATTTAACTTGAAAGAAAATTGTTATGAAAGTGTGCATATGTGTATATAGGCGTATATATGTATATGTATATATAGACTTTATTTTTTTGATTTTTAGCTCAAAAGTCCTCATATATGATCCCACATGTATTGACTAATCAAAGGCTGCTAAGATCATATAATTGAAGTCTAATAATTGGTATTTTTCAATAGTAAAACTTCTAGAAACTGCGTATTTGTACGGGTACATATACCCTAAGTATACGTATAGAAATCTTGTGAAAACGGAACGAGGATTCAAATATAGCTATCTTTTGAGAATATACTTATATGGTTTTATGTATTTAAGTCCTTAAAAATGATTAAATACATTACTTATACGATATATGTATAAACATTATATGTCATAAGTATTTAAGTCAAATAACGTTACGTATGGTTATCGTTTTGAAAACTTAAGTTAGTAGTTTCAAAATATACTTATAACTTATTGTTATTAATACAAAATGAGGTATTAAAACATCCTTAAATCATGTTAAACATGTATATATACATATATATATACAAACGTATAATTATCATATATTGTATAGTTCGTGATATCATCGGTCAAACTAGACGGTCAAACGTTGTGTAAATCTCTTTTCGAAAAACATAAGTCTCGACAATTTGGATTGCTTATCATGTTGGTAAGGTTTAATTTATGTAAATATTAATCTTATAAGTATAGAATGATCGAAAAAGTGCGGGTCGTTACATTACCTCCCCGTTAAATAAATTTCGTCCCGAAATTTTAAAATTGTACCTATTTTGCGTCATCGAGAAACAAGTGTGGATACTTTTGTTTCATCTGATCCTCTCGTTCCCAAGTAAACTCGGGACCTCTTCTAGCATTCCAACGAACCTTAACAATCGGTATGTTGCTCTGTTTGAGCTGTTTAACTTCACGGTCCATGATTTCGATTGGTTCTTCGACGAATTGTAGTTTCTCGTCGATATGGATTTCTTCAAGAGGAATAGTGAGGTCTTCCTTTGCAAGACACTTCTTAAGGTTTGAGACGTGAAAGGTATTATGTACCCCTGCGAGTTGTTGCGGTAACTCAAGTCGATAAGCTACCGGTCCAATGCGTTCAATAATCTTGAACGGTCCTACATATCTTGGGTTCAGCTTACCCCTTTTGCCAAAACGTATTACACCTTTCCAAGGTGACACCTTTAGCATAACCATGTCACCGATCTGAAACTCTAATGGTTTCCTTCGGACATCGGTGTAGCTCTTTTGGCGACTACGGGCTGTTTTCAATCTCTCCTTGATTTGTACTATCTTCTCAGTCGTTTCGTGTATGATCTCGGGACCTGTTAATTGTCGATCTCCTACTTCATTCCAACAGATAGGAGATCTACACTTCCTTCCATACAATGCTTCGAATGGCGCAGCTCCAATGCTCGCATGATAACTATTATTATACGAGAATTCTGCTAACGGTAAATACTTATCCCATCCGTTTCCAAAATCGATCACACATGCCCTGAGCATATCTTCAAGAGTCTGAATTGTTCTTTCACTCTGCCCGTCCGTTTGCGGATGATATGCGGTACTCATATCTAAACGAGTTCCTAGTGCCTCCTGTAGTGCTTGCCAGAACTTTGAGGTAAATCTACTATCACGATCAGATATAATGGAAATAGGTATTCCATGCCTTGAAACAACTTCCTTTATATACAATCGTAATAGTTTCTCCATTCTATCCGTTTCCTTTATAGGCAAGAAATGTGCAGACTTGGTGAGACGATCAACAATCACCCAAATGGTGTCGTAACCCCAGGCAGTCTTTGGTAACTTCGTGATGAAATCCATGGTAATACCATCCCATTTCCATTCTGGGATTTCTGGTTGTTGAAGTAACCCTGACGGCTTTTGGTGTTCTGCTTTGACCTTGAAACAAGTTAAACACTCCCCAACATATGTTGCTACGTCTGTCTTTAAATTAGGCCACCAATAACGTGTCTTAAGATCTTGATACATCTTTCCAACTCCAGGATGTATCGAGTATCTTGTCTTATGTGCCTCATTCAATATCAACTTCCTTAATCCACCCAACTTCGGTACCCAAATACGATTTGCAAAATATCGAATTCCGTCTTCCCGTATAACGAGTTGCTTCTCATACTTCTTCATTATTTCATTTCTTATGTTTTCTTTATTGAGTGCTTCTTGTTGAACTTCTTTGATTTATGAGTTGAGATTCATGCGAATTTTTATGTTCATTGCTCGAACTCGGATTGGTTCTCGTTCCTTTCTGCTTAGAGCATCGGCCACTACGTTCGCTTTCCCGGGATGATAACAAATTTCACAATCATAGTCATTTATTAACTCGACCCACCTACGTTGCCTCATGTTCAACTGTTTCTGATCAAAAATATGTTGAAGGCTTTTATGATCAGTAAACACAGTGCATTTAACCCCATACAAGTAGTGTCTCCATATCTTCAATGCAAACACGACTGCTCCCAGTTCTAGATCATGCGTCGTATAATTCCGCTCGTGAATCTTTAATTGTCGGGATGCGTATGCAATAACTTTCTTCCGTTGCATAAGAACGCAACCAAAACCTTGTCGCGAAGCGTCACAATATATTTCAAAATCATCGTTCCCTTCTGGTAACGATAAAATAGGCGCCGTAGTTAACTTCTTCTTTAGTAATTGAAATGCACTCTCCTGCTCAGAAGTCCATTCATATTTCTTCCCTTTTTGTGTTAACGCTGTCAACGGCTTAGCTATTCGGGAAAAATCTTGAATAAACCTTCTATAATAACCGGCTAAACCCAAAAATTGGCGTATCTGCATTGGTGTCTTAGGAGTCTCCCATTTTTCAATGGCTTCAATTTTTGCTGGATCAACCTGAATTCCTTTGCTACTAACAACGTGGCCAAGAAATTGCACTTCTTTCAACCAGAAAGCACATTTAGAAAATTTAGCATATAGCTGTTCTTTTCTTAACAACTCTAATATCAACCTTAAATGCTGCTCATGCTCTTGCTCACTCTTAGAATAGATAAGAATATCATCAATGAAAACGATAACAAACTTATCTAAATATGGACTACAAACTCGATTCATGAGGTCCATGAATACAGCTGGCGCATTCGTCAATCCAAACGGCATGACCAAAAATTCGTAATGACCGTAGCGTGTCCGAAAAGCAGTTTTCGGTATATCTTCTTCTTTGACACGTAATTGATGATAGCCCGATCTTTGGTCAATTTTCGAGTACACACATGATCCTTGGAGTTGATCAAATAAGTCGTCAATTCTCGGTAGTGGATACCGATTCTTGATAGTTAACTTATTTAATTCACGATAATCTATACACATTCGGAAAGATCCGTCTTTCTTCTTGACGAATAAAATTGGAGCTCCCCACGGTGAAGTACTTGGTCGTATGAATCCACGATCCAGTAATTCTTTTAACTGACTCTGAAGTTCTTTTAACTCGGACGGTGCAAGTCTATATGGAGCACGGGCAACCGGTGCAGCTCCTGGTACAAGATCTATTTGAAATTCTACAGATCTAAATGGAGGTAATCCCGGCAACTCTTCCGGAAATACTTCAGGAAAATCTCTTGCCACAGGCACGTCATTGATGCACTTCTCTTTTTCTTTCTTTTCGACTTTATTAACATGTGCTAAGATAGCATAGCACCCTTTCTTCAATTACTTTTGAGCTTTCAAATAACTAATGAGTTTTAGCTTTGAGTTACCCTTCTCTCCATAAATCATTACTGGCGTTTTATCCTTACGAGGAATGCGAATTGCCTTCTTGGCGCACACAACTTCAGCTCCTATTTTGGACATCCAGTCCATGCCGATTATTACATCAAAACTTCCTAATTCTATGGGTATCAAATCAATCTTAAATGTTTCTCCGGCTAAATTTATTTTACAATCACGGCAAATTTTATCGGCTTTAATTAGTTTACCATTAGCTAACTCAATCATGTACTTAGCATCTAGAGGTAATAATGAACAATTCAATTTAGAGTGAAAGTCTCTACACACGTAACTTCTATCAGCACCAGTATCAAATATAATAGATGCGGATAAGTTATTAATGGTAAACGTACCCGTAACAAGCTCCGGATCTTCGCGTGCCTCTCTAGCATTAATAACAAATGCTCTCCCACGTGCAGGTCTGACATTCTTCTCTGAATTCGGGCACTGACTCTTATAGTGACCTTGTTTTCCACACCCAAAACAAGTAACGGTAGCCAAAGCAGTTCTATTTGCATTGGTGGCAGGAGTCTTGGTACCATTTGTATTTGTAACGAGAGCCCTACAATCTTCAGCAAGATGACCCTGTCGATTACACTTGGTGCATAACACACTACAGTAACCAAAGTGATGTTTGTGACAACGGTTGCATAAAGGATTTTGTCCTTTGTAACCAAAGCTTGAACCACTACCTGCACCTTGCGTGGTTTCTTGTTTCTTAAAAGATTGTTGTTGGTTACCTCGATCATAATTTCCATTCCACTTTCTTTTGTTACCTGATACCTTCACTTCAGTATTGGATACTTTCTTATCCATAATGACCTGATCCATTAGCTCGTTTGCCATGGTTATAGCTTCATGAATTGTCTTAGGTTTCGATGCTGTAACATTTGCCTTGACCTTTTTGGGCAAACCATCTTTGTACATTTCAATCTTCCGTTCTTCGGTTGGAACCAATTCAGGACATAGCAAAACTAATTCCATGAATCGCTGATTGTAGTTGGTGATTTCAGTACCAACGACCTTCAGGCTTCGTAATTCATCTTCCAACTTCCTAACCTCGTTCCTTGGACAATACTCGTTGATTAACATTATTTTGAATTCTTCCCATGGAGTATCATAAGCTACATCTCCTCCTACAGCCTTCACATAATTTTTCCACCATGTGAGTGCACTATCTTGTAAAGTGCATGATGCATACTTGGTCATGTCCTTCTCAACACAACCACTGATTTTAAACACAGTCTCCATCTTTTCTATCCACCGGGTTAAACCGATCGGTCCTTCTGTTCCACTGAATGATGAGGGCTTGCAAGCTTGAAAAGTTTTGTAAGTGCACCCCACACGAGGATTTGGGTTAACTGCAGCACCTCTTGCAGCCTCGACCCATAACATTCTGTCGTTCACTCGCTGATTGATGAGTTCCTGGATTTCTTGTTCCGTCATTCGGTTCAATCGCGCCATATTCTTCTATAAGAATGAAAAGAAAATAATTATTCACATGGAATATTATAGATGTAGTGTATATTTACAGTACATTATAGCTTATTAATAATATGAACCAGGTATTATTATAAAAGCCTTTTCTTCTTATTAGCGTTTTATAATTATATCTAGGGTAGTACCTACCCGTTAATGTCCATACTTAATAGCTTAGTACAGAATCAATTACTACCATCTAAATAATACTTAACCATGGAAAATTATTGCATTTCACACTTCACTATTTTACATATGCTTATCTTACATCGAACATTAAGCAAACCACACTAATAATATTATATAAAACATTATATGATCCCATGGTTTAATACGGCAGCGCATCGTTTGGTCTATTTACTAGGACGTTTAGGTTCAAAGAATCGCTTAACGCTTATCCTGGCTGTCTGCCTATATTTTGGCTGTGGGACTGAAGAACTGGATGCCGGGATAGAACGAATAGGAATAGCGGGAATAGGGGTGGTAGTGTCTAGTGGAGTTGGTGCCACATCATCCTTATTAAACTCAGGATTTGAATTTTCTAATTCATTAGCCTTTCGTTTCTTTTCTAGTTCGAACTCTTCTTTTGTAATTTCCTGTATTTCTTCCTCGGGTTCACTTTCCTCCTCGGGTTCACTTTCCTCCTCGGGTTCACTTTCCGAGTTCTCTATAGTCGGTTCATCCGAAATTTGTGAGTCTTCCCCAAAGATATTATTTTCGTCATCGGATAGGTTAATGACTGGAACACCATCTGAAGATTCTGGTTTGGAGTCGCTGAATGTGATAACAAGTTTTGAGCCCGACATCTATCACACAACAACTAACCCATTAGTACTACATAATATTTACATATAAATTTTAACCAACAATGATAAGCAATGGTTTTTAAATCAGACCCGGTCAAAGTCCAGACTTACTAATGTATCCTAATGACTTATCAGTTAGACACACTAATGCAAACCTGGTTCGCTAAGACCACCGCTCTGATACCACATGTCATAACCCGTCCTTAACCGTAAGAACGTGTTAGATAACGTATGATTTCATTGCGAGGTATTGACCTCTATATGCGACATTTTTAAAAGAAAAACTGCATATATTATACATTACAAACCATGATTCTTATTTTTGATACAAGCTTTGGACGAAATAAAGATGATTATCGTTTAGCGATAATCTTCGACTTACAAACTTTACAAATGATGATAACAACACGATTTCTAGCATATTTTACAACACAAGTTCTTGGATATGCAGTCTTATTTTTGACACAAATATGCGTACGCAAGATCCTGCTCAAATTCAACATAATGCAGCGGAAGCTTTTAGAAATCACCTGAGAATAGACATGTTTTAAAAGGTCAACATAAAGTTGGTGAGATATAGGTTTAGTGCCGGCAGCAATATATATATAGACCACAAGATTTCGTATATAAACAGTTTAATAAAAATATTCTAAGTGGTTGAGCACTTGGTAACCATACTTAACAATTAATCACGTCGCATATTCCCTTTAATATGAAATCTTACTACACTGTACCAAGTGTAGTCACGAAACGAAGTACTGTGCAACCGTTGAATACTGGTCGTCCAGTCCGGTTGGGGTTGTCAGGCCCGATAGATCTATCAACAGGATTCGTGTTTACAATACCGTTGTAAATATTAGTTACCAAGCTACAGGGAAGTATGCCAGTGGTACAACTCAACGTAGAATATATTTTTCAGTTACTTGTGTCCATATTGTAAAACATAAAATACATGTATTCTCATCCCGAAATATTTAGAGTTTAAAAGTGGGACTATATACTCACTTTCGTCTTGAAGATATATATATATATATAATTTGACTTGGTCTCCGGTTGATATCACGAACCTATCCATATATAATATATCAATACCTTTTCTTTTTAAACAAACGTCACATATATATACTTGTTATACTTTTAATACTTTGAATAATTCCTTAGTCCGTAGTTAGCAGTTCGTTGTTAGTAATTCAATTTTAATGGTTCATTTTTAGATGTTTAATATACCCGCAATGAAATAAATAAAACCCCCAACGAAATAAATAAAACCCCATCGTATATGTATTGGTCGAGATTAATCTTGACCCACGGTACCGGTGTTGTCAAATGACGTGTTGCGTACATAAAGTACCGGTGTTGTCAAATGACGTGTTGCGTACAATCATGGGATCTTATGATTAATCTTCTCGTGTTGTTTACGGGTGATCCTGAACCATATAAAATTGAATTATATAAAATATCATGTTATCTTAGAAAGATGTGATTTTATTTAATTTTCTCCAATTATTTTCGTAGCTAAACTAGTCTTGGATATCCGATTTTGTTTTGGTCGTAGTTTTTCGTTACAACTCCGTTTTCGTTGGTTCAACTTGCCACTTCCTTGGATCGAGTCCCTATTTAAGACTATGAACTGTAAATACCTTAGTTTGTATTCAAAATCACAGGTCATAGGTCAAACTTTAGTGAAACTTATGAAGTTAATCATTTTCCATCATGTAAACAATCTTAAATGATTATTTTTCTAAAAGTACTTATACTTTGAGTTAAATCATGAAATTTTTATGTGTTATCATATTCATAGTAAATATCATTTTTCCAGAAAATAAACCTCCAATTCAAGGTTCAAGATAGTTTTTAATTATCCAACCCAAAACAGTCCCCGGTGGCACTCCGACGTCGTTAAAACAGTTTTTAAGATAATCTTTGAAAAACCAAGTTATACCTTGTTAAATTAGCATATATTTAAGTTATATTACAGGTCTTGGAGTATTTTAAAAGTTAAGTTAGAAGGATCTATTTAGTTTGCAAACAAGTTTGAAAACATTCAAACTATGTTCTTGTTGTTAAAATTTTATACCACAAAATAAGATAGCTATATATATATGAATCGAATAAGGTTATGAACATAGATTCTACCTCAAATTCCTTGGACAAGGTTGCTGTAAAAGAGGAGTAAGAACCTAGAACCAAAAGGGTGATGGAAGTGGATGAAAGATTGGAAGTAGGTTGGTGTTCTTGGAAGGTTTTCTTGAAGTATTTTTGTAAGGGTTTTCTTATGATGATTAAGTGATGTTTTGAAGCTAAAAACATATGAGGAGCTTGAAGAACACTTGAAGGTTGAAGATAAGAGAGTTTAGAAGATCATTTAACTTGAAAGAAAATTGTTATGAAAGTGTGCATATGTGTATATAGGCGTATATATGTATATGTATATATAGACTTTATTTTTTTGATTTTTAGCTCAAAAGTCCTCATATATGATCCCACATGTATTGACTAATCAAAGGCTGCTAAGATCATATAATTGAAGTCTAATAATTGGTATTTTTCAATAGTAAAACTTCTAGAAACTGCGTATTTATACGGGTACATATACCCTAAGTATACGTATAGAAATCTTGTGAAAACGGAACGAGGATTCAAATATAGCTATCTTTTGTGAATATACTTATATGGTTTTATGTATTTAAGTCCTTAAAAATGATTAAATACATTACTTATACGATATATGTATAAACATTATATGTCATAAGTATTTAAGTCAAATAACGTTACGTATGGTTATCGTTTTGAAAACTTAAGTTAGTAGTTTCAAAATATACTTATAACTTATTGTTATTAATACAAAATGAGGTATTAAAACATCCTTAAATCATGTTAAACATGTATATATACATATATATATACAAACGTATAATTATCATATATTGTATAGTTCGTGATATCATCGGTCAAACTAGACGGTCAAACGTTGTGTAAATCTCTTTTCGAAAAACATAAGTCTCGACAATTTGGATTACTTATCATGTTGGTAAGGTTTAATTTATGTAAATATTAATCTTATAAGTATAGAATGATCGAAAAAGTGCGGGTCGTTACAAAATATAATACTTAAACAACTTTGTTAAATTTTGTAGATGGCCGCCAATAACAACAACATTCCTAATGCACCAATCAACTTTAACAACCTATCGTTGAGGTCTATCCTCGAAAAGGAAAAACTCAACCATACGAACTTCATAGATTGGTTCCGCAATCTAAGAATTGTCCTCAAACTAGAGGATAGGGCGTATGTGTTGGAAGACCCCATTCCCGATCAACCGGACGAGGATGATACGGAAGGCATGGCTTATTGGGAGAAATATTGCACCGATTCGTTGCAAGTTTCTTGCCTCATGCTTGGGACTATGATACCCGAACTCCAAAAGGATTTTGAACATCATAGTGCATATGACATGATCACACAGTTGAAGGAGATTTTCCTTCAACAAGCTCGTGTCGAGCGCTTTGAAACGGTCCGAGCGCTTCATGCATGTCGGATGGACGACACCCAATCCGTTTCATCTTATGTCCTTAAGATGAAAATCCTAATTGATCGAGCAAACCATCTTAATTGCAACGTGTCTAATGAATTAGCCACGGACCTTATCCTTAACTCATTGTCAAAGAGGTTTGACACATTCGTGTTAAATTATAACATGAATGGTTGGGATAAAAGCATTGGCGAATTACATGCCATGCTTAAGACAGCCGAAGCGAGCATGGGTAAAAGGGCTTCACCCATGTTTATGATCAATGAAGGCGGGTCCAAAAACAATAACACTTGTAAGCCGAAGGCGGCTAAGAGGAAAGGACCCGCCTACCAAGGCAAGGGCAAGGGCAAGGGAAAGGGGAAGATGGTTACCCCAACCAACAACAACAAAAAGCAAAAGGTTACCGGTAAAGCAAACCCCAAGGAAGATCCGTGCTTCAGTTGCGGTGAAATGGGTCACTGGAAACGATACTGCCCGGTCTACCTTAAGGAGTTGAAGGAAAAGAGGGATGCAGGGCAAACCTCAGGTAATGTATATATGGTATACATTGAGCTTAGTATTACTTCTTCTAATACATGGGTATTAGACACAGGATGTGGAACTCATATTTGCAATTCTTTGCAGGGGTTCAAAAGAAGTGATCAGGATACGGGAACAACAAGTCTCTTCATGGGAAATGGAGCAAGGGTGCAAGTGAAAGCTCAAGGAGACTTTGTTTTGAAGCTACCAAGTGGTTTGGAGCTTATTTTGAAAAATGTTTTGTATGCACCCCATTTATCACGAAACATTATTTCTGTATCCCGTTTGAAACAATGTGGTTTTAATCTTAATTTCATTAATGATGATATCCATGTTTCTTTGAATAATGTGTTCTATTTTAAGGCTTCGCCTTCGAATGGTATTTATGAATTGGTTCATGATGACACATCATACAATAGCTCAATATACCATGCAAACACCAAGAAACTCAAAAAGGATTTGAGTGATTCCTACTTATGGCATTGTCGCCTTGGTCACATAAACAAGAACCGAATGCATACACGTCAAAAGAATGGACTTTTGAAATCAAATGAACTAGACTCATTTGATGTATGTGAGTCTTGTTTACAAGGCAAAATGACTAAAGCACCTTTCAAAGGGACCTATGAAAGGGCTAAGGACTTATTGGGATTAATACATTCGGATGTATGTGGACCCTTTAAGCCCATAACTAGGAATGGTGAAAGATACTTCGTTACTTTCATTGATGACTTCAGTCGTTTCGGATATGTCTACTTGTTAAGACATAAGGACGAAACTTTTGAAGCATTCAAAGAGTATCAAAATGAAGTTCAAAATCAACTCAATAAGACAATCAAGGTACTTCGTACCGATAGAGGAGGTGAATACCTAAGCGATGCTTTCCAAGTTCATCTTAGAAGTTGTGGGGTTATCTGTCATACCCCGTCCTAATACCTCCGGACGAAGTCCATATCGATTATAGACGATTCACAACAGTTGTTTACATTGCGAGGTACTTGACCTCTATATGATACATTTTACAAACATTGCATTCGTTTTTGAAAAGACAATCTTTCATTACATCAAAAGTTGACGACATGCAAATCATTTCATAATATAACTAACTGTAATTGACTTAATAATAATCTTGATGAACGCAACGACTCGAATGCAACATCTTTTGAAATATGTCATGAATGACTCCAAGTAATATCTCTAAGATGAGCAAATGCACAGCGGAAGATTTCTTTCGTACATGAGAATAAACATGCTTTCAAGTATCCACCAAAAGGTTGGTGAGTTCATTAGTTTATCATAAATATTCATTTCATAATTTTAATAGACCACAAGATTTCATATTTCCACTTCTCATAAACATACATCCCATGCATAGAGACAAAAATATCATTCATATGGATTGAACACCTGGTAACCGACATTCAAAATATGTATATAAGAATATCCCCATCATTCCGGGAGCCTCCTTCAGACATGATATAAATTTCGAAGTACTAAAGCATCCGGTACTTTGGATGGGGCTTGTTGGGCTCGATAGATCTATCTTTAGAGTTCGCGTCAATTAGGGTGTTTGTTCCCTAATTCTTAGATTACCAGACTTAATAAAAAGGGCATATTCGATTTCGATAATTCAACCATAGAATGTAGTTTCGATTACTTGTGTCTATATCGTAAAACATTTATAAAAGTAGCGCATGTATTCTCAGTCCCAAAAATATATATTGCAAAAGCATTTAAAAAGAGAGTAATGAAACTCACACATATAAATATTGTAAAACAGTTCATAAAGCATTTGCATGTATTCTCAGCCCAAAAACGTAAAGAGTAAAAAGGGAGCAAATGAAACTCACCTATTGTATTTTGTAGGAAAAATACATAGAACGACATTGAACAAGTATAAGGTTGACCTCGGATTCACGAACCTATATCATTTGTATATATATTGGAACATATAATGGAAACCACATAATTTTATTTATTAATATACATATATATTATATATATATATGTATATATATATATATATATATATATATATATATATATATATATATATATATATTTGTATTTATATAGGATTTATATTAAATTCCATTTAAAAACATTTATTTATATTATATCTCAAATTATATGTTATATATATTTATTTTGTATATATATTTTAAATTGATTAATATCTATACCTTTAGTTATATTAATATGTATATCCATGTCTATATATGCATGTATATATACGTATTTATTAATATGTTTGAAAATAAATAGTTTGTTACATGTAAATATTTATCTAGATAATGTTAATATATAGTTATATGGAACCTTAATATAATTATTGTATATGTAGTAAGTATATTTATTTATTTGCTATCATAATACTCATAATACAATATTAATCATAATAATAGTAATAATGCTAGTAATTAAAATACTTTTTTTAAAAAGAAAAATTCATAACCATAATTATTTCTATATCATAACCCTATTCATGATCAAGTTCAGATTATAACCTCTGATTTTATTGATCATCTTTTTATAAAAAGAATCTTCGTAATACCTATTTTAACTTTACATTCATGTTTTAAATCTTAAATATTTTATAATCTTTTGTAACATCATATATAGTCTTAATTATATTAGTAACTAATTCGTAATACTTATAATCTTTTATTATCACAATCTCGTTCATCATGTTACAATTATACTTAGTCAATTCCTAATAGAGTTATTACCCTTTTATGATAACAATAACAATTGTAGTAATAATAATAATAATAATAATAATAATAAACAAAAAAAAATTATATATGTATATATATATATATATATATATATATATTTGATACTTAAAAATACTTATTTTGTTAATCCTAATTCTAATAATAATACTAATAACAATAATACTTAGATAATAATGACATTAATAATTAATAACAATAACAATACTAATAATAATAATAATAATAATAATAATAATAATAATAATAATAATAATAATAATAATAATAATAATAATAATAGAATTTGGTTTTAGGAACTACCTCACAAGGCTTGTAAAAAAAAAATGTCCTGACCCCGGCTCGAACCCAAGACCACTTGCTTACACACAAACTCCTTCAACCAACCGTCTGTATCTGTTTTCCCTGAATAATATCCATTTTAATTCTATATAACCTACATCTTCTTATATTCTATTTCTTCATCATCTTCCTTAATCTAAATCGACAGAACCAAACCAAAACATGATACGAATTTTGTAGTTTGAATTTACACTGAACCTGAGACAGAAACCAATTGTGTAATGACCCGGAATTTTCCGACCAAATTATACTTATGAGATTAATATTTACATAAATTAAACCATACCAACATGACAAGCAATCCAAATTGTTGAGACTTGTGTTTTTGAAAAGAGTTTTACACAACGTTTGACCGTCCAATATGACCGATGATATCACGAACTATATAACATATGATAATTATACGTTTGTGTATATATATATATTTATATATATTTAACATGATCTAAGGATGGTTTAACATCTCATTGTGTACTAATGACAATGAGTTATAAGTATATTTTGAAACTACTAACTTAAGTTTTCAAAACGATAACTATACGTAACATTCTTTGATATATATACTTATAATCTATAATGCTTATACATGTATCGTATATATAATGTATTTAATCACTTTTTAAGGACTTAAATACATAAAACAATATAAGTATATTCACAAAAGATAGCTATATTTGAATTCTGGTTCCGTTTCCTCAAGATTTCTATACGTATATCTAGGGTATATGTACCCGTATCATACCCAGCTTCTATACGTATTTACTATTGGTATATACACATCAAATCAACATCCTAATCAACATTATTACTGACCTAGATATGAGGTAACTAGAATTTGTCAAGTAGTATGAATTATTAGTAAGAAAACAAAATTAGGAATCCTTTTCTTTCTTTATAAACTAAAAACGTTTTTATAAATGAACACCATTTCTTCACTCCATTTTCTCATACCTACACCCTCATTTATCTCTCAAAATACTCCTAACTTCATACTTGATCATCTCCAAGCATTTTCCCCATCATTTAGCTTCAATTACAAGCCTTAAACACCATAATAAAACTCTTTCAAGAACATATCAAAATAACCACCCATTTGAAGAAGTTTACTTCCAACCTTTTGATCTAACTCCACCACTCTTTGATTCCAAGATTATTTCTTATCTTTTGCAGTAACTTTATCCAAGTAACTTGAGGTAGTAACCTTGTTCATAATCTTATTCAATTCATATTCATATAGCTATCTTATTTTGTGGTATAAAATTTTAACAACAAGAACATAGTTTGAATGATTTCAAACTTGTTCGCAAACTAAATAGATCCTTCTAACTTGACTTTTAAAACACTTCAAGACCTGTAATATATCATAATGATATGCTAACCTAACAAGATATAACTTGGTTTTACAAAGAACATCTTAAAAACTGAATCTACGTCGTCGGAGTGCAACCGGGGGCTGTTTTGGGTTGGATAATTAAAAACTATCTTGAACTTTGAATTGGAAGTTCATGTTCTGGAAAAATGATATTTCTTATGAATATGTTAACACATAAAAATTTCATGGTTTAACTCAAAGTGTAAATATTTTTAGAAAAATGATCATTAAATGTTGTTTTTATGATGAAAAATGATCACTTTCATAAGTTTCACCAAAGTTTGACCTATAACCTATGCTTTTGAATACAAACTAAGGTATTTTCAGTTCATATTCTTAAAATTTGACTCGATCCAAGGAAGTGCCAAGTTGAACCAACAAAAACGGAGTTGTAATGAAGAAACTACGACTAAAACAAGATTGGGCATCCAAAGCTAGTTTAGCTACGAAAATATTTGGAGAAAAAGTAAATAAATCATATCTTTTCTAATTAATATGATATTTTATATATAATTACTTATGATTTGATTTTATATATTTCAGGACCACCCGTAACAACACGAGAAGATTAATCATAAGATCTCATGATTGTACGCAACACGTCATTTGACAACACGGTACTTTATGTACGCAACACGTCATTTGACAACATGGTACCATGCGTTAAGATTAATTCTGATCAATACGAATACGATGGGGTCTTTATTTATTTTATTTAAGCAACTAATTGTGGACCACTAACATCGGACTGCTAACTAAGGACTAAGAAAATATTAAAAGTATTAAAAGTATATATATATATATATATATATATATATATATATATATATATATATATATATATATATATATATATATATATATGTAACGATTACTTAAAAAGAAAATATGTTGATATATTATATATATGGTTAGGTTCGTGATATCTATCGGAGGCCAAGTCGAATTAAATACCTTCAAGGCAAAAGTGAGTTTCATTTGCTCCCTTTTTAATTGCTTTTGCAATATATATTTTTGGGCTGAGAATACATGCACTGCTTTTATAAATGTTTACAAAATAGACACAAGTACTTAAAAATATATTCTACGTTGAGTTGTACCACTGGCATATTTCCCTGTAGCTTGGTAACTACTATTTACATGGGTATTGTAAACGCGAATCCTGTTGATAGATCTATCGGGCCTGACAACCCCAACCGGACTGGACGACCAGTATTCAACGATTGCACAGTACTTCGTTTTGGTGATTACACTTGGTACGGTGTAGTGAGATTTCATAATAAAGGGAATATGCGACGTTGATTAAATGTTAAGTATGGTTACCAAGTGCTCAACCACTTAGAATGCTTTACATACACTTGCGAGTGTATTATGTTTATGATTATGAAATCTTGTGGTCTATTAACATATTGAAATGATTGTTATGATAAACCTATGAACTCACCAACCTTTTGGTAGACACTTTAAACCATGTTTATTCTCAGGTACGAATTAAGTCTTCCGCTGTGCATTTGCTCAATATAAGGACATTACTTGGAGCCGATCATCGCAATGGGACCAAATGTTGATGACTTCGTCCAGGTGGATTAGGACGTGTCTAAAATGTGTAAAATAGATATATAACTTCTGCGTTGTTGTTGGATTTTATATTTTCCCTTATATTTCAATGTCCCTGCTTCTGTCTCCTATAATTATTGTCATCCACAGTTAATGCATTCTCTTATTTGCTGCGATTTATACCCCCTTTCTATTTCGGAGCTTCATGCTTTTGTTTACTTTTCGCAAGTAATGGTCCAGAATTCATAGGTATGGATTTTCGAATTATCATAATATACAAGATAGAAAGGAAAGGTAGTAGCACGATTTTATTTGTCAAATTACCAGAATATCCGAAAAAGACCGAATCATCAAGAAAATATTTTCTTGATATTTTTGAGGTTAAATAGAATACAAGAGTCGTGTAACATGGCACATGATGAGGTTATAGTCTGTGAATCATCACGTTCCATTAGAAACTCAGCATGACTTACTGTAATATAATCACGTTGATCAAGTGTCATTATATTATACTAACTCATGCATCAGTTTCCAACATTACTTCAATAACATTCATATTTTAAGCTCGAAAGTTTACAGAATATAGAAACTCACAGTTTCTATATGATGTAACAATGATAGCACGAAGAGATTAATGATTTTAGATAAGAATAGTTATAAAAATATCTTCAAAAATATGGAGGATATTTATAATGAAAGATAAAATGATATCTTGCAATTTCTAATATCGAAGGATAGTGAAGAAAATTTTTCAGTAAGAGTTTGGAGTTAAAAGCAAGGTATTCGTTAATGACTTCAGCAGGTACTGAATCATTTAGATTCTTTGAAGTCAACTTATTCTTTGTGATTTGTCCATGGCTTCCTTCATAGTTTGCTCAATCAGTTTTTCAGTTTCAAACTTTTTCTGAGCTTTGCCAACCTACAATCCTTTATCATCAACTTCCGACGATTAAGGTCGTTTACGATTGTCTACGGTTTCTGCTGCTTCATTCAGCTTTTTCAACATTCAGAGTATTTGATTTGTAGACTGAGTGCTTTTCAGGATTTCAGATGAAAGATCATAATTCTAAGAGATAAATGTTATATGTTTACATATAACTGTTGATGTGGAAACGTTGCGAGACTCACAATATAGATTTGCTGATTCCCGATAATTGGTATGGCAATTCTCGTTACCAGATGCGGATGAGAATATGATGAGACTTCAATAGATAAATGTAGTGATTTGTCGAAGAGATTTAAGCCAAGGAGTAACGAGGTTTCTGGTACGTCTACTGATAATATGGTGGAATATAAAAGGTTCCCCGGTAACAACAAAAGAGCACGCATATATATCAAGATTATAATAAGGTTAATCCGAATGAAAATCGAAGTTGACTTGCTGAAGCTGTGACAAAATTGACAAATTTTGGAAAGGGATTGCAATGTTATTTTCGGTAATAACAAGGCCAAAAGAGCTAGCACAGATACGTGTTAAACGTTTACTCAGGTTCCAAGTGTTTTTAGGTGTATAACTATATGTATCAATCTTTTCTTCCGTAGATGAAGTGCGGTTGGTTCATCCTCTCGATTGAGGTGTTTTCAATAATTATGAAAGGTTTGAACGCAGATTGTAATCGTTAAGATACAAATGATGTTTAAGACGAAATCAAGTGGCAACTTGAAGAATTGTTTAGTTTCATATGTTATAATCAATATTTTAATTCATTTAATTGTCCAATGTTATTAGTCCACAGTCGATAGTCCACAGTTGACAGTCCAATAATTCATATATAGTTTAATATATAATATTCGAATTAATTAATACGTGTCGTGACCCGTATACGTCTCAGACTCGATCACAACTCAAACTATATATATTATTGTAGAATCAACCTCAACCCTGTATAGAGAACTCGATCATTACTGCATATAGAGTGTCTATGGTGATTCCAAATAATATATATAGATGCGTCGATATGATATGTCAAAACCTTGTATACGTGTCCCGATATTTACAGTGCGTAAAATAAATAACAGAAATTAAATAACGATAAATAAAGTGCGTAAAGTAAATAACAGAAATTAAATGACGATAAATAAAATTGCGAGAATATAAATTGCGATAATTAAATTGCGATAAATAAAATGTAATCAGTTAGCTAGGAACAATTAGCTAGGAACAGTTAGAGTGGATTCTTAACAAAATTTCTCATAGTTAATTTGTTTGTTTCTAACAAATTTTATTTTGTCAAATTTTTTCTTCATTATGCCACTTGTTGAATTCTGATAAATCAAAATCCAAATATGAAATTGGATGAAAATGGTTATTCTGCGGTGAGCGGATTCGTATTTCTGTGGATGTAAGTAAGATAGTGAATGACTGTTGAATCAGATTCGAAGATTGTACAGTGTAACTTATTAATGTGAAATCCAAATATTCCTCGGGTATTACCTACCCGTTAAAATATTTTCACCATTAACAGTTTGTACGAAATAATTTTAATTACAATCTTTATGAAAATATATACATATATATCTTCTTCAGATGTAATCATGGATTTAATGAGTCAATATGATATTAAACTCATTTGATTTACCGTTAGAACAAGAATATATAATCTCTAAAACATTAGAGATTACATAATCGTCATATAGAACGAAGATAAATGATATAGAACGTCATGTAGAACGATGATTATGCTTGAGATATAGGATGAGATGTTGAGGCATGGATTGTTGATGGTACTGGTGCTATTACTGGTGGTACTTTTAGTGCCGGTGATGTTGCTAAAGCTGGTACATTTTGCACCATATTCTCCAGAGCCACTACTCGAGCGCAAGGCTCATTGACTTCTTCTATTACACCGGGATGATTGTCGGTTCGGACGAGCGGATGAATGAGGTTTAGAATCTGAGATAGTATATGATCGTGACGGGATACTCTGGAAATGAGAGAGAAAATGGTATTACGAACATGTTCGCCGTTAAGTGTTTTAGGTTCTTCGCCAAGAGGTGAATTCGGTTGGTGGAAAGGAAAGGATCGCTTTCTTCTTGTCTTTGTTGGTTTAGTCGACTACGAACCCATCGCCAATTCATCCCGAATTGGTGATGACTGATTTTGTTGATCCATTCTAGTTATACTGCTTTCAAAGTTCAAGTGTGTTTCCATATCGGAATAGCTGTCAGAATAACTATCGGAATAGCTATCGAAATCTGTGGGACTCGAACTGGTTGAGGGATTTATCTCGTATGATTAGATGAAGGATTTTCGATAAGAAATAGATTATAGTATGTAGATTAGTATCCTGCAATACATAATTTACAGATGCATATATAATACTAAAATCCCATAAGTTACGGAGGAATCTACGGAAGCTGTCAGACAAAGGTTACAATAACAGATACGCTAAGATATGAATTTTGTCTATACACTATTCATGCAATTATTGCAGTAAGATGTGTCTAGACTAAGAATGATAAGCAGGTAATTTCCTAAGGATGATAAATAGATGATTTCCGACAAAAATTATAAGCAAAACTTTTGACATGCAGACACGGTCGAAGTCCAGACTTACTAATGCATCATAATGACTATCACTTAGACACACTAATGCAAGACCTGGTTCACTAAGACCACCGCTCTGATACCAACTGTCATACCCAGTCCCAATCCCTCCGGACGAAGTCCATATCGATTATAGACGATTCACAACAGTTGTTTACATCGCGAGGTACTTGACCTCTATATGATACATTTTACAAACATTGCATTCGTTTTTGAAAAGACAATCTTTCATTACATCGAAAGTTGGCGGCATGCAAATCATTTCATAATATAACTAACTATAATTGACTTAATAATAATCTTGATGAACGCAACGATTCGAATGCAACATCTTTTGAAATATGTCATGAATGACTCCAAGTAATATCTCTAAGATGAGCAAATGCACAGCGGAAGATTTCTTTCATACCTGAGAATAAACATGCTTTCAAGTGTCAACTAAAAGGTTGGTGAGTTCATTAGTTTATCATAAATATTCATTTCATAATTTTAATAGACCACAAGATTTCATATTTCCACTTCTCATAAACATACGTCCCATGCATAGAGACCAAAATATCATTCATATGGATTGAACACCTGGTAACCGACATTCACAATATGCATATAAGAATATCCCCATCATTTCGGGATCCTCCTTCGGACATGATATAAATTTCGAAGTACTAAAGCATCTGGTACTTTGGATGGGGCTTGTTGGGCCCGATAGATCTATCTTTAGAGTTCGCGTCAATTAGGGTGTCTGTTCCCTAATTCTTAGATTACCAGACTTAATAAAAAGGGCATATTCGATTTCGATAATTCAACCATAGAATGTAGTTTCGATTACTTGTGTCTATATCGTAAAACATTTATAAAAGTAGCGCATGTATTCTCAGTCCCAAAAATATATATTGCAAAAGCATTTAAAAAGGGAGTAATGAAACTCACGCATATAAATATTGTAAAATAGTTCATAAAGCATTTGCATGTATTCTCAGCCCAAAAACGTAAAGAGTAAAAATGGAGCAAATGAAACTCACCTATTGTATTTTGTAGTAAAAATACATAGAACGACATTGAACAAGTATATGGTTGACCTTGGATTCACGAACCTATATCATTTGTATATATATTAAAACATATAATGGAAACCACATAATTTTATTTATTAATATACATATATATATATATATATATATATATATATATATATATATATATATATATATATATATATATATATATATATATATATATATATATTTGTAGTTATATAGGATTTATATTAAATTCCATTTAAAAACATTTATTTATATTATATCTCAAATTATATGTTATATATATTTATTTTGTATATATATTTTAAATTGATTAATATCTATACCTTTAGTTATATTAATATGTATATCCATGTCTATATATGCATGTATGTATACGTATTTATTATTATGTTTGAAAATAAATAGTTTGTTACATGTAAATATTTATCTAGATAATGTTAATATATAGTTATATGGAACCTTAATATAATTATTGTATATGTAGTAAGTATATTTATTTATTTGCTATCATAATACTCATAATACAATATTAATCATAATAATAGTAATAATGCTAGTAATTAAAATACTTTGTTTAAAAAGAAAAATTCATAACCATAATTATTTCTATATCATAACCCTATTCATGATCAAGTTCAGATTATAACCTCTGATTTTATTGATCATCTTTTTATAAAAAGAATCTTCGTAATACCTCTTTTAACTTTACATTCATGTTTTAAATCTTAAATATTTTATAATCTTTTGTAACATCATATATAGTCTTAATTATATTCGTAACTAATTCGTAATACTTATAATCTTTTATTATCACAATCTTGTTCATCATGTTACAATTATACTTAGTCAATTCCTAATAGAGTTATTACCTTTTTATGATATCAATTACAATTGTAGTAATAATAATAATAATAATAATAAACAAAAAAAAATTATATATATATATATATATATATATATATATATATATATATATATATATATATATATATATATATATATATTTGATACTTAATAATACTTATTTTGTTAATCCTAATTCTAATAATAATACTAATAACAATAATACTTAGATAATAATGACATTAATAATTAATAACAATAACAATACTAATAAAAATAATAATAATAATAATAATAATAATAATAATAATAATAATAATAATAATAATAATAATAATAATAATAATAATAATAATAATAATAATAATAGAATTTGGTTTTAGGAACTACCTCACAAGGCTTGTAAAAAAAAATGTCCTGACCCCGGCTCTAACCCAAGACCACTTGCTTACACACAAACTCCTTCAACCAACCATCTGTATCTGTTTTCCCTGAATAATATCCATTTTAATTCTATATAACCTACATCTTCTTATATTCTATTTCTTCATCATCTTCCTTAATCTAAATCGACAGAACTAAACCAAAACATGATACGAATTTTGTAGTTTGAATTTACACTAAACCTGAGACAAAAATCAAATGTATTTGTGATAAAAAAAAAAAAAACAAACGACCTGCAGTTTGCTGCTGTCGCTACTTTCTTTTTTTTTTAAAAAAAATTTGATTTTTGATTTAGATAACGTTATAGGTAAAAATTATAATACGAAATATATTGTAAATCGACCCTAGAAACTTTTGGATTCGTCAATTGAACTTGAATCATAACAACAAACTCCAATTTTACTATGAACACCATGGTTGACTTTTTAAAATCTAACCTTTGACTCCAAAATTAAACCTTGATTTCGCGAATTAAAATTTGAAATTTTGCAGATAGTCTATACACCTGATTCCTAACTAAACTGCATTTATGGATTTTAAATTGGGTTTCAAGTTCGAATTTTTGCTTTAAAGAGGAAGAACAGGAAAGAAAGAAAAATAAAACGGGTTTCCTTTAACTTCTTTCTTTTTTTTTATTTGATTTACAGAAAACGCATTTAAACAGGTGATTAGTGGGTTTGTGTAGTAGCAGGAATGGATAGTTGATTGGCTGTATATTGGATTAGTTCAACCACAATTCACGAGTAACCAGAAGTAGGAGAAAAAAAAAGAATAAGAACAAATAAAAAGAAAAAGCAGATGGAGGTAGGTAATTACTTCGTACGATCTGTCTCCATATATATCTTTATTTGATTTGATGTTAATAAAAAAATATACTGTTAATACTAATGTAAATATCATAATAATAATATTAATAATATTGTTAGTAATAAATATCTTAATAATAATCATAATACTGTTAAAAATAAAAATAACAATAATAATAATATTAGTATTGATATAACAAATTAATATTATCACATAATTATGGGATATTATAAATTTCTAAATATATTATTTATAAATTAATTAAATAATTATGTTTAGAAGTTATATATCTATTTTACACATTTTAATCTACAATTTTTATTATATATATATTCGTTACTAATTTCATTTAGAAAAATAAACGAGTATAAGGTAATCGATGTTTTTATATATTTATATAGATATTCAAAAATACTATGTATATAATTTTTACATAACCAATTTTATTACTTAAATAAATATCTTATATATATTTTTAATCAATAAATTAACATAGCATTTTATATTTACATGTAGTATAGATATATATACATATATATATTTATAATAATGTAATAGCTTTCATTGCCACGTATATTATTTTACATATTTATCTATAACATTAAATGCATATATTAGTTTAATTTATAATATATTATTATTTACATATACATTTTTTATTTACAAATAGTGGTTCGTGAATCGTCGAGAACAGTCGAAGGTCAATTGATTTCATGAAACAGTTCAAACTTTTTAAGATTCAACATTACAGACTTTGCTTAACATGTCGGAAACATATAAAGATTAAGTTTAAATTTGATCGGAAATTTCCGGGTCGTCACATTATCTCACAACTTACTCCCCCTGGAACACCCTAACTTAATGGAGTTTCCGAAAGGAGGAACCGAACCCTAATGGATATGGTTCGATCTATGATGGCTAGAAGCACGTTGCCTCTATCATTTTGGGGTTATTGTCTATGCTCCGCGGCTCGTATTTTAAATATGGCCCCAACCAAGAAAGTGGAACGAACTCCTCATGAGATGTGGTTTGGAAAACCACCATCTCTATCATACTTAAAAGTATGGGGATGTGAAGCTTATCCTAAGCGTTACGTCCCTAATAAGTTGAATGCTCGATCCACGAAGTGTATCTTCATAGGATATCCCAAGGATAATATGGGATATTATTTCTATGATCCTTACGAGCAGAATGTATTTGTTGCTCAGAAGGCTGAATTCCTTGAAACTAAGTTCCTAATGAAAGGCGAAAGTGAAAGGAAGATAGATCTTGAAGAGGTTCAAGATCAAACAGTTGATGCACAATTGGTTGACACTAGCACTCAACATGAAAATATTGAGAATGATCAAATGGATGATCAAAATACACAAGACGTTTGCAGATCTGGTAGGATTAGTAATCCTCCTGAGAGATATGGGTTTCTCATGGATGGTTGCTATGTGGTTGATTTGGATGAACCAACAAACTACCAAGATGCTTTATCAAGGATTGATAAAGATAAATGGCAGGAAGCCATGAACGCCGAGATGCAATCCATGTATGACAACCAAGTTTGGGAACTTGTTGTACAACCTGCTGGCTCCAGGCTAGTTGATTGTAAATGGCTTTTCAAAATGAAAACAGACATACATGGAAACTTGGATACATATAAAGCTAGACTTGTAGCAAAAGGTTTCACTCAAACTCAAGGGGTTGACTATGATGAAACTTTTTCGCCTGTGGCAATGCTAAAGTCTATTAGGATATTATTTGCCATTGCTGCTCATTATGATTATGAAATATGGCAAATGGATGTCAAGACCGCTTTCCTAAATGGATATCTTGTGGAAGATGTCTATATGGTTCAGCCTGAAGGTTTTGTTGATCCGAAATATCCTAAAAAGGTATGTAAGTTAAAGAAGTCAATCTACGGATTGAAACAAGCATCTAGAATGTGGAATCATCGTTTTAATGAGGAAGCCGAGAAATTTGGCTTCATTAAAAATGGTGATGAAGCTTGTGTATATAAGAAAGCTAGTGGGAGCACTATCATGTTCCTTGTACTATATGTGGATGATATATTGTTATTTGGAAATGATATTCCGGCAATGCAAGGAGTTAAAAGTTGGCTAAGTAAATGCTTCTCCATTAAGGATCTTGGAGAAGCACAATACGTTTTGGGGATTGGGATCTACAGGAATAGATCCAAGAAACTAATAGGTTTGAATCAAAGTGCATACATTGAAAAGGTCTTGAAAAGGTTCAAGATGGAGAACTCTAAGAGTGGTTTGGTACCTATTCAAAGAGGAACGCCTCTCAGTTCATCTTAGTGCCCTACCACGAAAGATGAACAAGAGAGAATGAAGAGAGTCCCTTATGCATCTGCTATTGGGTCAATCATGTATGCAATGATATGCACTAGACCGGATGTGTCATGCGCCCTAAGCTTGACAAGTAGATACCAGAATAACCCAGGAAACAGTCATTGGATTGCGGTTAAAAGTATATTGAAATACCTTAGGAGGACTAAGGATATGTTTCTAATATATGGATCTGGTGAGGAGGAACTTGCTGTAAAGGGTTACGTGGACGTGAGTTTCCAAAATGATAGAGATGATTCTCGATCACAGTCCGGTTATGTATTCACGTTAAATGGAGGTGCGGTCTCTTGGAAGAGTTCAAAACAGGATGTTGTTGCAATATCCACTACAGAGTCGGAGTACATTGCCACCTCATTAGCAGCTCAGGAAGCTGCATGGATGAAGAAATTCATCTACGACTTAGGAGTAGTCCCTTCAATTCAGGACCCTCTTGAGATCTTTTGTGACAACGAGGGTGCAATTGCTCAAATCAAAGAACCTCGTGCTCACCAAAAGACCCATCACATTGAGCAGAGATTCAACTACATAAGGGATGAAGTTGAAAAGGGAAAGATATGTATTCGCAAAGTTCACACAGATCTTAATATAGCGGATCCTCTCACGAAGCTCTTACATGGATCAAAACATACAGGACATGTTTGTGCATTAGGGCTTCAATATTCTAGTGATTGGTCATGATCTGTTTTAAGTATTGTAACGGAACAAAATTGTTCAAACTCATTAATATAATTATGGTATTAATTTATTTTGAGTCATGTTCCTATTTTGCATATTTTATCCATGAATAAGTAATTATTCTAAATTCCATAGTCGATCACATTCGTGGGAACGAGTGTGAGGTTTAGACTATTATGAACTTGGATTGGCATACATTCACGAACTGAATGTGGGGCAAGGTTGCTACCAAGGTTCATAGATATTTGTGGGATGCAAATATTGGAAGACCCGCCCTCAAGATTTGCTAAATGGAGCCTTTGTGGTTGATCACATGTAATCTTGAGTAAAGGCAAATATCATTGTATCCTCTGACCTGAGATACATATTGGGTTCAGATATTTACCAAGTATTGTGCCTTGATTCTTTCCTTCGCTATTATGAAATATGGTAGTTCATAAGGAAGAGCTCAGGTACAATGCAAGGTACATATTTAGGACGTATGTAGTCAAGATGGAATTTGTCCCTCTTATTCGTTGAGAGTCAAATGTCTAAGGCCTGATAAAGTTAAATCAAGAAGAGAGTGATCACTCTGTATCTCTTGGATTTAACATGACATATAGGATGAAAGGATATAATGAAAAGATTTACCTATTCATATTTGAGATGGGAACTCGAAAGGGATGATGTTATTGAATGGCACAAAGTCATAACATATTGGGGGTGATGGACGGTCGTTAGGTGGTATCCATCACTTGCATTAATTTCTTATACTTCTCGTGCAAGTGGGAGATTGAAGGTATATCGTATGCCCGAGAGACATATTAAATTAATGTGGCTAATATGTTTTGATCCAAGTCGGGTCATACCCAATAACAAGCTTACCGACACCTTATTCGTATTTGATCTTAACAATTGGATCATTGATTAAATACGCGACACTTGAATTTTAAGGAAAAGGTTTCTTAAATAATATTACTTGATATGTTTATATAAGTTATGGAACAACTTATATAACAAGGATTTAATTATTTATAGGTTAAATAATTAATTAAGTTATGTTACATTTTATAAAATTGGTTTTATAAAATATAAATAACAAATAATATACAAGTTTATAAAAAATGTGTTTTATGAAATCAAGTTTTATAAAAACTGATTTTATAAAATCAGTTTTTTTATATAAATGTATATTATTACACGATAATGTGAGTGGCATGGGAGTTGAAATGAGAATGCATTTGTTTATTAATTACTACCCATGCTTAACTAAGACCAAGACTTAGTATTCTACACACACACATGCATTAAAACATCAATCAAGTAAGCTCCAAACAGCACAATTTTTCTGCCCAAAATAGGCTGTCTGGCCGTGGCCTTTTAAGGCTCAAAAGGGGTTCAAATTTTGTTCATGCAAGTTCATTTTCAAGTGTTCTTCAAATCCTAACTAAATACAAAGGTGTTGGGTTAATTGCTTGGGGTATTACACACTTGAGGCTTCAAGTTAGAAGCTCATTTTGCATCATCTCCTTCTACATTTCTGCTGTCCAAAATTCAGCCCTCTACTATCTTAGAGGAGGTATAAATACTCTTCTAATCTTGTTATATTTGTAAGCATATGATTCATGACTTGATATTAATGTGGAATTTAACATAATGGCTTTACAAATACACTAGTTCTATTAATGCTTCCGCTTGTATTAACTATCTTAAAATTGGTTTTATGATTGTGTAAACTAAATGAACATGTTGTTTTGAAACTCATTAAATTACAACAACATTATCGTGATATTATGATATATTAATATATCTTATTATGATATATATACAGTTAAATGTTGTTACAACGATAATCGTTACATATATGTCTCTTTTCGAAATCATTAAGTTAGTAGTCTTGTTTTTACATATGTAGTTCATTGTTAATACACTTAATGACATGTTTACTTATCATTTATCATGATTAAACATAGTGTATCAATATCCTAATATGATTCATATGTATTTAGTAAGACGTTGTTATAACGATAATCGTTATATATATCGTTTCGAGTTTCTTAATTCAATAAACTCAATTTTATGTATATAACTCATTGTTAAAATACCTAATAAGATACTTAATTATCATAATATCATGTTAACTATATATATAATCATATATATGTCATCATATAGTTTTTACAAGTTTTAACGTTCGTGAATCACCGGTCAACTTGGGTGGTCAATTGTCTATATGAAACCTATTTCAATTAATCAAGTCTTAACAAGTTTAATTGCTTAACATGTTGAAAACACTTAATCATGTAAATAACAATTTCATTTAATATATATAAACATGGAAAAGTTCGGGTCACTACAGTACCTACCCGTTAAATAAATTTCATCCCGAAATTTTAAGCAGTTGGAGGTGTTGACGTATCTTCTGGAAATAAGTGCGGGAATTTCTTCTTCATCTGATCTTCTCGTTCCCAGGTGAACTCGGGTCCTCTACGAGCATTCCATCGAACCTTAACAATTGATATCTTGTTTTGTTTAAGTCTTTTAACCTCACGATCCATTATTTCGACGAGTTCTTTGATGAATTGAAGTTTTTCGTTGATTTGGATTTCGTCTAATAGAATAGTGAGATCTTCTTTAGAAAAACATTTCTTCAAATTCGAGACGTGGAAAGTGTTATGTTCAGCCGCGAGTTGTTGAGGTAACTCAAGTCGGTCAGCTACTGGTCCGACACGATCAATAATCTTGAATGGTCCTATATACCTTGGATTTAATTTCCCTCGTTTACCAAATCGAACAACGCCTTTCCAACGTGCAACCTTAAGCATGACCATTACTCCAATTTCAAATTCTATATCTTTTCTTTTAATGTCTGCGTAGCTCTTTTGTCGACTTTGGGTGGTTTTCAACCGTTGTTGAATTTGGATGATCTTCTCGGTAGTTTCTTGTATTATCTCCGGACCCGTAATGTGTCTATCCCCCACTTCACTTCAACAAATCGGAGACCTGCACTTTCTACCATAAAGAGCTTCAAACGGCGCCATCTCAATGCTTGAATGGTAGCTGTTGTTGTAGGAAAATTCTGCTAACGGTAGATGTCGATCCCAACTGTTTCTGAAATCAATAACACATGCTCGTAGCATGTCTTCAAGCGTTTATATTATTCTTTTGCTCTGCCCATCAGTTTGTGGATGATAGGCAGTACTCATGTCTGGGCGAGTTCCTAATGCTTGCTGTAATGTCTGCCAGAATCTTGAAATAAATCTGCCATCCCTATCAGAGATAATAGAGATTGGTTTTCCATGTCTAGAAATGACTTCCTTCAAATACAGTCATGCTAACTTTTCCATCTTGTCATCTTCTCTTATTGGCAGGAAGTGTGCTGATTTGGTGAGACGATCAACTATTACCCAAATAGTATGAAAACCACTTGCAGTCCTTGACAATTTAGTGATGAAATCCATGGTAATGTTTCCCCATTTCCATTCCGGGATTTCGGGTTGTTGAAGTAGACCTGATGGTTTCTGATGTTCCGCTTTAACCTTAGAACACATCAAAATTCTCCTACGTATTTAGCAACATCGGCTTTCATACCCGGCCACCAAAATTGTTTCTTGAGATCCTTGTACATCTTCCCTGTTCCAGGGTGTATTGAGTATCTGGTTTTATGAGCTTCTCTAAGTACCATTTCTCTCATATCTCCAAATTTTGGTACCCAAATTCTTTCGGCCCTATACCGGGTTCCGTCTTCTCGAATATTAAGATGCTTCTCCGATCCTTTGGGTATTTCATCCTTTAAATTTCCCTCTTTTAAAACTCCTTGTTGCGCCTCCTTTATTTGAGTAGTAAGGTTATTGTGAATCATTGTATTCATAGCTTTTACTCGAATGGGTTCTCTGTCCTTTCTGCTCAAAGCGTCGGCTACCACATTCGCCTTCCCCGGGTGGTAACGAATCTCAAAGTCATAATCATTCAACAATTCAATCCACCTGCGCTGCCTTATGTTCAGTTGTTTCTGATTAAATATGTGTTGAAGACTTTTGTGGTCGGTATATATAATACTTTTGACCCCATATAAGTAGTGCCTCTAAGTCTTTAATGCAAAAAACAACCGCGCCTAATTCCAAATCATGCGTCGTATAATTCTGCTCGTGAATCTTCAATTGTCTAGACGCATAAACAATTACCTTCATTCGTTGCATTAATACACAACTGAGACCTTGCTTTTAAGCGTCACAATATATCACAAAATCATCATTTCCTTCATGTAATGATAATATAGGTGCCGTAGTTAACTTTTTCTTTAACAATTGAAATGCTTTCTCTTGTTCATCCTTCCATTCAAATTTCCTCCCTTTATGCGTTAATGCAGTCAAGGGTTTTGCTATTCTGGAAAAATCTTGGATGAATCTTCTGTAGTACCTAGCTAGTCCTAAAAATTGGCGTATATGCTTCGGAGTTTTCGGGGTTTCTGATAATGCTAAAAACGAACATATATTTCATAGCATTATTCCTCAAGAAAGACAAGATTTTAGTTGGTATTGTTCGATTTACAAGCGATATTCGTTTAAATTTTAAAAAGAGAAGATAAAAAGCAGATTCGACAAATTGAAGACAAAAAGGTCCAAAGAGCTAAAAAGTACAAGATACAATTAAAAAGGTTCAAAATATTGATGAGGAACGTCTCAAAATGACAAGAGTACAAGTTACAAGACGCAAAGTACACGATATAAAATAATACGCGAGGACGTCCGAAAATCCGGAACCGGGACCTGAGCCAAGAAGAAACGCCCGACGCAACGGACCAAAAATATCTAGTCTACTATGCACAAAAATATAATATAATATATATATAATTATATATAATTATATATTATATATATTATTATTATTATATTACGTCGGCAAGAAGAAAACAAAGCAATTTGGCTGGATCCAGGGTGGCCATGCGACTCGCATGGCCAGAGGCACAAAACCATGCGAGTCGCATGGAGTGAGATTGTTGGTCAGGTCCTATATAAAGCCAGTTTTCTGCCGAGTTTAATACACAAAATTTTAATCTCTCTCAATATATAGGATATATATATATATAATTTATATTTTAATTTTAATTTAAATCCTAATAATAAGGGTATGTTAGCGAATGTTGTAAGGGTGTAAGTCGAAATTCTGTCCGTGTAACGCTACGCTATTTTTAATCATTGTAAGTTATGTTCAACCTTTTTACATTAATGTCTCGTAGCTAAGTTATTATTATGCTTATTTAAAACGAAGTAATCATGATGTTGGGCTAATTACTAAAATTGGGTAATTGGGCTTTGTACCATAATTGGGGTTTGGACAAAAGAACGACACTTGTGGAAACTAGCCTATGGGCTATTAATGGGCTTTATATTTGTTTAACTAAATGAAAGTTTGTTAATGTTAATATAAAGATTTACAATTGGGCGTCCCTATAAATTACCATATACACTCGATCGGACACGATGGGCGGGGTATTTATATGTACGAATAATCGTTCATTTAACCGGACACGGGAATGGATTAATAGCCACTAGAATAATTAAAACAGGGGTGAAATTACATTCAAGGGTAATTGGTGTAATTGTTAACAAAGTAGTAAAACCTTGGTTTACACGCAGTCGATAACCTGGTGTATTCATTAAACAAAGTATTAAAACCTTGTTACAATTCGAATCCCCAATTAGTTGGAATATTTAACTTCGGGTATAATAATAATTTGACAAGGACACTTGCAATTTATATTTATGACTGATGGACTGTTATGGACAAAAACCAGACGGACATATTGAATAATCCAGGACAAAGGACAATTAACCCATGGGCATAAAATTAAAATCAACACGTCAAACATCATGATTACGGAAGTTTAAATAAGCATAATTCTTTTATTTCATATTTAATTTCCTTTATTTTATATTTAATTGCACTTCTAACTATCGCACTTTTATTTATTGTTATTTAATCGCACTTTTAATTATCGTACTTTTTAATTATCGCAAGTTTATTTTATCGCACTTTTATTATTCGTAATTTCATTATCGTTATTTACTTTACGCTTTAATTTAAGTCTTGTATTTATTTTATATTTTACATTAGGTTTTAACTGCGACTAAAGTCTTAAAATCGACAAACCGGTCATTAAACGGTAAAAACCCCCCTTTATAATAATAATATTACTTATATATATATTTGTATTTTTATAAAAGTAAACTAATATAGCGTTGAGCTTTGTTTAAAGATTTCCCTGTGGAACGAACCGGACTTACTAAAAACTACACTACTGTACGATTAGGTACACTGCCTATAAGTGTTGTAGCAAGGTTTAAGTATATCCATTCTATAAATAAATAAATATCTTGTGTAAAATTGTATCGTATTTAATAGTGTTTTCCTAGTAAAATAATAACTATTTTATATACACCTCGCTTCGCATCAAAGTTATTTTTGGCGCCGCTGCCGGGGAATCACTCTTAAACGCCGGAAGCGCAACGCTAATATAAAAAAAAAAAAAAAAAAATTTTAGTTACTTTTATTAAAAGTCGTTTTTGTAAAAATACGTTTTTAAAAATTCGAAAAATATAAAAAGAAAAACAAAAATATTAGTATTTTTAAGATTTTGTAAATATTTAAGTTTTATAAGTTTCTTTATTTCTATTTTAGTTTATAAAAATATAAGTTTTATTTTAAAATCTTTTATTTATTTAGAAAAACAGAAAAAAAAAAAAAAAATAATAAGTAATCGGGCCAAGGTACTGTAGCAGCCCAACTTTTGGCCTGGATCCGAACACCATGCGAGTCGCATGATAATTCAACTAAACCCCATGCGAGTCGCATGAGGGGTCTGACAGGGCCACAAACAAACCCTAATAACGCATTTATTACGGAGTAAAATATATTATTATTATAATTAAACCCTAATTTGATTTTTATTATTATTAATTAAGTTTTTAGTTTAATTAATTACTTTTAATTAGTTTTATTATATTTAAAACTTAATACTTTAATATAATTAATATAAAAATAATATTTTAATAAAAATTGTATTTTTTTTTTTTTATATAACTTTTTATAACTTTTATATTTTGTCCCTTTTTAATCGTTGTAGCGTAATATTTATATTTTTAGCTCATAATTAATTTTAAACTTAGTTTTTGCTATAGTTATTTTTACTCCTAGATTTTTAGGCTTTGCCGTAGAATTCCTTAAGTGCTTTTTCTTTAGACTAAGATTTAGGTGCTTTAGAATTTTGCGACGCCTTTTTAAGTTTTAGTTTCTTTTTAAGTTATTTCCATTTGGGATTTAGTTTTTCCTTGTAAGCTTTAATATTTTTAGACCTTTTACTATGTACCAATTATCATTCCAATTAGTAATTTCAATTTGCGATTATAATTTTAAGTTAGTTGTAGTAATAAGGTTAGGTTAGTTAAGTATTTTTAAGTTTTTATAAGTTTCTTTTATTTTTCCGTCGTCTTTTATTTTTCAACCATTTTTTCTTTTTCAACCTTTTTCGACGAACTCTTTTTCTCTCTTATTTCTCGCTATTCTAGTTTTAGGACATAGATTTTTATTCTACTTCTTATCTAAATTTCTTAAAATTACGAAAATTTATTTTAAGTAGTTAAATTAATAGACATCAAAATTTTCTGGTTCGTAGTAATAGTTGGATTTGTACGTGGACCGGGTTATTGGAGCCAAACAGTCCTCAATTATATTGAGACCAAACGAATCCTGCCCCTCTGCTGCATCTTTTGGCTATTCGAAACGTGGGCAAAATCAGAAAAGTCTATTGATTGGATAACTTATTATAATTTTTCTTTCCTTTTTAAAACTAATAGGATATTCAGTGAATGCACCGAGCAAGACGTTCATCACCTTTTGTACGTTCACCACCTGTAACTCGATCAAGACATCGTTTAACAAATATAACCGCCGTTGATTTTTCTTTAGAATCGTCATCCAGTCGACCAAGTACTTCAGTTCAAATTTCCGATAATCCATTTTTTGAACCCAACCTCACAATTGAGAATCCAGAAAATATTCAGGGACGGTTCATAGATCCTGAACCATTAAACTTTCCTCCGGAACCACCAATCATTCAAACAGAGATTGTTGAGGAACGAACTATTAAATCAGAATTATCTAGTGATACCGAGTCAACAAATTCAATTATGGAGAACCTGGAACCTTTAAGTATGGAAGACCGAATGAGAGCTAAACGCACTGGCCAAGGTCACGCAATTACTCATCCAGACATTAATGCGCCAGATTATGAAATCAAAGGACAAATTCTACACATGGTGACTAATCAATGCCAATTTAGTGGTGCGCCGAAGGAAGATCCAAATGAACATCTACGTACCTTTAATAGGATCTGCACACTATTTAAAATCCGAGAAGTGGAGGATGAACAGATATATCTCATGTTATTTCCCTGGACTTTAAAGGGAGAAGCCAAAGATTGGTTGGAATCGTTACCTGAAGGGGCGATTGATACATGGGACGTTTTAGTTGACAAATTTCTTAAACAATTCTTTCCTGCATCTAAAGCCGTAAGACTTCAAGCAGAAATTGTTACGTTCACACAAAAGCCAAATGAAACTCTATATGAGGCGTGGACAAGATATGGAAAGTTATTAAGAGGATGTCCGCAACATGGTTTAGACACCTGTCAAATAGTACAAATATTCTACCGAGGATGCGACATCACTACAAGAAAAGACATAGATATAGCAGCTGGTGGTTCTATTATGAAGAAAACCGAAACTGATGCTTACAAAATTATTGATAACACTGCTTCCCACTCACATGAGTGGCACCAAGAAAAAGACATCATTAGATCATCTAAAGCAGCTAGAGCCGATTCTAGCCATGACTTAGATTCCATTTCCGCAAAGATAGATGCTTTCGAGAGACGAATGGAAAAGATGACTAAGGATATTCATGCTATACGAATTAGTTGTGAGCAGTGTGGAGGACCACATTTGACAAAAGATTGTCTCAGTATTGAATTAACAATGGAACAAAGAGAGAATATTTCATACATAAACCAAAGGCCTGGAAATAATTATCAGAATAATTATCAACCGCCAAGACCGATTTACAATCAAAACCAGAATTATAACCGAAATATTCCATACAACAACCAACAAGGTCCTAGAAATCAACAAGTATCCAATAATACTTACAATCAGCAAAGACCGAATTTTCAAAACAAACCACCACAACAAACCGATGATAAAAAGCCGAATTTAGAAGATATGATGACGAAGCTAGTTGAAACTCAAACGCAGTTTTTCACATCTCAAAAACAAACAAATGAACAAAATGCTCAAGCATTTAGAAATCAACAAGCTTCTATTCAAAATCTGGAACAAGAAGTAAGTAACCTAGCAAGGTTAATAGGTGAAAGAAAACCGGGAAGTCTACCTAGCGATACAAATGCTAACCCCCGGAATGAAACAGCTAAAGCTATTACCACAAGAAGTGGTACAACACTTAAACCACCTGAAATACCTGTAACTTCTGATGAAACTATTCCTACTCCACAAGAACCACAACCTGATCAAGATAAGGAAAAAGAACCGGTAGTTGAAAAGGTTAATGAAGATAACACAGTTAAGGATAAACCTTATGTTAAACCATACCAACCACCTCTTCCTTATCCGAGTAAAATGAAGAAAGAGAAACTTGAAGCCGAGCAATCCAAATTCTTGGATATGTTTAAACAGATAAATGTAAATCTTCCTTTCATTGATGTGATTTCAGGAATGCCAAGATATGCTAAATTCTTGAAAGATCTAATCACGAATAGAAAGAAAATGGAAGAACTCTCGGCTGTTACTATGAATGCTAATTGTTCAGCAGTGCTGTTGAATAAGATACCAGAAAAACTATCTGATCCAGGAAGTTTCACAATTCCATGTTTTCTGGGTAGTCTTAGTTCAATAGAAGCATTAGCAGATTTAGGTGCTAGTATAAATCTAATGCCGTATTCACTATACGCTAAACTAGACCTTGGAGAATTGAAACCAACCAGAATAAGCATACAACTAGCCGATAGATCAATAAAATATCCTAGAGGGATAATGGAGAACATGCTAGTTAAAGTTGGTTCTTTAGTATTTCCAGTAGATTTTGTTGTTTTGGACATGGAAGAAGATTCTCAAGTTCCTCTCATATTAGGAAGACCATTCTTAAACACGGCTAAAGCAATGATAGACGTGTTCGGTAAGAAACTGACCCTAAGTATAGAGGATGAGAGTGTTACCTTTTCAGTTGATAGAGCAATGCAACAACCACAATCTGCAGATGATACATGTTATTATATTCAAACTATAGATGCACATGCAGAATTATTAGAAGAATTTCCAGAATTACAAGGAACAGGAGAATGTTCTTTAGGAGAAGGTAATGAACCAATTGATGAAGCTGAAATGTTAGCTACACTTATAGCTAATGGATATGAACCAACAACAGAAGAAATTCAAATGCTAAAAGAAGAAGACAGATATCGATATAAATCATCGATAGAAGAACCTCCGAAATTAGAGTTAAAGCCACTTCCAAACCATTTGGAATACGCTTATTTACATGGTGAATCTGAATTACCTGTAATAATATCGTCTTCTCTTACTGAAAATGAGAAATCACAACTCATTTCTGTGTTGAAAGCTCATAAACCAGCCATTGCATGGAAGATTCATGATATTAAAGGAATAAGTC